>NC_062550.1:33521031-33842281 GCF_016906955.1 Phacochoerus africanus | reverse complement strand
AATAACTTATACGGGAGAAGAATCTGCAAAAGAATGGATATGTGTAGATGTATCACTGAATTGCTTTGCTGTACACCTGAAACTAAGACAACATTGTAAATCAACTATGCTCCAAACAACAACATCTATGACAGCTGGAATAGCATCTCCAAACTAAAAGTTGTGCTAGCGGGCTGTTCTACAACTGAGTCTCTCTCTCCCCCTCCTCTCCTCAAGAGGACAAAACATTTCTCAGTGTCCCCATATCACTAAGCCCATCTTTCAGCCATGACTGGCAAATGGCTTGCTCTTCTGAGATCCTATTATGGCAGATCCCAGGTGTTGACGTCAGTGGGGATGACAGTGGCGTGGAAGAAGCCAGATGATCTCATCGGTACCTTGCGTTGAGTAAACCCACTGGTGGAATCACCCAAATTGAGAGATACGGATTTAAAAGTCCCTAATAATATAATGTAAATCATTCCAGATTTCTAAGAAGGCCTATCCTCCCTTTTAGGGTTAAAAGGCTCAAGTGAGGTTTGTGAATGATGAGAGAGTGTTAAGTTTCCTCTCAGAGATGTTGGGGAAGTTAGAAAGTTTTTTTTTTTTTTTTTTCTTTTTCAGGCTCAGCCTGAGGATCAGGAATATGCATAAGTTTAGGATGAAAAGCGAGGGGGTTTCCCCTCAGAATAGAGTCACGGCTCAAAATCCCAGGGGTCAGCGGGAGTTGGACCAAACCCACACCTTGGGAAATAGGGACATTAATCTGTCTGGCTTGCGGGTGTGAGATGATTCTTCGGAGGCCAAGGGACAATGAGGTAACCAGGAACGTCGAGGAATAAAGCGGGGATTTGTGAACAGAGGGAAGATCGATAAAATAAGTAAAAATTATGGGTTTCTGCTGACTGAGATTAAACTAGGGCTTTCTGGTGAGATGGATTCAGGCACAGAAGAACCTGCAAGATCAGGTGACACAGAGGGCTGGATTGGGAAGTCTGGACTTACCTTTGTTATAATGTAAGGCTTTATTTTATAGGGTGCTAGGGCTGATCCTGGGGAGTTGGTGGAGTCCTCCACAAGACATTCCAATGTGGGCTGCATCTGTCTAGGGGGGTTTGCTATCAGAAGGAGCAAGTACCCCCCACCCCCATAAATAGAACCCAGGGTGGTCTCTGGACACCCGCCCCCTTCTCCCTCCTGAGAGTTGGGGGCTTCTGATAGCTGGCAGGCCTCCCAGCTAAGAGTCATGTGTTCCTGCCACCCTGGCAAATTTACAAGTGAGCTGTGGCAAATTTACAAATTTACAAGAGTGCTGCAGAGCCGGGAAAACGCTGGCCTAGTGGGATGGCTGAAAGTTCTCCTGTTTCTTCACGAGAGAGAAATGTCCTTTCGCTTTAAGAGCGTTCACTTATTTTTCAGTTCTGCTCAGACACTCAGAATGGCCCCTCTCTCCTCCACCCTGATTGAGACTGGCCAGTTTTAGCAAAAACTCATTTTTCAAAATAAAATTGTGGTACAAATTCCAAAAATGAGTTTCCTCCACAGTTGTTTCTCATTAAAATTCTTACCTTAAGGATTCAAAACACGATTTCACAGCGCAGCCCCTCCCCCACCAAGGATCCCAGCGTCTCAAAATCCACTAAAGGCTCAGATGCCTGACATCATTTTACATAAAGACAAATACCCTGTGTTTTCCAGGAGCACTGAGAGTGAGACGTAAGCTTGTATAGGAAGGTGGAGATTAGGCTCTTCAATAAAGAAAGGGCTGTACATGCTTTAGGAGAGAAGAGGGGACACTGCTACAGTTTCTCTCTGGGAAGCTGGTTGGTAAGCAAATTCTGGCAATTACAAAAAGCACGAAAAGTTCAGAAATCGGAGTTCCTGTTGTGGCTCAGCAGGTTAAGAACTGGACACAGTGTTTGTGAGGATGCAGGTTGGATCCCTGGCCGTGCTCACTGGGTTAAGGATCCAGCCTTGCCGCAAGCTGTGCTATAGGTCGCAGATGCAGCTCAGATCCTGAGTTGCTGTGGCTGTGGTGTAGGTCGGCCGCTGCAGCTCCAATTTGACTCCTAGCCTCGGAACTTCAGTATGCGGCGGGTGTGGCCTAAAAGGCAAAAAAAAAAAAAAAAATTCAGAAATAAAAAAAAACTTTCTATATCTCCATTACACAGACTCTGGACACTGCCCCCCACCCCTATAATAGGCAGTTTAGATGTCAAGGGCGCATCATGTCTTGCAGGAAAATGGAAGTTGCCTGCCTACCAGCTTTCAAAGGGAAGCACGGTACTGACATCTCAGATGTTTGGTGGACTGCTGGAGGTTGTTTTGTTTCTCAGTAACTATGCCACTATATGTCCCTCTCACTTATGTTGGGTTCTCTGGCCCTGATGACTGTAGGAGTGATAACAGAACTACTGGGACTGCACTGCTGAGAGAGGCTTCTGTATGAACACTACAGGGAGTGTAAGATTGCTGGGTCTCCTAAGTGCTGAGAGAAAGTAGGGGAAGGAAGACAGTTGGGAAATGGGTACGGGGCCAAGGCCACCCTTGCTCTATTCAGCGGTGCTCTCTGAAGGATATGATCTCAATGGCATCCTTTAGGTTACAGGGCACTGCTAAGCCCAGAGGATGCCTTGGGGATAGAGAAGAACTCAAGTTTGCCAAGACATCAACAAACTTAAGTTCTATGACCAGATTTCAGAACAATTTCAATAGACAATCCAAGAGGTGAATATGTTCGGCTCTCTTTTTTTAAATTGAAGTATAGTTGAGTTACAATGTTTTAGGTGTATAGCAAAGTGATTCAGTTATATATACATATATATGCATACACATGTATATATTCTTTTTCAGATTCTTTTCCATTATAGATTATTATAAGATATTGAATATAGTTTCCTGTGCTGTACACTAGATCCTTGTTTATCTATTTTATACACAGCAGTGTGTATTTATTAATGCCAAATTCCTAATTTCTGCCCCCCTTTCCCCTTTGGTAACCATGTTTGTTTTCTCTGTCTGTGAATCTGTTTCTGTTTTGTAAATAAGTTTATTTGCTTCATCTTTTTGGATTCCACATATAAGTGATGTCCTATACTATTTGTCTTTCTCTGTTCAACTTTTTATAATGTGGAATTTTTCCTTATTTTTAACCAGAATCTTGTTAGATAACTTTTTGTTTTTTCTTTTTAGCTCTTGCAGATTCTTTTTGGTCAAAAGTACCCGACCTATGGAGTATCAGGGCTAAAAGAAAACCTATGTAGTATCAGGGCTAAAAAAAGTTGACCAAGGTCATTGCATCTATTGCACGACTGTGCTTGTTAGTACTTTTCTCTCTCCTGTACCTGACAAAAACTTCACATCACTCACTTGGTTCTAGTGGAAGAGGCTTGAGGGCAATGGTAACAGATGTCCCCTAGACTAGACTAGTTTTTTTTTTTTCTTCTTTTCTTTTTTTCAGCCAGGCCCAGGGCACACCGAAGTTCCCAGGCCAGGGATGAAGCCCTAGCCACAGCAGGGACCTGCTCCACAGCAGTGACAATGCCAGATCCTTAACCCACTGTAGCACCAGGAAACTCCTGGACTAGTTTTTTAATTTTCACAATGCACCTTGTCTATCTTCAAAGTCTTGTAGAAATTGACAATTTGACTTGAGCTTTTAGTAGTGTATTTATTCCTTTTGTCTCCAAATATGTCCACCAATAAATATTATAAAACTTACCACTCAGTTACCTGAGGCTTAAATATAAGATCAGTTCTGAAAGCCTTGGAGTGACTTAAATGCCCATTCAGCTAAGAGGATGAGAGTGAGGCCATTAGACCTATGTTTTATATTCACATCCGACTTCATGGAGTCCCACTCTCTCACATTTTAATTTACCTTTCATCTTAAGTCAATTGTGACACTTTCAAAAATACCACAAATTCTGATATCTCCCTACTGGTAATTCCTATACAGAATGAAATATATTTGAAAAATAGGTAAAATACATTAGAGCTTGATGGATATCAGTTGCCTGAATGTGTCGCAGCTCAAAAGTACAAGCTAACCCTTCTATAATGTGGTGGTAACCAGAGAAGTGAGCCCTCTCTCCTGATTCAAGTTGCCATTTGGATGGTGGATGTCATGAGCTAGGGCTCTTTGCTAAAAACACTGATCAATAATCTTAGAGACAGCTCCTTGGGAAACATCACTATTGACAACACAGAACTTGAAGATGAGTAGATCTTGCCCTTTGAATCCTCACATGCAGTCTTGGCTTAGAAAGTCTTCATTCCAGGTGGATATTTGTTATCTTCCACAAATGAGTATGAAGTGAAAATGGCCACTTTTCTCTGTACTGGTCTTGGCTCTGTGGGGAAAGAGCAACTTTTGATAGTAATTGGTTGATCCAATTATAGTCATTGGCCAATTTTCCCTTTAAAGGTTTTCTTTGTGAAGGCCGTAAGAGGAGTTTACTTTCTTGCTTAGAGGTGACTTGGTAGGCAATAAATCTAGGTTTATATAATTGTTCTTCAAATGATGTTTAAAAATTATGATGTGACTCGAGTCAAGTTTAAGTTCTCCTGCCTTTAAAGATTTTCTCTCCTGAGATCAATGTCTTCAACCTCTCCTCCAAGGAGATGCTGTTGCCTTTCGTGTCTCCTTCACACCACCAAAGATAACTGGTGATTTATGAGTAACAAGATCACCTCAGATGTAGCTTCCATGTTCAAGGTTGACTTTTGATAGTTCTTACATACCAGCTAACTTAAGTGTATTTTTGCTTCAGCCAATACCACCAATTCCTCTAACAAAAAGTCAACAGATATTTATTGGGAACCCAATTTAATAAAAACAGCAAACATTACCGAGCATTTACTGTACTCCAGGCACTGCTCTAAGAGCTTTACATACGTATTTTGCATTCAATCTTTTTGACATCCCTGTGATATAGTTTTATTATCCATTTACAAGTGAAGAAATGGAAAAACCCAAATGGTGAAGTAGCTTGCCCCAGCAGCTGGTTAATGTGTCAAAGAGAGGACTTGAACCCAGGCAGACTGACTTAAGAGTTTCAACATTTAATCCCTATCCCATACTACCTGCAGTCCCATTCAGACAGTCAGTAAAGGTATGAAAGAAAATAAAGTGGGATCATCCCTGTGCTTTTCACTCTCCTTCCTGCCCGCTTCCATTCCTGAGGGCAGCAAACTCACTTCTCCACCTTTGTTCAAGCACTGCTGCCCTATGCTAAGTGCCATCTTGATCCACTTCTGACTGTATTCTTCAAGTGCAGTTTCACTTCTCCTCCCATTTGCCCCTCCAAACCACACCATGCTAGCTCACTCCTATCTCTTCTTTCTTTGACCTTATTACAGCTAATCAAACACTACCAGTGATTCTGTTAGCTGCTTGAGGGAAGGGTTTTCATGCAGGTTACTTCCTTCGTATTCACTAGATTGGGAGGAGTGGCCAATCTACATGGCACCCTCAAATCCATTTCTAGAATCCAGAGGTTACTTCCGTGTGGATGCCCTACTTTTGTTCTTCCTCTTCCTTGTTCATCTCCTCCTCCTTCAATGTAATAAAGTCATATCCATACTCATTTTATCTCTCCATTGTTTCTGATGAGAGGTCAGCCTATGTTTGTACATCATTCCTCTGTATATAATTAGTTTCTTTTCTCCTCTGGCTGGGTTTCACTTTGATTCTGGTTTTCAGCAGTTTGACCTTGATGTGATGAAATGTGGTTTTCCTTGTATTTGTCTTATTTGGGGGTTTCAGAGCTTCTTGGATTTGTAGGTCAATTTTTTGTTTGTTTACATGGCTTTTTAAAACCAAATTTGGGAGATTTGGGGCTATTACTTAACATTTTTTCTGTCTCATTCTTTCTCTCCTCTTTCTGAGACTTCAACACATACATTAGGCTGCTTGATATTTTGCTATCACTCACTGACACACTGCTCTTTTTTTTTTTTTTTTTTTTTAGGGCCACACTCACAGTATGTGGAAGTTCCCAAGCCTAGGGGCCAAATGGGAGCTGCAGCTGCCAGCCTACACCACAGCCGCAGCAATGCAGGATCACAGCCACATCTGCAAACTACACCACAGCTCATGGAAATGCTGGATCCCCAACTCACTGAATGAGGCCAGGGATCAAACCTGTATCCAATTCGTTTCCACTGCCCCAAAACGGGAACTCCAACATTGTTCATTTAAAAAAATTTTTTTGAATAATTTTGTTCTGCAGACCCTGGTGTGCTGGTAAGCCCATTCAATGAGTTTTTCATTATAGATACTGTACTTTTCAGTTCTAGAATTTCCATTTGTTTCTTTTTTTCTCATCCATTCTCTGCTGATAATTCCCATCTATTGACTCATTAAGTCTACCATTTCCTAATTTCTTGAACATATTTATAATCATTGCTTTAAAGTCCTTATCACCTAATTCCATCATCTGAAGAATCTCAGTATCTATTTCTATTGAATGCTTCTTTTCTTTACTATGAGTCACATTTTCTGACTTCTTTGCAAACTTTGAATGCTCATTAAATGTTTATTATAAACTGGAAAATTTAGAAGATTAGTTATAGGGAGATGGGAATGGGTTGTCTTTTTTTAAAAAGAGAGGCCAGGGATTGAACCTTTATCCTCATGGATACTAGTTGGGTTTGTTACTGCTGAGCCACAAAGGGAATGCCAATATTTTAAAGTGCATTTGAAAATACAGGGGAAAAAAAGAAATTTTCAGTTTGTTCACTGGCCAATGTAACCTTTTAAAATTTTATTTTATTTTTTGTCTTTTTGCCATTTCTTGGGCTACTCCTGCGGCACATGGAGGTTCCCAGGCTAGGGGTCGAATCGGAGCTGTAGCTGCCAGCCTATGCCAGGGCCACAGCAACGTGGGATCCGAGCCGCGTCTGCAACCTACACCACAGCTCACGGCAACACCGGATCCCTAACCCACTGAGCAAGGCCAGGGATCAAACCCGCAACCTCATGGTTCCTAGTCGGATTCGTTAACCACTGCGCCACAACGGGAACTCCATGTAACCTTTTTTTAAATCACAATTCATCTAGCATATAACGTCCTCCATCATTCTCCCAAAAGTCACTCTCAAGAGCTGGTTTCCAGCTGGTGGTGCTGGAAATGTACTCAAATGGAACTTATCAAAGTTACTTGTTAAAAAATAAATAAATGAACAAATGAGTTGCAATAGTAAATTCTAGAGAAAGACTTGAAGAAAGGTTAGAATTTGGGGCAACTGAAAAAGTTATGCTAGGCATATGGGGCATAAATGCACATATTCAACAATAAGTGCTACATATCTTCTTGAAAATATCAAGAAATAGTGTTCTTATTTCATACCTTTCTATTATTGTGTTGGCAACATGTAGAAAAGATGTAGTACATTCATGGATCTCTCTTTTGTGAGTTTTTGGGCACTTCATTTAGTCTTCTAAACTGTCGTCAACTATTGCCTTATTCCAGGGTATGACCCAAACCTTTTTCTTTCAGGTATCAAGGACACAGAGCTTGAAATATACAGAGGGGTTTATCCTTCATAGTTAACACTTCAGCTTAAGTCTTATTTTCCTCCTGCCCTACTTCAGCATTGCTGTCACCCTACTTGACTTAGGTGGACTGCGAGCAGCAGGTCACAGTAGGAATAATCTGAAGTGGCAGCCTTAATTTATGGGCAACTGAATTGAGTCCAATTTTACAATTCTCCTTTTCCACTAAGTCCATTTTCAGCCCCACCACACCACCCCATTCTCTGCCCCTATTTTTCCTTCCTTTCAAGAAGCCTGCTGGTCAAGTTCTGTACATCCTAGATCCTCCTAAGCCTTCGGGCCTCTGAGCCTCCTGGGAGGTGGAAGAGGAGTGACTAGAATGTGAGATTAGACCAGGCATTTGGTTTTGATATTTAAATGCTAGGATCATGTTTTATGCAAGATGCTTAGTTAAGTATTCATTATCCCTCTTTCTTCCTTGCTAATAGAACTCTATTTGCCTTGTGTTAGCAATGAGTCCAGTTTCAGGCTTTGGTTGTTCATGATTGTAACAGTAATGCTCACCTCCTTTGCAGCCAGGAATGGTCATTTTTCAAGTTCTGGCCAATGAGATGATAGGAAATCTGTTATGGTGTTGATGCTGTGCGGGAATTTTTTGCTCTCCCCATAAAAGAATAGTCATGCAGGCATTAATGCTTCCTTCTCCTACCTGCATTGAATATGAATGTTCCAGGAGCAAGAGCAGCTTTGTGACACTGAGGAAAAGTCAGAGATGAGCAAAGATGCCATAGACTCTGTCCCAGCAGGTGTCTCCCTCAAGCTTCTTATAACTTGGAAAAAAATACTTGTTTGAGTTACTGGTCTCCTGGTTTTCTTTGTTGTTTTCTGTTTCTGTGTTTCTCACAGCTGAAACATTTCAAACTGATAGGTTGGGGGATTTTTTTTCTTATGCTAATAAGAAAAAAAAAATGAATCCATAATAGAAGTGAAAAAAGATCAATGGAAGAGAATACAAATCAATGTAAAACGTGCCTGTTTCAAAATACCTATAGCCTATGGTTGATAGAGGGTGCTATGATCTCAATGTTTGTGACCCCTAAAATTCATATGTTGAAACTTAACATCCAGTATAATGATATTAGGAGGTGTGACCTTTGGGTGATGATTATAAGGTCATGAAGGTGCAGCCCAAATGAGCTGGTGCCCTTATAAAAGAAGCCCTCTGAGTTCCCTGGTGGCTCATGGGTTAAGGGTATGGTGTTGTCACTGCTGTGGCTGAGGTCACTCCTCCCAAGAAGGTTTAATCCCTACCTGAAAACTTCTGCATGCCAGGGGTGGAGCCAAAAGAAAAAGAAGAAGGTGGGGGGAGAGGGCAGGGGGAGGAGGAGGGGGGAAAGCTCTAGAAAGCTACCTTGCCCCTTCCACCATGTGAAGACATGGCAAAAAGCTGCCATCTATGAGGAAGTGAGCTGTCATTTAGACACCAAATCTGCCAGTGACTTGATCTTGGACTTCCCAGCCACCAAAACAGTGAGAAATAAGTGGTTGTTGTTTATAAGCCAGCCAGTCTATGGTATTTTGTTATAGCAGTTCCAAAGGACTTAGACAGAGGATATTATTTTAAAGTTATGATACTGTATTTTAGATTTTTCCCCTACAGGCTACTTTTTTCTAGAACACTTCATTCATTCATGCATGCATGCATTCAGTGAACAGTTATCGAATCCCACCTATTTTGCTTGCACTAGGATAGGAACTAGGGATACAAAAATGAAATGAACAGGAGTTCCTGTTGTGGCTCAGTGTAAATAAATCTGACTAGTATCCATGAGGATGCAGGTTTGATCCCTGGCCTCTTTCAGTGGGTTAAAGATCTGGCATTGCAGTGAACTGTGGTGTAGGTTGCAGAAACTGCTCCGATTTGGCTTGGCTGTGGCTGTGGTGGAGGCCAGTGGCTACAGCTCTGATTTGACCCTTGGCCTGGGAATTTCCATATGCCTTGGGTGTGGCCCTAAGAAGACCAAAAAAAAAAAAGAGAGAGAGAAAGAAATGAACAATAAAACCTCTTTTGTCCTCTTGAAGGCTCAGACTGGTATGGGAGACACACAGGTAAAGAAGCTTGACTAGCAGGGGAGGGAAGAAAAAAATACAAGCTGAGAGACCTGTACATACAAAGATTCAGAGATGAACTGGCATATGGTGTATTAGAGATGAGTGAAAGGGTCAGCATAGAGCTTGCAGGACTGAGGGACTGGAGAAAAAGTTGAAATATAGTGCAGGGCTAGGTGTAAAACTCTTGATTGCCAAGCTTTATAATTTGGTGCCGCCTACAGGCAATAAACTGTAGCTAATCTAAACATTTTTAGATTTCATCATATTTTGAAGTTGCTGGGTTGACAAGATTTCCTTTGTAGAGAAATTGTGGTAGGTTAGAAGACTAAAGTGAAGAGAAATCCATGAAAGGGAGAATGTTGCCACCAGCACAGAAAGTTCTATTCAGCAATGCTGGATTTAAAAGACTTGGATGAGAAATCAGGGAAATGTAAATTTAAAAGACATTCCAGGGAGTTCCTTTGTGGCACGGCGGATTAAGGATCTTCGTTGTCACTGGATTGGTTAGGGTGATTGCTGTGACATGGGTTCAATCCCTGGCCTGGGAACTTCTACATGCCATGGGTGCAGCTAAAAAATAAAAATAAAATGACATTCCATTTCTTATTTATAAGATTGGAGGGAAAATTCAAACATCTGATAATACTAAGTGTTGGGGATGTGGGAAAAGTGGGAGTCTGACACATTGTTAATAAGCAAGCAGATGTTTAAGTGCTTTGAAGAACAATTTGGCACTGTCTAATAAAGATGAAGATATGTAACCCTACAACCCAGCAACTTAATTTTTAGGGATGAAAGTAAAGGAAACATACTCATGAGCAAACAGGTAGACCACTCACTACAAGGACATCGCTACAACATTCTTTCTAAAAACAAACAAACAAAAAAACAAAACATGCTCTAAATGCTCTATTGGGAGGATAAGTATATTCTGGAATTTACTCCATTTAATGGAAAACTATACAACAGTTAAAAATAAAGATCCACATGTCTCAAAATGAGTATATGTCATACATTGATTGTTGAATGAAAAATTTTGTTTATATTTGTAAACACTATGCAAGAGGGTAGATCCAATGTTCATTAATGCCCTGGCATAGGATTATTCTGCACTTAAGTGCATACTGCCACCAATTTTTTAAAAAGCTAATCTGGTTATGCAAACCCTTGTCCTTTCTTTAAATAGGATAAAAGCTCTCTCACTAAGAAAAATGAAAGTTGCCATTTTCTAGATTTGAACAATCTGTGTCCAGTTTAGCCTTGCAGGTTCTCAGCTCAGCACCTAGGTAGTTTGAAGATGGGTCAGAGAAGTAAAAAAGACAATACAAAGCTAGAGAATGTTACATATTAAGGAGACATTGTTAGCCTGGAAGACAATAAGAACTTGAGATGTTTAATAATGATGTGACGGCTTGTGTGTTCTCACTTAGATGCGCAGGATCTGTCTGGTTTAGTTTCTTTGAAAATCTAAATCTAACCTCTTTCTTTCAGAGGATCTGCAATTATTCTGGGATTCCTTCCCCCATTCTCCTTTTTGTTCTCTCTCTTTTCTCTTCTTGGAAAGCTTTATATAACATTTTAAGTATATCTGAAAAAGTGTTTGAAAATGTTCAGGGAAAAAGTAGGTTCTGTTGAATTCAACATGATTGAAGGCACAGCTACTATTTATTTGCCAGGCCCTGTACTAGGATCTGGAGCCATGGACTGAGTAATGCACCCCTACCCTCAAAAATCTCATAGTCTAATTGAATACAGATCGATATAAACTAGTCTTTGTACCCCTGCAAGATCAATGCCAAAATAGACTACTTCAGCATCTTTATTCTCTGCAAAATGGCTTTTATAGAGTCGAGGAAAAGAAGGGTTGAAAAGGAATCACTTGGTCACAGCGACCACCCAGGTGGTGCCAGAGTTGGAAGCAGCCCTCCTCCCCCAGTCATCAATGCGGCTCAGAACGAATCGGCTTTTCAGGAATGTGGAGAGCAAAGGAAAAGGCGTCCAAATCTTCCAGGCAGAAGCAGTTCCGATCCGAGGATTAGAGCCTATCAATGAGGGGTGACCGAACTGGAGGGAGGAAAGAAGGAAGGAAATAGGGCTTAAGCTCTGAGGGAGACTCTCTCAGGAGACAGGGTCAGGCACTAACCTTCTCGGAAAGCTCCCACGCACGGGGGAAAACAGGCCCCTGCGGCTGGGCGCTTGCGGCTGAGGCCCGTCTGGGCCCCCGCGCCCACCCGGCTCCCGCCGGCTCCTGGGCCGCCAGCAATCTGCGTCGCCGGCGGAAGGACCTCCAGCAGCCAGGCCGCTTTTGAAGTCTGGGCGGCCGAAGGGAGGGGAGATGGATGACACCGGGGACAGGGACTGGGCGGGGGAGCGCTGCCCGGTTCCCACGATTGATCCGCCAGCTCCAGGGCCCAACGCAGGGTTCGGGTTGATTCTAGTGTGGGATGCAGAGTGAGTGTGCACACTTGCGTAGGAGGAAGCTGCGCCGGGAGAGTAGCTGGCCGGGTAGGAGAGGAAGCGAATGCACGTCAAAGCGGAGGGCAGGTAGACGCGGGCCTGGGGCCCAGGGTCAGCAACCAGTAGTATGGGCGGGGCCGAAGCCGGGCTGGGAGGCAACCGGGGAGCTTCGAGCCCTCCGCCCCTCCGTCGAATGGCAGACGCAATCCCGGCCCCTGCCCCTGCGGCCTGGGCAGATCGGTGGAAGGAGACTTGGGCAGGAATGAGACTCCATTTAACCTAAGATCAGGAGAGCTATTAACTTGTCACTGGCATCCGCTCATTCGTAAAAGAAAAAACTCCGCGAGCGGAAGGACCAGAGGAGGGAGCGCTGCGGCCGTCTCTGTGGCCCCCTAGTCTCTCAGGAGTTAAGTTCCGGAGCCAGCGCCCGGCCCCGCCCAGGCCCCGCCCCTCCACCCGGCTCCGCCCTCCCAGACTGTGCGGCGTCGGCCCGCGAGCCAATCGGAAGCTCTCTACCTCCAGCCCCGCTGCAAATCACCGGAGGAAGTGTAAGGCGCGCAGCAGCCCCAGACAAAATCGATTACTTTTCCCCCCTCCGTAGCCGGGCTGGGAAGCCGAGGAGCTCTGGTGGATTCTTGTTGGTGTGTCTTCTAGCCAGGAGAAGCTGTGGCTGATGGCCCTGCGGGTCCGGGTGGTTGACTACTTACCTCTTCCTTCAGCCTTGCCGACTAGCATAATAACGCGCACAGTTTGAGGCTTGGAGGGAGGCTCATTAACTAGAGCGTACACAATAAAGGCTCTCCTGGAGAGGAAGGCGGGCTTCTCCCGCGACCCCAGATTATTTCCGATGGGGTCATCAGATAAATCCACAGGTCACATCTGTTCAAAGGGACCTATTTAAAATATGCGTTGACCTAGGAGTGAGTGTTACAACTGGGAGAGTGTGTTCCTGTGTGTGATGTTGAAAGGGACACCCCACCCACCCGCCAAAATTCACACAGTGAGAGCATATGAAGAGGTCTTAAATAACACTCAGTTCAAGTCCCACTTCTCCCCCAGGCTTATGTTTGAATAGCCTCCACGTTCAAGGTAGAGGGTTACAAGGTAGTTTGGAATTCCAAAGATTTAGTTAACGGTTAGGAAAAGATTTGAAATGGGGAGATACTGCACAGAAACATTTTGAGCAATGAAACCGAGAAGGTGGAACATGGGTGGGAGGGAGATAACAAAATACGTAATAGAAGACACTTTAAAAAATATCCTCTGTATTCTTCAAGCTTAATAGGCATTCCTAGAGACCTCTACTTTCTATGGCTGATTCAGAGCTCAAATCTTTGTCCTTAGGGAGTTGCAAATAAGGGTGTTTGGTTTGTTATTTTATAGTAAGAGTCCAACAAGGCGCCCCTGGCTCCAAGGTTTGTGGTGGCAGACAGATACCTCTTTTTAGGTCTTTTTTTTTTTTTTAATTCCAGATTTGAACTAAAGATGGTTCAAATTTCCTTTTCCCTCTCATCTATCTAGCTCTAAATTCTAAGAAATGGGAACACTGACTACACAGCAGAACTTGCTTTGCTCCTTTTGATGGGGAGCTGTATGTACCTTTCACCATTCTATTTTACAGGAAACTTAAAGCTGATTTCCTTTCTCTGCTCCCGAAAGCAGTTGTTATCTTGGTGTTTGTCACAGAACATCTTTAATGAAAATGAAAAATAGTTGATTTTCAGCAGCAAGCATACCTTAACAAAGTTGTCAAATGCATGGTACTATAGCAAACAGGGGAGAGATTTTTTTTTTTTCAAGCATGTTAGTGTTTATGAATGATAATTCTTGAATGTTTGAAGTTAAACTGCATGCTTATTTCTTTAACTGGTCAGAAACCTTCCTGGTTTGTTTGTTTGTTTTAGATTTTCTTTTTACATTTGGCAAATTTAGAGACATGAGAGAGAAGAGAATTGTTACTTTCTTTTACTCAACAATTAAGACTAAAAACAAAAATCCCCTTAGCTTGTATGGGCATGTGACTAGAAATGAAAATATACCAATGCAGATCAGAAATATGTTGAAAGGATATACAGGAAAATTCTACCATGGTGTTGTAATATATCCTTTACCCTAACTGGCTGTCTCAAGAATTCACACTGTTAGTTGAACACACCCAACAATATCTCCTCTTTTTTTTTCAGCTCTAGGGCTGAAATTTCCCAGAGTTTTCACTTCTCTCTCTTCTGCCCCTATGGATTTTAATTCCATCTATATGTTGATGGTTCCAAAATTTCTATCCTCATAACAGAGATCTTCCCTGAGCTCCATCTTACACTTCTGTATGCTTGATAGCTTCTCAGGCATTTCAAACTTGACAGATCCAAAACTTAATTCCTGATCTCACATCTCCAGAATGTTTCTCTCCAGTTTTTCAGCAAAATAAATAATTCTAAGGAGTACTTAACTCATCAAGTCAGAAACCTGGGAGTCTCTCTCTCCCTCTCTCTCTTTTTTTTAATGACGGCACTTGCTGCATTTGGAAGTTCAGGCCAAGGGTGGAATCAGAGCTTCAGCTGCAACCTACTCTGTAGCTTGTGGCAACACCAGATCTATAACCCACTGAGCGAGGCCGGGGATGGAACCTACATTCTCACAGAGACAATGTCGGGTCCTTAACCTGCAGAGCCATAACAGGAACTCCGAGGAGTCAGTTTTAAACTCTGTCTTCCTTACTCTTCACCACCAATATCACCAAATCACAGTCATTCTACCTCCAAAATATATCAAAACACCTTCCAATTCTATCTTACTGTTCTCCCCTCTGAGGGGAATCTTTGACCAGGATTGCTGTGATAGCCTTGTTTACAGGTTTCTCCTTGCTTTTATTACCTTCTCATCTCTCCCCCTCACCTGGGAAATATACAAGATGACTTTTTTAAACCATAAATTGGGTCTTGTCATTGCTATTCTTAAAAATGTTTGCACTTTTTTTTATGCCATGGCCCACCAGATCTGTATGACTCAGCCTCACCAGGTCTTCACGCAGGCTCTTCCCCACACTCTGCACAGACGGCTTCATCTTCTCCTCTGTGTTTCAGCTTCACGGCAACCTTAGAGAGCCCTTCTCCTAAGACATTCTATGCTTCTTTAGCACTGTGTTTGCGTCCTTTGCATCATGTTTCAAGTTGTTATTATATGTTGTTTTGTTTTTTATTTGCTTTTTGTCTATCCACCTGTAAGCTCATGTGTTCAGGGACTTTTTCTGTTTTATATAGCCACAGTCTTGCATAGTATTTGGCTCTCAGTAACTATTAAGTGAATGAATGAAGGAGTGAATGACCAAACTCTGAAGATGAATAGCTCAGTAAAGGGTTAATGTCTTACATATATGGGCCACATCCCCTTCTTGAGCTATTATATATATATACACAAATGTCTACAAGGCATCTCTTTTGGGATTTCCATCAGCACATTGAACTCCACAGGTCCAAAACTGACTTGATGTGTGGCCCTTTTCCTTCATTCCCTCTTTCCATCAATGATACTGCTATGCATTTGCCCAATCCAGAAATCTGGCAATCCTGGGAAATTCCTTTCTATTCCTTACTGCCCTTATCCAGCTGGCCATCAAGCCCTATAAAAATGGCAGCCTCCATCTCTTCCTCTCTTTCCCACTTCCTCCCTAGTTGGTTAGGGCCCCAGTTTCCCACTGGGTTTAGCCCTCTGAGGCTCCTATAGCTCTTCCAGGCAAATGGTCTCAGACATGCCAAGCATGCCCTTCCCTTGGGATGATGTCCTTGTTCTTTCTTCCTGGAATGCTCTCCCCCTCGTATCTACATGGCTCACTCCTTTCTGTTCTTGACTCACATGTCTCCTTTTCTGAATGAATTGAAGTTGGGATTCTCCTAACATATCTCTCTGACCTCTGTCACCCTCCTTCATTCATCCTCTGAGGCCCTCAGAGTGATTTGCAAGACCCAAATCTGCTTCTGTACTTTCACTGGCATCATCAGTCTACATCATGAGGTCCAATCTCCTTAGCGTGTATTGTGTAAATTTTGCCCAAGGCCACCCAGCTACCAAATGGCAAAGCCAGGATTCAAACCTGGCTTTGACTGACTCCAAGCATCCAAACTCTTCAAAACTATAGTTTGCTGCTTCTTCATTCCAGAAACAGCAAGATTCCTTGGGCTTATAATACAGTGGGCTCTTTCATACCCATGAGCTTTGACATACGCTTTTCTATCTACCAGAAATAATCTTCCACTTCTTCCTTATTCACCTTATAAGCTCCTACTCATCTTTCAAGACCCAACCTGAATGTCACTACCTCTGAAACTTCACTGATCCATCAACCTGAATGAATTGCTCCCTTAGCTGTCCAACCACAATATTTTACATGTTTCTGTTTTTGCATGATTGGTCCATGTCGTAATTACTTATTTACTTGTTTACCATCCACACAATGAGTATTCAATCAATGACTATTGAATATTTTGGATACTTAAAGGTCCAATTTGGATTAATGCAATCCTTCAGATGGACAAATGATACATTGAAAATGACAGTTTCTTTACCATTCTAATCTTCAGTTTAGCTGCTCCCAAGTCCCTCTAGACCCATAACTTAATTGTCTAGTAGAAAATTGGAATTGGCCAGTGTAGCATTTAGGAATTACCTTCAGCTGCTAATGACAGAAACCAGAAATAGCATTGGCTAAAACATGACAGGATTTTTTTTTTCTCTTACAGAGGCAATCTGAAGCTAGTATGGTGGCTTCACAGCCATCAGTGACTTCTTTTACTTTTTTGTACTTCCATTCATAGTAGGAATTGCTTCATGGTGGTCCATGATGGCTGCTGCAGCTGTAGCCATCATATCTTTTTTTGTGTTGTTTGTTTTTGGTGTTTTTTGTTTTTTTTTTGTTTGTTTTTGTTTTTTGCTTTTTAGGAGCTCATCTGCAGAGTATATGGAAGTTCCTAGGCTAGGGGTCAAATCAGAGCTGTAGCCACTGGCCTACGCCACAGCAACGCCAGACCCAAAACTCATCTGCAACCTACACCACAGCTCATGGCAATGCCAGATCCTTAATCCACTGAGCAAGGCCAGGGATTGAACCCATCCTCATGGGTACTTGTTGGGTTTGTTACTGCTGAGCCACAACAAGAATTCCCTACATACCTTTTTTAAAGACAAGAAGAAAGAAAAAGAGGGCTTAGAATCACAGAACAACTGTATAAAATTTTATAGATCCTCAGTGTCTCCTGGGTTAGGTTCTACAAGCTCCTCCTGCCACAGCACAACTGAAGAACAAGGATTATAATGAAAGCATTTTGCTACGTGCAGTGGTTATTTATTTAAATTGCAGCAAATCCTTTGTTACTGTTCTCATTGGGAGGCAAAGTGCTTGTCCACTTCATGCAAATCTGGGCACCCTTGTTTTGACCAAGAGAATATGGCAGAGTGATGCTCTATGACTTCTAAAGCTGGATCATAGAAGGCATGGACCTTCCCTCTGGCTCTACCAGGAGGTTTGCTCTAGGTTAAGGCAGTTGCTATGTGAGAAGTCTGAGTATCTTGAGAAGGCCATGCTAGAGAGGCCACAGGTAGTCTCTCCATTGATAGCCCCAGCTGAGCTCTCAACTGAGAGCCAATATCATCTGCCAACCTGTGTTGGATGTCCCAGGTGACACCTCAGTGTGACCACAGGTGGAACCTCAGGGCAGAACACCCAGCCATGCCCAAATTCCTGACCTGCAAAATCATGAGCAAAAGAAAATGCTGTTTTAAGAGGTTGGGTTTGGGGAGTTATTTGTTTACAATAATAGATCATTGAAACCTGACCAGACTGTGCCAGATGTGTGCCAGTCTTTATCAAATTATTTCAAACAACCCCTCTGGTAGGATCCTGTTTCACTCATAATGATCACGCAGCAGCTCTCTGTATCTCACCAATTATAAATCCAACCATATTTTTGCATAATTCCTCCAAAACGTTACCAAGTTTTCTATATTTCCAAGGCTCTTGGCCTGACATTTTACCTAAGGAGCAAGTAGGTTACAGATGCAACTACCCTTCTTAAGGTCCAATGTTATATTACCTACTTCTTAGGGGAGAAAGCTGCCTCGGACAATGTAAGATGGTTTGCAGATTTCACTCACTCTTCATTTTGTGGATTAGGAAATGGTTAATGAATCATATGCCATGATCTTAACATGGATTATTAGTTATTCATGGTCTTTTAAAAAAAATGTTCTTGAGGGAATTCCCTTTGTGGTGCAGTGGAAACGAATCTGACTAGTATCTATGAGGATGCAGGTTCTATCCTTGGCCTTGCTCAGTGGTTCAGGGATCTAGCATTGCCATCAGCTGTGTTGTAGGTTGCAGACGTGGCTTGGATCCCATGTTGCTGTGGCTGTGGTGTAGGCCAGCAGCTGTAGCTCTGATTTGACCCCTAGACTGGGAACTTCCATATGCCATAGGTGTGGCTCTAAAAAAGCAAAAAAAAAAAAAAAAGAAAAAAGAAATTCTCCTTGAGAGCTCCCACTGTGATTGGCAGTGAGTTCTCCTTGAAATAAGTGAGCCACAAAAGTCCAAATATTGTATAATTCCACTCATAGAAGGTACCTAGAATAGTCGAATTTATAGAGACAGAAAGTAAAATGGTGGTTACCAAGGACTGAGCAAGAGAGGAATGGGAAGTTAGTGTTTAATCAAACAGAATTTCAGGTGAAGATGGAAAACTTTTGGAAATGGATGATGGTGATGGTTGCACAACACTAAACTGTACACTTAAAATGAAATAAATTGTATATTATGTACATTTTATCACAACAAAAAAATTCCAAAAAAATTCTCCATCCCAACACCCCCTATAAAAATCATGACAAGCAGGAACAGCCTCCTAACAGAGCAGATCATGACCCTTTGAGGGGTGTAAAACCGGATGATCTCCTTTCTTGTTTAAAAGCTCCCCACCCCCCACCATGTAAATAGGAAAAGAAACATTTTCCTCTGGTCTGATGACATTGTTTTATCATCATGAACGAAAAATGGCCTCCAGAAAAAGTGGTTGCTGCCAAAAATAATGGCCTAAGCAACTATAATAAAACTAAAGTCAGGGTTTGCAGGAGTTGTTCTCAACTCATTCCATTTCATTTTGCAAGGAACTCATTGTCTTTGCCCCATCAGAAAGCCTTGTCGTCCAGTCAGAGGTAATGTGGGAGTCCTACTGGTGTTTTTCTCCAGCCATGGTGGGTGATTAGGAAACACCAGCTTTGACATTTTTTCCATGCCAAAACAGTATGGAGCTCCAGGGACTCAATTAAACATTTGTTCAAGTGCTGGAGCATTTTCAAAGCAACTTCCTAAGGAAAATTTTGGCTCACCCTTGAGATGCCCCTGTAGCCTACCTCTAAGGAAAATTGGGGTGGTCTTTATTAGTGTGAATACACTGATTTGCTTCTGCACTTTTAGTAGAAGACTTAGCATTTGCTCAGTTGTTTTCCAAACCCTATGAATCTGTGCTCTATGATCCCAAAGTAATAACAACACTCCGGGCTTTTGCTAGAGAGAAGAATCTTAATTTTATATTGTTTGGTTCAGCTGCAGGAAGTGATATATGGGAAAGACTGTCCAATGGATGTGTAGTTTAGGGTTCAAAGTGAACACCCAAATATGAAATTATGTTAGCTGAGTCAGTCTGCAAAGACTCCTCTTCACTCAAGTCTTGGTTTTTATGGGAGGTTATTACAAGAAACGGGGCTGTAGCTATCCTCTTTTTTTCTCTATAAAAATACTATCAGGACCCTGCCTGCTATATCCCACAGTGCCCCTTATGATACTTCACATAGTAAATTTACGATTTATTTCATTTGAAAATAGATATTCTTGGCATTTTCCAATAGCACAGTCAATGTCAAGGATTTTCTCTCTTTACCTTGGCTACTAAGCAACTCAGGACCAGGAGTTCCCCTTCTGGCTCATCGCTAACGAACCTGCTAGTATCCATGAGGACTTGGGTTTAAACCCTGGCCTTGCTCAGTGGGTTAAGGATCCAGCGTTGCAGTGAGCTGTGGTGTAGATCACAGACTTGGCTCAGATCCCGAACTGCTGTGGCTGTGGTGCTGGGGTGTACGCCTGCAGCTACAGCTCTGATTTTACCCCTAGCCTGGGCACTTCCATATGCCGCACCTGTAGCCATAAAAAGACCAAAAAAAAAAAAAAAACCCAAAAAACTCAGGACCAAATCTGAAGTAATCTTATTTACACTTAAGGTCGCCTGATTTAAGTTTCCATTTTTTCTTTTCTGGTTTTCTATTTTGATGTCACCTAGTTATTTGAAGTAGAGTGTTTTCCATCATAGACCACCCAGATTCTTTTTGGAAAGAAATGATGAGTAAAACATATTTAGCTCATAACTTTTAATTCCCTTTGATTGTGTCACCTCAGTTCAGCCTCAGTTCATAGCAATTGACCTTCAAAATGAATGCTTAAGAATTAAAAAGGTTAGAAAGTAACTTAAAGCTGATAAAAACAAACATACTGAAAGTTCTAGAGGCAAGGCTGTACACTAAATCCATATCAGAGACTTTCGGAAAGGGAGATGACCTTGAGTGAATTCCTTCACTTCTTTGGAGCCCAAGACAGAACTGAAGTTTGGGCAAACTCAGTTTAACGAAGGACCATCCTTCAGCTGGGAGTAACCCTGCCTCCACTGAATCCCCTCCTACTTTATTTAGAGCCTATCTCCAGGCCTTTACACTTTCTAGCCCTTGCTATCATCTAAACTTGCTTCCAGTCACCAGCCTGGGTCATCTATGAGGGTAGGAGCCCTGCATTTATTCTTTCCCAATTCTTTCTTACCCTTCCTACCAGAAGAGGTTGGTCCACATGTTCACTGAATGAAAATAACTCCCTAACTCACAAAATGCTGTTCGTTCTAAGGTTGCTCTCTGTGTATTCACTCATAGGCATCTGCTGCTCAGGTCCATTTCTCTGTAGCGTCAAACACTGGATCTTTGCCCAGACAGAATACCGAGATCTAAGGAGCATGTGACATTCCTGGCATTGCTTTGCTCTGCAATGATGGTCACCCATAAAGTTTCTGATAAGTAAATGAGTGTGAGGCACAGTCGGTCCTTTCTGTTCCTTCCTCAAATTATCCTGATCATTAATTCCACTTTCCAAAATTATCAAGGCTTATTTGTCTCGAATGATGGCGATTGGCAGATTTGGGAAGCCTTTCCTAGAAGATTCGTTTGAAAAAAGAATTTGTAGGAGTATGACATTTGGGAGTTTATTGCTATAAGGAGATGTTAGCCAACCTCTACTCCAAAGTTAAAAATAAATTAATTAAGAATAAAATGAAATAAAGATCAAATATTAGTGGCTGAATCCTTTCCAGGAAAAGAGAGCAAAGGGATGAGTTTACAAAGGAAAATCTGACAAGCTAACTTGTAAGTAAGCATACATGCATGATGTTATGTTTATGGATGGATGGAGGCTGCGGTTCATTCATATTCCTTAGGTGTGCTAAAGATCCAGGGCTTGGCTCTAGTGCTTAAAATAGCTTTGGCGGTGCGTCCACCCCCTCGCGCAAAGTCACAATTAGGAGCAGTTCGCCTCCGCGGGAGCTCCCGTGACCGCCCTGCTGCACCGCCGCCCCCAGCGCTCCCGATGCCTCTGGCGATCCAGACGAGCCTCTGGAACCGCCCTTCGCCCGCAAGAATCTCGGCTCTTGCCCGCCTCCCGGGTGCCTCTGGCCCTTGGACCCGCCAGGACCCCAGCAGCCTAGGGTGCGGAAGTTGCGACCCAGGGTAACAAATGTTTCCATCCCGAGGGCTGTGCGGGGAGCCCGCGGACACCTCATCCGACCGCACCGGGAGCGGGGCGGAGCACAGGAGTGGCTGCTCCCCAAAGATGCGCCCCGGGTGCCCAGAAAGGGTGGCCCCGCGGGGGCGTTTGCTCCCGGGTCTGCGGCGCGCCTGTGCCCACGAGCGGGGCGGAGCGACGGGTTTTCAATTTCTCCCTCCTTGCCGCCCCGGGGTTCCGCTCAGCTAAATCCCATGCTAGGCGCTTTGATTTTCACCAATTAGGGGCACACTTAGAGCCGGCATTAGCATTTAAAATGATTATTTTTTAAGCATTTCGAAGAGGAAGGGGCCTGAGTGAAAGTGGAGGGTAGGAGGGGAGAAGTGTTAAATCTCTTCCAAATCGCCACGAGAAATCTAACTGGTTACGAGTTTGTGACAGTTTGTTGGCTTTCCCCAAATATCCTCAGATTAGCCTGACAGCTCCTTCCCTAAAAATGCCCCGAGTAAAAGCCCCCCGCTCGGGAGCTGTTAAACGGTGTCACCGAATCCAATCTCAGGGCGATTACGGAGTTAATTCACATAATAAGCAAATCATAGAGCTGACAGATTATTATATGAACACGGACAAATTGTTACATAAAATATTTTGATACTGATTGTTTTATTAGTAATGTTAAGCCTCTTCATGGCTGTTCCTGTTTCTCGGGACTGACATGTTAAACAATGCTCACTGCTAAATAAATAAACCAAAATGGTGTGAACTAATTGTCTCCGTCATTTAACTGTACACTTTCATTAATATTATTAACACGATTATTGATCATTCTACTGGATATTTACACGGATAAGATTTTTCAGTAGCAAATGTTACCCACAGAAGGAAAAAAAAAATGCTAACTTAAAGTGGACTTGACTAACATCCAGGTGTGAAAACTGATCTTTTTGATCTTTAAAGACACAGTAAAGGTTGTATCATTAGACTATTATGATTTTCAAGTGCACGTGCTCCAGCTATTAAAAGCAATTTCAATTATTAATGAAAACAACAACAAAAAGGCACAAAGGGTATAATCACAAATCAAAACTTAGAAAAATATGTTTTGCCCAGCAAAGAAAAGGAAAATGTAATTCATATTTTATTTTATCAAGGAAAGCTCTGTGCAGTTTACTTAGTGCTGCATAATTATGCTTCCTAGTTTTAATAGAGCCATATGCACATAAGATCAAAATGATTAATGGGTATTTTGTTGATAAAAAGAAACACGCAGCAACTCAATCTTTGACATTTCAAGTAAAGCTTCATTGACAAAGAACATTTTTAGCCAATGAAAAGTCTTTATGAACTTAAGTGGGGTGTTATATATCACATAAGTAAGTGAAAAGTCAAATTTTAAATTTAGCTAGGGTTGTCACTTTCAGAAACTGGACTCAGGTGTAAGTTGAGGTGAACTTGGGGGAGGGGTGAAGAATTGGAAAAGAGGAAGAAAAAAAACTAAAGAAATTCCCATCTATGAACAACAAAAATACATCAATACATCCTATATATCTTTTTATTGTAAAGAGTAAATAAAAATACAAAAGTAAAACTCCTTAATATTTCCTGCAACACAAAGGAAGTGTTCAAGCAACACCATCTATACTGCCCTAGTCCCCTTCTGGGCATTAACTTTACTAAAAACATGTTTCCAAGTGAGAAAAGCAAGAAATCCAAAGACATCATGAGAGGTGTTGTTTCTTAGGGGGCAGCTTTGCACATGCAGTTTTAATAGCCTTGAAGGTACTAACTATGGCATGAGGTGGTCTTTACACCAAAAGTCAAATTTGCCTGTATGTTTTAAAGAACACTATGAGGATTGGAAGTATTGCACAGGAGAGCACTGCCAGGATTAGGAATTTAAGTTACATCAGTTGGAAATGTTAAAGGA
This sequence comes from Phacochoerus africanus, assembly GCF_016906955.1. Lineage (NCBI taxonomy): Eukaryota > Metazoa > Chordata > Mammalia > Artiodactyla > Suidae > Phacochoerus > Phacochoerus africanus. The sequence goes on along the minus strand of NC_062550.1, from coordinate 33,818,512 downwards.
GTTGTTTATAACCCTGGTAAGGAGAGATTTAGGATGACTAATAATCACAGTCAATATTTCAGTGTTATCCTTAGGACACTGGAGATGGGACATACTATAAGACTTAGTAAGAAGGAATGGGACTTGAGCAGCAACAGGAGAAATGGGCATTAGTATCTGAAGACTTTCCTGATGAGAAGGTTATTGAATAGTAATAAGTCACTAATCAATGCATTCCTACAGGACTATATCTCTGATACAGTCACAGTTTCCCTGGTCCCCGTTGTGCTGGAGCAAAACATTGGAACAGCAGACGTTTTACACATTTATGAAAGCAAATGTACATTTTCAGAGAGGGACAGAGGACTCACGATGCATGCAGATTAAAAAAGAGGGCCGGACTCACTCTGCAATAGTCTTTATACGCCACACCACAATATGGACCTGAGTGGCGACCCAGTCTGACCTTCTGATTGGTCTTGGGCAGGATACCTTATTTGCATGGGGTACAGGTTATATAGAGGCAGGGTGAGGAATGGGCATCATTCCTTCTCTAGCTGGGAGTAAGCAGCCCAGGCTGGTCAAGGTGGGGGAAAGGGCATTACAATGAGACCACATGGCCAAAGGCTTTTAGGTTTAATCTCCTTGAAGGGGACTTGAAGCCTGTAACATCTCCACATCTCCACTACCGGTTTAAGGTACCTGAATGTTTAGAATCTGCTAGACTTACTGGCAAAGAAAGTTGGACTTGGGAGGTCCTTCTGATTGTTCAATGTGAACAGAAATAAAACACATGCAAGTGTATTCCATTAAGATATTATATTATTTTTGACAAGTGTCTTCCTTTGTCTTTCCTCCTCTGTATTCCTACGGTTTATTTGAATTTTTATAGGAATAGTTGTCTACTAGCTTGGACTGACTACATAAACTCTCTGGGCCTCATTTTCTTCAACTATGATAATAACTCCCATCTCTGGAGTTCCCCTTTTGGCTCCAGGGGATTGGCAGCATCTCTGGAGCTCCAGGATGTGGGTCCAACCCCTGCCTGGCACAGCTGTAGCTGGGATCTGATCCCTGGCCTGGGGACGCCATATGAAGTGGGGTGGCCAGAAAAAGAAGAAAAATTCCTATCTCATAAGTTGTATTGATGATTGAATATGATAATTAAGCACATTCACGTTTAAAAAGGGTAATTATTGTTAAAAGAAACTCCCTACATATTTACTTTATGATTGATGACTTTCTATATATATTTATTGCTGTATTTGGTTGCCTTTTTCCAAAGTGGTTTAAAGATCAAGAACACATTTGCCTTTCCTTGCTGCTTTAGCTGTAATTTAAAAAGTTTTTTTTTTCTTTTTCTTTTTTAGGGCCGCATCCGAGGCATATGGAGGTTCCCAGGCTAGGGGCTGAATTGGAGCTACAGCTGCCAGTCTATGCCACAGCCCAGCAACGCAGGATCTGAGCCGTGTCTGCGACCTACACCACAGCTCACGGCAACACCAGATCCTTAACCCACTGAGCGAGACCAGGGATCGAACCTGCAAACCTCATGGTTCCTAGTTGGATTCGTTTCCACTGCACCACGATGGGAACTCCTAAAAAGTTTTTTCTTTTAAGAAGTTAAATGAATACACTAGCAGAGACCTAGCTTTATTTAGCATGACTTAAGGAACACATTCACTATTAACATGGAATATCAGAATTTCTGATGGTGGGTCTCAGTGACTCTCCCCTGACCTAGTGAGTCATGAACTCCAAGGGAGGGATCTGGAGATCCTAGTTTGAAAATGTTCCATGAAACAAGATGCATGCCGCCAAATCTGAGAACCCCTGTCCCAAGGGTTTTAGTTCATTGCCTCCCTTCCATAGCCAGATATGCCAGTCCGGTTTGTATATTGAGACCACAGAATGAGCTACAGAATGGATGGTTGTCCTCTCTCCCCAACCTTCCGGGAGATTGAGAGAGGTAATGAATGTCCTCTATCACTTGTGAGCTACCCTGACTCACATACCTTCAAACTCAAAAGGGCTAATAGATGGTGGGGTTGCCTAAGGCCTCAGAGCCTAAACTTTAGGATGAGCTTGGAGTTTTGATAGTGATAGATGTGTTTTAAAATTTTTTAAATTTAATTTTATTTATTTAATTTGTTTATTTATTTTTGGCCACTTCCACACCGTGCAGAACTTCCTAGGCCAGTGAACAAACTCGCAGAAGTAACAATACCAGATCGTTAACCCACTGAGCCACCAGGGAACTCCAAAAAATTTTTTTATTGAAGTATAGTTGATTAACAATGCTGTGTTCATTTCTAGTGTACAGCAAAGTGATTAAATTTTTTAAATATATAATATATATTTTAAAATATATGTACACTTATTATCATTACTATCATTTTCCTTTTTGGCCACCCCATGGCTTATGGGGTTACCTGGGCCAGGGATCAGATCCAAGTTGCAGTTGTGACCTCTGCCACAAATGAGCAACATTGGAAGCTTTAACCCACTGTGCCTGGCCAGGGATCAAACCTGTGTCTTGGTGCTACAGAGATGCTACCGAACACACTGGCCACAGCAGGAACTCCTGCATATATATTATTTTTCATATTCCTTTTCATTATGATTTATCACAGGATACTGAATATAGTCCCCTGTGCTAGACAGTTGGACCCTGTTGTTTGTCCATTCTGTATGTAAACACAATAGTTTGCAGTGATAGATGTGCTCTCAATTCTGCTGGGATAACAGATGTCATTTGTGTCCGCTCTGAGCAAACACGGATATGTGGTCAGCCTACCAAACGCAGTCCAGGCTTTCTGGAATCACTCTGGGAGCATCAAAAAGATCTCAGAAAACCCTTCATAACCAAGGGAGTATAGTCAATGTCCTTGAGGCCCCCCAGATCCTGACTCACAGCTAAAAAGAGGCCTGAGGATGCTTTGGGGGATCCTAAGTGGCCCTGGAATCCAGTCTGCTAGTCATAAGAAGAAGGGAAGTATCTTCCATGAGGACCCCCCCCCCACCTTTCCTCATTCTGTTAGGCCCCAAGACTTCAGACAACCAAGAAATGTCTTGAGGCTAGGTGTGCCCTGGGGCTCCCCGGCCTCTAAGGCCATGACTGGCCCTTGCGCACAGCCCCTCATCCCATCCAGGCAGAGCTCCTTGAGTCCCTGATGGTGAAATGCAACTTCTCTCTCCATTTGTTGATCAGTTCCTCATTTCCCCTTTTCTGAAAAGCTCAAATGTTTTACAGGCCTAATGTAATTAACCTTCCCAGATTCTTCCTCTTTTCCTAGGCCTTTGTAGTTAGGGAATTGCCTTAATCTTTTGTTTCCATTCTTCCCTATCTGTTGACATTTTCTTCTCTTTACTTTCCTCTTTTCCCTATTATTCTATCTGGATGCCACGACAGGAAGCCTGACTAGAGGAAGGCCAAAATTAACATATGAGGACCAGATTGAAAGACTAAGAGACAAGGAGAGGGTGGAAAAACTTTATAGAGTTTAAAAGATCTTTTAGGAATAGGTGTTCAGGATAAAAAAGCAGAGGGAGAACACTTGAATCTCAGCGTTATTTTGAAAATGTGGAATTGGTGGTATGTGTGTGCGTCTGTGTGTGTGTGTGTGTGTGTGTTTGTGAGCACAGACTTTATCTTTCCTGAATTCTGAGAGCAGCCGAGACATTATAAATACATATTAATCCCAGCACTTATTTTTGACTGTTCAGCAGCAGAGAGAATAAAATAAAAAGTGGGTGAAAACCATGTTTTGTAATTTTATTTAAGGACCAGAAAACAAGAGGGAGAATCTGTTCGGTGGTCTCTCACATTTCATCTTTAGGAAATTTGTTGCTGAAGCTGTCTTCTTAGAACCTACCTTAACCTTTCCATATGTATATGTTTTCAATCCCCTGCTGCTTTTTGCTAGGTCTCATAAGGTAAGCACATTATTGCTTCTTTCTTTATATATCATGGACTTCCTCTTCATTTCTACAGATAAGAAAACTGAACTGCCTTTTTTCCATTTCTGAACTCTCACTAAAGAATCAACCCCCGTACATTATCACAACACTAAACTCCCTGCAAATTACTTCTTCCCTTTTGACTGAAAAAAAAAAAAAAGGAATCTTAGAAAAATAAGGTTACCCTAGCATTTTTAGAAGAATGGCATGAACATTTTGTATAATACAACGTGAAGGCAGGAAAGGTCATGCCACTGTGGCCATCATTGCCTGTACAAAGCATGTGCCATTTTTATCATGCTTTTCCACAAATTTGGCTTACCTGGGGGCAAATTCCTGCTCTTGTCAAGGTGAAAGGGAACAATCAAGTTAAAAACCATAAAAAATTCCATAGTTTCAGCTTTCATTTGTAGGATTATTGGCGTTTGAAATGATGAGTTCCAAAATGAAGGGTGCAAATTTTTAGAAAACCATACTAAAAACAATGGCAGCAAAGAAGAGGTTTATTGACCATTACAGCAAATCAGTTCTCCAGTTTTGCATGTTCACTGCCCTGAAATTTAAGATTTTTATATAGTTATATATCCAGTAAAAGTAAAATCATTCATCTGAGAAAAAATTGGTATAACAAATGTACAAGAAAAGAGTTGAGTATCTTACTGAACCAAATGTGAATGTTCAAAATTTGAATACATCTCTTATTAAAATTTACTACATTTGTAGAACTCTACGTCTATGAAAGTTTTTCCAGGAGAGAAGTTTATATTGTAAAATATTTCATAGAAACAAACAGAATACAACTCTGACCTTTGGAATCACCACGGAAAAGAAATCCAGGATCAGGACAGAAGCAGAGAAACATACCTGGGAATTTTTAAACATTTCACTCTTTTGCCTATCAGCTCCACTTAAATTAACAGTGAATGAAATACACTCTGCCCTTTTCTTCAATTAACTTTCCATTCATTCACAAATACAGTGGGCTGGGGCTCTAGAATTAGATCTTTCATTCTTAAGTTTGCCTTACCTGTTAAAGGTTTCAAACAATCAGGGAAACAAACAAAGTGTGAAACAGCTTTAAGGAATTGAGGCTCTTCCCTTAGGATAGAGAGGATCTCTCACCACTACAGTTCTACAAATCCCTGGATTCTCCAAGAAATGAAAGAGTCCCAAATTTAATTTCCCTCTTAACCAGCAGTTAACAAATCCCATATAGCAGTTAACTGGTAACCGGGAGAGAGAGAAGGAGGGAGGGGGAGAGAGCAGGGTGGAGGTGGGCATGGGGAAGGACTGAAAGAAGAAGGAGAGGGAGAGAGAGGGGGGAAGGGAGAGAGAAAGGGAGAGGGGGAGGGGGAGAGGGGGGGAGCGGAAGCGGGGGAGGGGGAGAGGAAGATGGGGGGAGAGAGAGAGGAGGCATCAGATTTGAAAAGAGTTAGAGAGCACTGTGTCCCTATCTGTTTCTTCTGTTTATAAGGAAGGAACAGTTGTTAATGAAGATCAGACCAAGTTAGAAACTGAAATCTCTGTAGGGTCAAACAACTCATGGGCCTTTAAATATTTAAAAAAACAAAACAAGATGCACAATCAAAGTTATGCTTTAAATAACCTACTTAAATAATCTCAGTTGTTTCAGATTTCATTCCACGATGGAAAATGAAATCCAGAAACGTCAAGTTTTCATCAGACAATTTGATCTGTTTGTAACCTACATACACATTAACAAACAATAAGCACATATACCGATGTCTGACTTTCAGCGTTTTAAGATTACATGCACCTGAGTCATTAAATTAGAGGAAGTGCTACAGGTCTGTTTCAATAGAACATGAAATAAAATCTTTATATACTTCAAGCAGTTGGGACTACTAGCATAGAAACTGATAAATAAAAGCTTAAATCTCCATGGATCACACTATGTCATCATTCTAAAGGCTCTACATGTTTTCCTTGGACAGCTAGTGGACCATAAGCCCCTCCAGGAACCGTGGGCGTCCCACTATAATAAAGACAGAGCGGCCTGGTTGGGACCCATGCTTGGCTATTGTAACCACGCTATTTATCACAGTAATGAGACTCTGTCAAAAGCAGTGGTCAGGACGATGCATTACGTGGCCGAGTCATAAAACCTGGATACCACCAGTACCCAAAGACCTCAAGACTTTGGCCACCTCACAGAGTGGCTTGACATTTGTCCTCTGTAACAGATCCTCTGCACTCTATTAACTGTGTTTATGCTATTGCAGTGCTCCCGTGGTGAAGATGTAGGGTCAATATGCTTGCAATTTGAGACAATAATTTTGAACTCATGTAGTTGACATCTTTGCTCGGTTTAGATTTGTGGGCTGGACCACAGGACTTTCCAGATGATGGAGCACCCTACCTGTTGCTGATCAGAGATGAATTTTAATCATGGATTTCAAATACAACTGGTGGAATACAGAGGGCATGAGGCCCAGGATCACATGTGCCTCCTCACTCAGTAATCCCTGCTACAGCCATTCTCTTTGCTCCTTGATATTTTTCTTCACCCAGGTCCAGCTTAGCTATCTCAGAGTCCTTATTTTAAAGATGCTCTGGTGTCTTTTCTACTTCCTCCTTTACCTGGTGCCCATCACCTCCATGTTTTTTTGCCAAGGACTGACATGGGACAACTTCCTACACTGAAAGATGGTGTACATGGAGATAGCTTTCAGGGAGTTAGCATTTAATCTTGTAATTTTTTTCTTTCTTTCTTTTTTTTTTTTTTTTTTTTGCTTTTTAGGGCCACAGGTGCAGCATGTGGAAGTTTCCATGCTAGGGGTCAAATTGAAGCTACAGCTGCCAGCCTACGCCACAGCCACAGCAATATGGCTCAAGGCAACTCCGGATCTTTAACCCACTGAGCAAGGTAGTGATTGAACCTGCATCCTCTTGGATCCTAGTTGGGTTTGTTACTGCTGAGCCATGATGGGAACTCCTAATTTTTTAAATTAAGGTGTAGTTGATTTACAGTGTTGTATCAATTTCTGCTATACAACAAAGTGACCCAGTCCCATATATCTATCTATATATATATAGATAGATAAATAGATAGATACACACACACAAACATATATACACACACATTCCTTTTCTCATATTATTTTACATCAAGTTCTAACACAAGAGATTGGATAGCATTTAATGTTAATTCACACTATAGTGTCATGCCCTGCACAGAGTCCTTTCAGTGCCTGAAGAAGAGAAACAGCCTAATGTTAACAGGTAGCATCGGTGCAGGCATTGTAAGGAGTATTTGACAAGTACTTCATTTATAAGAACACCCAATAAACCGTAACTATTCTCATTTTAGAGCTGAAGACAATGAGGTTTAGGAGGTGGTTGAGCAAATTGTCCAAGGTTACTATAGGACAGAGCCAGGCCCCACCCACATCCGTCTGATATGAAAGTCTATTTTAAGCATCAGCTCTACCACCTGAGCAAGTCTGGCCTAGGCCTTTGTTCCCAGCATCATCCCAGATTGACCCATAAGTATAACACTATTATGCCAATCCTTTACTTCACCAACATCTCTTTTGCCATTTCCCTAAAAGCCACCATCTCCCTTCTCAGCCTCTGTCCTGTGTATGACAACAGAGCTTATAGCTCCATTTAGAATCGCTTTACCCTGGACTTTATTCCAGAAGATTGACTTCTTCCCTTTAGTTCATGGTTCTTAACTTAGGATCTAAGGAAAAAACTTGGTGGGGAGGAATTAGGATGGGCAAATACCTTGAAATTGTAAATTTTCATGTATGTAAACAGGTGCATTTTTCAAGAAAAGGAAGCCTCAAGGTTTTGATCAGGTTCTCAAGGAATTTATTGACTGAAAAAAATACACAACCTAAAATCTGAGAATTGTGTTTTATTTGCTGGATATTTTGAGGACTTCGAGCCTGGGACATAGCACCTCAGATAAGGCTGAGAAATTCTTCTCAAGAGGAAACAGTGGGGAGGGGTGGAGGAGGGATGCAGCCAGGATATACAGGCATCTTTGCAATCAAAGACCAGGAAGTCAGAACATCAAAAGTAAACCAGATCTCTCAAGTTAAGGAATTAGTGCTTTTCTATGTATGGAAAGATGCAAGAGTCTGGGCTCACTGAAATCATTCCTTCAATAAACACCTTAGCTCTCTGGGGCCAGTACCCTGTGCTTTCTCATCCTGAGTCTCCTCAGAGTGCACCAGTGGGGAGCCTGCAGCAGTTGACTGCTTGATGGCAGGCATCCTGTTTCCAACCTAAGTTCCCTCAGGACTCATCGTCAGGGTGTTGTAATGCGATGGCTTGACGGCTGCAACATCTTTTGTTCACTGATATGGCAGGCAATATTTTAGTTTTCAAATTTGTGGCCAAAGAATATTAAAACCATAGCTTGATTCAATTTCCAGGGCATAAAGCTAAGAGAGAAAGAATTTGCCTAGAAAGTGGAATGTTGGTGACATCAGAGTAGTGCAAGAACAACTGACTTTGAACTTCACAAATCTGCCTGGGACTTTCTATAATGCTCTGTTGTGAAATTTCATCCGCTGCCCACTAATTAGTTCTGCCTGTCTTGTGTGTGATCAGGGGTCAGGTACTTGGGGTATGGTGACTATGGAGCACAGAGTAGGCATTCTTGATGCATCACAATCCCAGCTGGTTCTTGGTGGAAAGGGTTCTTCCTCTCAGACTTGACTGCTAGATGGACAGTGCCCCTGAGCTTCCAGTATACTCAATAGGAAGTTGAGGAAAGTGGGAAAGATGGTGACAATAATGGTAGAGCATGTCTGGTAACTACAAACAATTTCCTCTGTTTCCTCAACATTACTCAGTGGCCTCGCCTTTTATGATGTGGTCTTGGTCATGCAAGACAAAATTACATACTGCAGTCTGCTAAGACCTGACTATTTTGATCATCATTATTAAGAGAGATGTGAGAGGTTAAGTATTAAGTGAGATGTAGTGCAATTTAAGGGAGGTAGGTAGTGGTGAGTGGATAGAAAAAATTTAAGAGGAAAAATGTTCTTTTCAAAAGAGAAAATACTCAAATGCAAGGAAAAGAAAGGCTAATGACCAAATGAAGAAAATCCTAGTTCTTATTACCATTTGGGTATTAATAGTTGAAAAATGTTGTAAACCACCTAATGCCCACATTTTCTCATTGATGGAGAACACAATGAAGGTTTTAAGGAAAATAATTTCCATCTGAAAAATCATAGTTGTTCATCTGGGGGTGGTCAGGATGATGGAGAGATGAATGAATCAGAAATGGTACCATGGTTCTCTACTGAAAGTAAAAGAACAAGTCCAAAGTGGTTTAACACATGTAACTACAGTGTCCAGGAACTACACTGAAGACGTCAAGGAGTATTGTGGCTTCCTCCCAGGGAGGCTACGGGAGGTGGCGGGGCTGGATCCAGGTAGACAGTCCTAAGCAGAGAAGGAGGGTCAAACTGGGAGGAGCCAGGATGTGCCATTAAAAATCCTAAAGAGGAAAGATAAAAAGGAAGCCCAGAGACCACGTGTGGGGCATCTTTTGTGGCCCCTTGGGGGGCAGGCAATGCGGAGAAGGAAGTTGGACTTGTCTTGATCACAAGCTGGAAAGAATCTTCAGGATTAAGTTAAATGAGGACATTCAGCACATGGGAGAGACTTTTAAACCCTGACTGAGGCAACAAGACAACATGGGACCGTAGTATTAGTCCCTAGTTATATGTGGTTTGCATTACCAAATTCTCTGGACACCCACAAGTCACCTAAACTCACTCTAAAACAGATTTTACAGTGTGTACAAAACTATACGGAATTATATAAACTCCGGATACAAACTATAACATAAAAATCTACATGACTCTTTCCTGATCCCATTACTTTCCCCAGAGGAAATTGGTATTAATAGTTCTATATGCACCAAATACACACATGTGCACTATTGTTTCATATATATATCTGTGTGTTCTGTGATTTACTAAACAGTGTGTCACAGTCTTCACACTGTTTTAATTCATATAGATCTGCCTCATCCTATTAATAGTTACAGATTATTTTGAAGTATCAAATACTGTAATTTATTTGTCCACGTCCCCTTGCCAATCCCATTGTTTGCAGAAATTTCTCAGATGCCCTGCCATTCATTCACTCATTCATTCATTGGATTCGGAACATCCACAATCACTATGGCCTCATGTCAAACCCACGGTTAGTACAAAGATGTAAAATTCGTGCCTTTTTATGCTCAAGGCTTAAAATCAAGTGGAGGCGATAAGAACCTAGTCGTATTAATCTGGTTGTAAAATATAGGTCAGTTTAAAGCCACATTAAATCCTTTCTGCTCTAAGCCAAGTGTTAGTAGGGAGGCAGTCAATGTAAACAGATAAATAACCAGTTTGCAGCACTGGATTAATGCTGCATGGGGAGTATAAACAAAGAGCCACAGGAGTCAAGAAGAGGGAGAGATGGTTTCCAGCAGGGTTTTCCGGCTCCCATCCCCTGCACACAGCCTGGCCAGATCAATCTTCCCGCAGCAGCGCTTTGATCATGCCACTACTTTACTCAGAAACCTCCCGTGACCCTCCATGGCCTGGCCTCTTTTCCCATCTGCTGCAGAAATTACTTCATCCACGTCACCGTTTCCATTAGAATGGAGGTCATTGTGACAGGGCTGAGAGTTGGAGTCGTTACAAAATCTGGGTGTGAAACCTGCTTCTGTCACTTCTCAGCTCAGTGACATTGGGTAAACCAAGCATCCCCCCTCCCCCTGGTTTTGGCTGCTTCCTCAGTCAACTGTTGATATTGCCCTTCTCATTTTTTGGGCAACGTAATTAAATGAGAAAAGGTGGGTGGAAGTTCTCTGTTAACTATGAAGTGTTCTGTGAGTACAAGACACATATATTTCTATGTGATATACAGATTTGTAAAGGCACTGGGTAATGATGTGTTTGTAAATACGGCTACTAAGACTTCTGTGTGAGGTGCCTATAAAGAAGCTTTGATACTTGCTTTGGACTCTGAAGGATTGATTTTGACAGGAGGATGAGGGGATGGCATGAGACTGTTTAAAGAGGCTGCAAAAGCCCACAGTGTGTTTGGGGATGAGCCAATCGTGACTGCCTCCAGGGGGAGGTTTACCCACTGGGGAGCACACTCACACCCTGGGAAGAGCTGGAACCGGTTCTTGTGGAGGCTCCCAACGGCTGGGCCAGGAGGGTTGTATCCCAGTCCTACAGGCTCTGGGGGGCATGAGACATTTTGAGCAGAGGAAAGGTGTGATCAGAGGTGGTCAAATGCCCAGCATTCTGAGGAAGGGATCAACAGGAAGGTGCTTCCAGCTAAAGAGGATTCCTGAAAGACTATGGCGAGGCTGGCAAAAGATGTCACTGAGCCAGGATTCTGGCCGAGGAGATGGAGAGGAACAGAGGTAAGTTAGTGAGACTGTTGTGAAATCGTTGGCTGGATTCTTGGCCATTGGTTGTACTCTGAGGAGGAGGAAGAGAGAGGGATGAAGGAGATTTTAACCTGATGGTGACCTGGGGTTGGGAAATGCGCCACTGAGGACCAGAGAAAATAGAAGTTAAGGGGGAGTGCACTTTTTTGCCTGGGATATGTTGGCAATGGAAGGGAAAATAGGAAACGTGGCCAGGAGTGATAACTGAACTAGCCAGGGAGACAGCAGCAGAGGGGCTGGGTAATGAGCCCTAGTTTCTCACAGACCTCACTGGTTCAGAAGCTGGATTGAAGCCTACATTTGCACTCTTTGTCAACATAAAGTGTACCCAGAAAATTAACAGTGAAAACTGGATTTGGGGAGACTCTTAAATCTTCAAGGAACAAATAGTTTTCAAGAACCGACTTATTAGAAACAATTGACTTGCTGATTATAGTTTATTCTCAGCTGTCTCTTCTATTCATGAAAGAGTTTCCTTCAAAGGATTTGGCTTAGAAACTTTATTCGCCCATGTTTCAACGACTGTATATCGTTAAAAGGAATCCAGATGCATTTCTTTACAAATAGTCTTCCATTCAGACATTTTACCAGTTCAAAATCACTTTGATTTCTAATATGTTTGAATAAATAAGTCTACGCTGCTAAGCCTGTTTCCTAAGGATTTGAGAATTAACTTGGAAATCAATTGTAAGGCACTATTTTCTGGGAAAACCCACTATTTTGTAGCCAGATGTCTCCTAAAATACTATAAACCAGGAAAAAAAAAAAAAACCTTCATTTGCATTATTCACCAAAGGAAACAAGACTTTTTCCCCATTGTCAAAACTAAATTTCTCTGTTTTATGTGAGTTTACTCCATTTCATCTTTTTTCTTTCCTTTTTCTTTCTCTTTCTTTCTTACTTTCTTCCTCTCTTTCTTTTTCTTTCTTTCTTTCTTTTCTTTCTTTCTTTCTCTTTCTTATCTTTTCTTTCTTCTTTCTTTCTTTAATCTTTCTGAATTCTTCTTCCTTTCTTTCTTTCTTTCTTCGTTCACTTATTCAAAAATTGTCCTTGCTATTCTCTTTCTTTCTTTGTCCTCTCTTCCTTTCTTGTCTCTTTCTTCTTTTCGTTTCTTTCTTTTTCATAAAAATATCTATAATCTTTAGTCGAGACCCCTCCTGTCTTTTGTCTTTTTTAGAGCTCGTTTCTTCGTGACGTTCTATACATCTTGAGCTCCTTTCTTTTCTTTCATTTGCTTCTTGAGTATCTTTCTTTGAAGATATCTTCTTTTTCTAGTTGAATTGAATTTCCTTTCTGCGGGGCCTTGTCTTTCTTTCTTTCTTCTTTCTTTCTTTCTTTCTTTTTCTTCTCTTTCTTTCTTTATCTTTCTTTTCTTTCTTTTTCTTTCTTTTTTTCTTTCTTTCTTTCTTCTTTTTTTTCCTTTCTTTTCTTCTTTCTTCTTTCTTTCTTATCTTTCTTTCTTTCTTTTCTTTTCTCTTTCTTACTCTTTCTGACTTTTGCGTGTCTGTTCTTTCTTTTCTCTCTTTTCCTGTCGTCTTTGTCTTTATTCTTTTCTCGGGTTTTCTTTTTAGTTTGTTTGTTTTTGTCTTTTCTTAGGTGTTTATGTTTTTCTTATGTTCTTGATTCCCATGTCTTTCTATCCGTTTCTTGTTTCTTTCTTAAGATTCTACTTCTTTCTTATGCGTTTTTTTCTTTACTTTTGTCCTTTCTTAGTCTTCTTTTCTTCTATTTTCTTTTCGTGTCTTGTTTCTGATTAATCTTTCCTGGATTGTCTTTCTGTCTTTCTTTCTTATCTTTCTATTCTTTCTTAATTCCTTTCTTTCTTTCTCTCTTTCTTGAGTCTTCATTTCTTTCTTTCTTTCTGTTTGCTTGTCCTTCTTTCTTCTTTCTTTCTTCTACTTTGTTATTTTTCTGTGTTTCTTTGCATTTGGTTCTTTCTTTTTCTTTCTTTCTTTTTCTTTCTAGTCTTTCTTCTTTGTTAAAATGGCTTAGTCTTCTAGATTCTTGTCTTTGCTTGTTCTGTTCATTTTTTCCCTTTCCCTGCCTTTTCTTCTTCTTAGTTCAATATTTCTGTCTTTTTCTTTTTCTTTCTTTCTTTACTTTCTTTCTTTCTTATGGTCTGTTTCTTTTCTTCTTATGTTCTTTCTTTCGTCTTTCGTGTCGTGTTTTCCTTTCTTCTTTCCTTTTCTTCCCTGTCTTTTGACTTCTTCTTTCATTTGTGGGAATATCTCTACTTTCTTTCACGTTTCAATTGTGAACGACAATGTTTCGTTTGTCTTTGGTAGGGCGCTCTCCTTTCTTGTTCTGGGCCTTCCTTTCTTTCTTTTTCTTTCTTTCAATGTGTCTTTTTCTTTCTTGGTCTTTCTGGTCTCATCTATCTGTTCTTCCTTTATGGTTATCATTCGTCTTGGCTCTTATGGCTATGCTGCTTATTCTGGATTTCATCTGTCTTTATCTTTAGTGTTCTTGTTCATTGTCTTTTCTCTCTTATGTTTCTTTTGTGGTCTTTGCTCTTCTTTCTTGTTTGTCGTTGTCTTATCTTCTCCTTTCTTTCTTGTTCTTGTCTTTCTTATCTTGCTTTCTTTTGTTTGTCTGTTCCGTTTCTTCTTACGTCTTTCTTTCTGTTTTCTTTCTTTTCTTTGTTCTCCGTTTCTTTCTTTCTTGTTCGTTTCGTTTTCTTTCACTTGTCTTTCTTTTCTTGTCTGTATTTCTTTCATTTCTTTCTTCTTTCTTTCCTTTCTCCCTCCCTTCCTTCCTCCCTCTCTCCCTCCCTCCCTCCTCCTTCCTTCCTTCCATCCTTCCTTCCCTTCCTTCTCTCTCTGTTTCTTTCTTTCACTCTGTCTTTGGCATGTGAAAGTTTCCCAGTTTCCCGGGCCAGAGATCAAACCTGTTCCACAGCAGCGACCCAAACTGATGCAGTGACAATGCTGGATCCTTAACCCACTGCACCACAAAGGAACTTCTCTATTTCATTTTATGATCTACGATTATCTATACTGAAAGCATTAAAAAAAATTCAGTTCACCGTAAAAATAAGAGTAATGAAATATAAGTGAGAATTTGTCATGCAAATAGATTTTCACATTGGAATAATAACTAGCACAGGAAAAAGTCCCACACTTGAAAAAGCATACAACTCCATATTGTCTCATATTACAAAGATCTATACAGTATTTTAAAGGACTGACTAGATTTTTTGTGTGTGCTTTTTATACTTGAAGTTATACAATGGCCTTATTGAAAAGTTACCAACATAATTTGAAATAAAATTTTACATCTTAAAACATTATATAGTTGGAGGTAGTTATTTGATTCGAAAGCAGCAAATATGGGATTTTCCTTCAAGGCTCAGTGGTTCAAAAACTCAACTAGGATCCATGAGGATTTGGGTTTGTCCCTGGCCTCGCTCAGTGGGTTAAGGATCCAGCGTTGCCACGAGCTGTGGTGTAGGTCGCAGATGTGGCTCAGATCCCGAGTTGCTGTGGCTGTGGTGTAGGCCGGCAGCTGTAGCTCTGATTTGACCCCTAGCCTGGGAACCTCCATATGCTGCGGGTGGGGCCCTAAAAAAAAAAAAAAAAAAAAAAAAAAGAGTAGCAAACATGTCTGCTGACGGAAGTAAAAGCAAACACTTTGGAAACAATCCTTCAACTTATATAATGAGTGTCAAGAAACTGATAGTGTTTTTGACCAGTTCATTTCTAGCAGCCACTGAGACTAATATCTATTTTGGTTTTTGTTTTTGTTTTTGTTTTTGTTTTTTGAGAAAAGAAAAAGTGTTCACTGTAGAAGTCTAGCAAAGGTGGCTGAGGACATAGGAACATTGGAATGAATGTGTGGCCAGCAAGTAAAACCATAGAGGCCTCTATCTTTATTCCATATGGTCT
Organism: Phacochoerus africanus; assembly: GCF_016906955.1. Lineage (NCBI taxonomy): Eukaryota > Metazoa > Chordata > Mammalia > Artiodactyla > Suidae > Phacochoerus > Phacochoerus africanus. The sequence goes on along the minus strand of NC_062550.1, from coordinate 33,803,248 downwards.
GAAGTGAGTCTGATGGGATTTCAGATCGTGGCCTGAGATAGCCCAGGATCATGCAAAGCTCCTGAATGAAAACTCCAAACGTCTGAATCAAAACCTCAAATGCAGGCCAAGTTCGCTGAGGGGTTTGCTGAGGCTTGTGAAACTCTGCGTGAACCTGCCTCCAATCCTAAACTAGGTAGGGCACATTTCAAATGAACCTGAGATGAATTATGGTTTTAGGTGGCAATCAAGCGAAACTCAATTTCAGCTGTGCTTCACTGTAAACTTAACTTGGGGTGAGAATCCACATAAGCCAGAAATATGTGCTCTTTCCCAGCTTCTCGTGAACCTCACACAACGGAAAACACGAAACCTCCAGCTGCTCAAGTTAATGAAGTTTTTGTAACAGGCATGCTTTTGTCTTGTACAGAAGTATAAATCCACAGCCCCATTACTTCAATGGGACAGAGGCTTTGGAACTCATGAAATAAAGGATGACGGTATTAATGTTCTGGACAGGTATTATATGGATATCTGGCACAGTACCTCAACCCAGCCCGAAATAATACTTTATGCTTGTAGCTTTCAACAAAAAAATCAGGTATGCTGGGTAAATATTCTTCATAATGCTCGAGCTGGCAAGGTACATATCTCACATTGCACGGATAGAGACATCGAGATGGCCAAAATTCTGGGTTACTGATTTTTTTTTTTCTTTTTAGGTCCACGCCAGCGGCCTATGGAAGTTCCTGGGCTAGGGTTTGAATTGGAGCTGCAGCTGCCAGCCTACGCCACAGCCACAGCAACACTGGATCTGAGCTACATCTGTAACTTACAACACAGCTCATGGCAATGCCAGATCCTTCACCCAGTGAGAGAGGTCAGGACTCAAACCCACAACTTCATGGACATGATGTTGGATTCTTAACCTCCTGAGCCACAACAGGAATTCCTGTATTACTGATCTTTAAGGCCCAGGATTCTATACCTTCTGGTCATATGAGCAGAAGATGAAGAAAAGCTACCTAGTCCTTGGCTCTTTCCATACCTATCCTGTCCACGCTACCTCTTTTGCTATGAACATCTTTTCATGTTTTAAAAGACGAAAACAATATGATTTTGTAACATCCGGTAATGTTATGTCACCCACCAAAGGAGTAGGGACTGAGCTGGGGAAGCGGGGATAATTGGATAACTGGCTTTTAGAAACAGAATTTCCCCTAGGTAGGCAAGAGGGGTCTGCTGTGGCACAGAAGGGGGAGGCAGGTAGAGAAGGGGAGCAGCTCTCTGGGGCAGGGGAACTTCATTAACTAGAAGTTCAAAACCGTCAATAATAGCATCCTGGACATAGGCTCAGAATAGCCCACTAAACATTAGCTTCGGTGTGTGTGTGTGTGTGTGTGTGTGCAGGTGTGCAGGTGTGCATGGGCATGGGTGCATGTGCATGCATAGGAAAGTTGAAGAGAGGAAAGCAATCATGTTGCTGTGACAGATATGAAGAAGAATAAACTAGAGCAGTCACACTAATTGGGTCCCAAGGATAGTTCAGAAGTCACCTGAGATACTGGTGTGAGTGGAGAGCAAGTTGAAAGGAGCTGGGGTTCCAACAAAGATACAAGTGCTGGTCCTTCCAGTCAACCAGAGCCCTTTAGTTTGTTGCCATTGTGACTCATATCCTTTGTTTTGTACTCTCTCAGGCGAAGTGGCCTGGCCAGCACCAAAGCCGGTTTACAATATATACCCCTCTCCTACCAGTGTGTCCTTCATTAAAACAGGGCTTGTGAGAATTTGAACAAGGGCAGATCTAGAGATCAGCTTGTATCATTTAAGTATATAATAACTGTAGGGAAAAATGTATAAATGTGAGGGAAGTCTTAAGTATTCCAGAAATACGGACAAATAGCTGACAATTCCATTGAATTCTTTCCTATTTGCAGCTATCTGAAGAGTCTTTGTTTAAATGATTATCAGAAAATGGAAAGCTGGACCAATAAGATAACAATAAGATAATATGAAATGATTATGCAAAAAGATAATGTGAAAATACCATTTGGTGTTTAAAGCAGATAATTTCTTAGGACCAAAGGACAGGATAAAAACATGTCTCCCACTTGTTTTTCTAGATGACAACAGCTTCAGAAGTTCTGAACTTGAAATTTTGTTAAATACAGAACTGAAAATATTTTAGTTCCATTTAAAACTTTTCAATTCTAATTTTTGAGCTATAAGCAAAGTCTTAATACAAAGTGAGGTGGAGGTAAACAATTAACCAGTGGCTCCAGTTCATATCCCTTTTGACATCTATTTGGACCACTTTTGTGCATTTTCCATATTTTTTAAGCCAAAAACTTAATGAATTCACAAAACAAATGATCTACACATTATTTAAAGAAATATGTATAGGTATGCTCTATACATAAAGAGTCTAACATTTTTATTGTTTTTCTTCCCGATGTGGGGCATATCAAGTTGTGTTTTTGCTTCTTGGCTCTGGTCAGATTCTCATTCTTGAACTTGGAAGTTTATGTAATAAAATTAAACCATAATTGACCAAAATAAGATGTCACATACTTTTGGATCCAGATTTATTCTGATCAATGGAGCAGACCGGGGTTACATAGCTGTAACTTAATGCAGTTTAGTCCTAAAAAGTAAGGGTCTTTTAAAAAATAAAACAGACTGGAGCCAATTCTAAATTTAATGTGAGCTTGAAGGTCATGAAAATGTCTATGGCTCAAAGATTTTACTTCTGTGGAGATAACTTTTTACTTTTTAATCTCTTTCTCTTTACTTCTCTTCTTATGTTCCATACAAATCTATCGAACTGGGGAGTGGTTTTTTTTTGTTTGTTTGTTTTTGTCTTTTGTCTTTTTTGTTGTTGTTGTTGCTATTTCTTGGGCCGCTCCCATGGCATATGGAGGTTCCCAGGCTAGGGGTTGAATCGGAGCTGTAGCCACCGGCCTATGCCAGAGCCACAGCAACTCGGGATCCGAGCCACGTCTGCGACCTACACCACAGCTCACGGCAACGCCGGATCCTTAACCCACTGAGCAAGGGCAGGGACCGAACCCGCAACCTCATGGTTCCTAGTCGGATTCGTTAACCACTGAGCCACGACGGGAACTCCTGTTTTTTTTTTTTTTAAACCATAAAATACTTTTCCTACCTATCTAGAGGTAGTTTGCTGACTTTTGGTTTTCATTCCACACTCCTGTATAAATAACCAACTAAACAATGTCTCTAATGTAACCTCAATGAAATCAGCATACAAATTGGCCTCATTTCAACTTAGAGGTAGAGACAATTTCCCACTTATCCATTTTTAGCTAGGATTCCCTTCTAGGATTTGCAAGACTCCAAAAAATGTTTGATGTGTTCAAACTTTAAAAACAAAGAAATTCAATATCTCTGAAGGTGAATCTACTTCTATAAAAATTGATCACTTAAATGAGAAAAGCCTGAAATAAGATGAAAACATGATGCTGATTTAAACCTAGGCTCTCCCTGCATGGTCAGTTCCTGAAGAATTTTCTTTTTCTTTTTTTCTTTTTATGGCTGCAAGGTCGAATCGGAGCTGCAGCTGCCGGCCTACACCATAGGTGCAGCAAGGCAGGATCCCAGTTGCATCTGCAACCCATGTTGCAGCTTGCAGCAACACCAGATCCTTAACCCACTGAGTGAGGCCGGGGATTGAACTCACATCCTCAACAGCGGACATTATGTTGGGTTCTTAACCCACTGAGCCACAACAGGAACTCCCTCCAAGACTTTTAAACAGTTCCCTTAAAGACGTTGGGGTCAGCTTACAAACACTGAATCCTTTCTGGAACACCAGCACTCAAATGTGGAGTAGATAACGATCAGAAAACAACTCTTCAACCCTAACCTCTAGCCTTGTACTCCTACCCCCACTGACCCCTCTATGCAGTGGAAACTGAATACAAATTTTATATCATCAACTCTGGATGAATTCATCTCCTGCCCACTTATTTACACTATAACATCTCTGACATTTTACAATTAAGGGTCTCTTATAATCAGTGTTGGCCAGGTAGAAGTTCTGACATAATCGTCTTTGCTCTTGTTCCTGAAACCTTGAATTTGGTTGACATTCTGGAGGTATGACTGGGTGGCTGCAACCTTTCAATTGTCGACTCAACAAACTGCTAAAAGATAGTTTGAGGAAGAAATATGAATTCTGGCTGTTGTCTGAAAATCTTCCTTTGGTCTGGTGAGATCAAGCAGTAACTGGCATTTGCAGAAATGGGTGTCTCTGATTTGAAGTAAAATCCCAGAGAGAACAGTGGAGCACTCCTGTGCAGCAAATACATTTTCATAGCACAGACAGACAGCAATACTGTGTATGGAGAAAAATTCTGAATCAAAAAATAATAGAAAGATGTAACACAGAAATGGAGTTTCCACTGTGGTGCAGTGGGTTTTAAGAATCCTGCAGCAATTCAAGTTGTTGAGGAGCCGTGGGTTCAATCCCCAGCCTGGCACAGTCGGTTAAAAGAGCCAGCGTTGCCACAGCTGCTGTGTAGACTGCAGCTGTGGCTGAGATTCAGTCCCTGTCCCAGCAATTTCCTAATGCCTCAGGTGTGGCCATTAAAAAAAATTAAAAAGTTAACATGGAATGAAGCAGCTTTAGGAAAAACATACTCTGCTTATTTTGCTCATATTTTCCTTTGTATATGTGCATGAGAGCAAAATACATTAAAGAAAAATGTCTGGATAAACTTAAATGAACTCTTTCAATAAAAACAAAATAAAAATTCTAAGTTACCAAAAATACCCTGCAACTTTGTGCCATTTCAATTGGCAGTAGTTTCCTCTCTTACTTACACCCGAAATGTTGGTTAGTGTTATAGTCAGAGTTACATCAGATTTGATGAAGCACAAACACGTTTATATTCTTTGTGGAGGGAAAAGAGTAGAGGGAGGGAGTGAATGAAGATGGTGAGCGCAAAAAAAGGAGAGATTTCTCTGCGATTAACTTAAGAGGATATTTCTATCACTTCCCGCTTTTAGAAGTCCAAACTAATCAATGGTTAAATCTAAAGATAGACTAGAACTTTACATAGGATTAAGACAGATATCCCAAACACCTTGGTTGTAAGAAAATAGAAGTAAGAGGCATAATATTTATTTTATGACCTTTCAGTTGACCATCAACATTTGGTGCTCCTGCAACTCGTTCCTCGGCAATTTGCAACACGGAGGGTGATGGACCTTTGATTCTGTGAGGCTAGTAGTTTGATTTTTCTTTCCACTTTCCCATTTTACAAAAACTGAAGCCAACCAGTGCCTTCTGTAAGAACGGGGCCGAGCTATTGACTGTTGAGCAATAACTGCAGTCCTCTGCTTCCGCCACTAGACAGTGTACTGCCACTCTGGATTCAAGACACTGACAACACTCTCTTTCCTCAACTCTGAGAAACTGGCTATCTCGTAGAAGAGGCAGACCTACAAATAACTACACCCAAAATGTAAATGGACTAGCCAGTGTTTACTACGCCTCCTATCTGGGGTGTACTCCGTGTCTCAAATGCTGGTCTCTGGATTTATTCCGAGAGCAAGAGAGAGCCGATTCCCTGGAGGAACATTGCATTCTTATGGCTCACTGTGTTTTCTTGGGAAACGAATGATCTAAATTGCAGATGAATTCATTGACTCTGCAAACTATAGGCAAGAGTTCCCTCACTCACACCGCAGGAATCCTAAAGTAGACCTCTGTCTTGTTTTCTGGGATGTTGGAAAAGTAGGAAGAGATATGGAATTGCTTGTAGTTATTTTTGAAGCAAACAATGGACAAACATTTATAAAGAGAACTAGTGAGTTATAATGGAAAGAAGAACAAGGCTTTGATGTCAGAGCTGGGTAAGTACCAAAATTAGGTGATCTTGGGCAGATTACCAAACACTTCTGAGCCCTGATTTCATAATCTGCACCATGGACAGGCTACCAGAGATAAATTAGTCACTGGCTTGCAGTAGAAGCGCAATAAATATTCATTTCTGTGGAGGAGAGTGACTATTAGTATCATTACTTTATAAATCATTTCTTCTTAGAATGTGTGATATTATAGTTGATGTTGCAGTGAACATTTTTGTGCACAAGTCTTTGTCTAATTCTCCGTTATTTTCTTAAAATATTTTCCTATCAGTGAAATCATGACATCAAGGGTATAAACATTTTAAAGACAAATTTTAACAAATAAAAGCCTTTCTAGAAAAATTTTACCTTTTACTAAATAAGAGGATACTTTTCTCATCTATGCCTCATGGGTATTGCATTTAATAACATAATTTATCTTAGCTTTGTCTTAATTAGACTTCTTTGATTCCTGATGAAATTGAACTTTCTCGGAGTCCCCCGGTGGCTAAGCGGATTAAGGTCTAGTGTTGTCACTGCTATAGCTTGGGTCACTCCTGTGGCAAGGATTCAGTTCTAGCCCGGGAACTTCTGCATGCTTTGGGTGGAGCCAAAAAAAAAAAAAAAAAAGAAGCTGAATTTTGTTATTTACTAATTTCTTGCATCAATCACACATTTTCATGAAATAATGATTTGTGATGATTCATTTCTCATACATCCTAGAGTCTGATTCTGAATCAACTATGTCTTTCCCAATCTTGTATCAATATCATACTGTTTTGGAGTTCCCATCGTTATCTCAGTGGTGACGAGCCCCACTAGTATCCATGAAGACTCGGATTTGATCCTTGGCCTTGATCAGTGGGTTAAGGATCTGGTGTTGCCGTGAGCTGTGGTATAGGTCACAGACATGGCTCAGATTCCGTGTTGCTGTGGCTGTGGCATAGGCTGGCAGCTACAGCTCTGATTCAACGCCTAGCCTGGGAACTTCCTTATGCCTTGGGCACAGCCGAAAAAAAGACAAAAATATTTTTATCGTATTATTTATCATAACTTTACTCTAAATTTGACTATGTTTTGAAAAGCCTTAAGACCACTGAACTCAAAAATAGCAAGGCATCATAGGAGGCTGGGGAAAAAAACAAAAACAGAAAACAGAATTATGGAGGCCTGGACAAAGATGAAATGTTGAGTGGTCTCAACAAACTTCCCAAAGGCTTGCATAAGACTTGAAATAAAATTTGGAAAGCCTCTTAAAACCATTATGGATCATGGCAGAGATAAAAGGATGGGTAGGGGGGCATTTTTTCTTGGGTACTCTGATCAGCCTCAATGACCAGATAATAGGCGATGGATGGATTCCATTGTGTGTACATTCAGTTTTCCAAAGAATGATTTTTTTATTCACTTGCAAATCACTTTTTTGTTTGGAAATTTCCAATCACCTATCATTACCTGAGAGTGAAATCTACATGCCATGTACAGGACACCCACTGAATGACCTGCTGATTGTCCAGCCCAGTGTCCCTCTAAGCTCTCCCCCTTCTGTTGGCAGTAGGGGACCTGAATTCCCTGGGTAACCACATCCCCCATCCTTTCTGTGTCTTGGAAGCTCTGGCTACAGCACCATCCCCTCACTTCTGTTCTCCTGATTTTTCCCTCTGAAAAATCCCCACGCTCCAGTTCACACAGAATTGCCTTCATCAGGTCTTCTCAGCTTCTCTTAGCTGCTCTCTTTTGAGCTCTCTTTATCTTTCCATCATTGCAGTGACTTTATTTCAAGGATATGCGTCCCTTGTGGGCAGTGACCATGTTAGTTCATCTTTGAGTCCCTGGTATCTAGTGTGGTTCCTGACACAGAATGTGTGACTAATAAAAAGTTCTCAAGTAAATGAGACAAGATTGGATCTTGGATGCTGTGTAAAAGATACAGCCACTCCTGAGAAATACTCCAGAGTTAGAAATGAAACACAACCCTGCAAAATTTTTTCAATATTAGTCTTTTGAGTTCTTTTAGTTTGTTTGTTTGTTTGTGATTGCCAGAAGGGCATACTCGAAGATTTTTTTTCCCACCGACCTTATTGAGGGCTGTGGAATGATTATAAAGCTCTTTTGGTAGTGGAAGCATAAGGCTGGGATTACTGTGGCTGATCCCAAGAAGACCAGGGGTGTCTCTGAAAAGCACCACAAATCAGCCAAAGACTGGAGCTCTCACAAACCCACCCACTTGCGTGTCAAAAACGTAAGTAGGACAAAAACTATCACCACCTTCTAACCACAAAACTAAATTATAAACTTCCAGCTGCCAAGCATCGCTTCAGATGATGCTCTTACATCTGACTTTTCCAGAATTGTTCAGTTTTTACACACTTCTCCATTTGGGAGCTAAAAAATAAGGCACACCCTAAGGCCATATAGCTGAACCAAAAGCCCAGTGGCCTCAAGTCCAGTGCTTCTGGGGACCATCTCTGGGAAGTGGGCTAGACAGGAAGCAAAGCTACCTTTCACTTTCACAAGTTGTAATAGCCTTCCAGAGCGCGTCTGTGGTCAATGACTGGCCAGAACTGGCCAGCCTCCAGCAGGCTTGTTTAGACTACTTGATGAGTTGACACAAGCAACGACTCTTTCCAGTACTATTAGTGTCTGAACATTAACAAGCAACAGTGTTCAGTGAGACTATTAAAGAGAAAAGGCATTTTAATCTTTGTTTTGGAAGTGAGCCCTCCAAACAAGCCTGTGGTGAGGGAACCCTCGTAACCCAGTGGCCGGAAGGCAGCAGTGGTTGACAGGGGATGGGCTGAATCATCACTGCCCAGGGATCCTCTGCTTGGGGGCGGGGAAACAGGGAGTGGACAGCCCCAGCCCGCCCTCCTTAGATTATTTTCTGTACAGCAGAAACTGATAGAACATTGTAAATCAATTATACTTCAATTAAAAAAAAAAAAGAAGAGATGGAGAAAGCCACAATTATGGTAAGACATTTCAATACATTTTTCTCAGAAAGCGAAAGAAAAATTGGACCAAAAAAAAAAAAGTCAGAATGTATTGAATTTGAATATTCTAATTAAGAAGCCTGGTATAAAGAACATATAAGTAAGTTGGGAAAAAAAAAAAAGGAAAATGCTAAATATACCACATGATGAATTTTCAGCACTCTGTCAGCAATACTATATGTTTAAATTCCAAGCCAGTGGTTCACAAAGGAGTCCCTTACCTTTCCTGACTGTAAAATAAACAAACCTCCAGGAGAGAGGGTTTCTCACCTTACAAAGGAACCCTTGCAATGTAGAGAGACCACTGGGATGGTCCTTGGAATTATGGTTCTGGGAACTGCTGTGGTTCCCAGGTGTGTCACCCTGTCAGTGACAGTCTCAACGGAAAGTGTAGAGATAGTGGCAAGAATGTGACACATGAGGCTCTATCTGTCACCAGGAGTGGGCATTCAAAGCCAAAACAAAGGCACATGATTCTCATGCAAAGGAGAAATGTGTGCAGGTCTTTGCTTCCTTTTGTCTTCTTTTGTCAGCAAAGATAAAAGCAGGGCATCATAAAACTAAGAGTCTGAAGGGAACTTACAGGCTTTCAGATCTAAAATCAGTTGGTTTTGCATATTATTCAGCTGGAGAGTTCAGATAACGAGGGCTTTAATCATGCGTTTCATTATATAGTAACAACCACTTAATTTTCCCCCTGGAGACTTATAAACTGAATGAGGAAAGTGGAATCTCTCTGCAACCATGAGTATGAATCAAGAATGGCTGGTAGGATCTACGACACTTGTATCAAGTTATAGAGTAGGCATGGGTGTTCTTTTTTTTTTTAATCATTCTTATGCAAAATTTGCAAACAGCAAGAAACTACTGTTCCACAGCATCTGTTTTCTTCCAGCCATTTGGTTAACTGAGTCCATCATCAGTTTGGTTTATGTATCTGGGATTGAAATGGAAAACAAAGAGTTTTAACTACAGGCTCTCTTTCACATTTAAGAAAAGTGTTTGAAAATGGGAGAGAGTGAGAAGCAAATGAAACCATCACATGATATTCAAGCTGAAACTAATATCCTTTCATCCTCCTGCTTTATCACTGAGGAAAATATAAACACTGGATTGTGAGAGGCCACTTGAATAGTAATCTTAGAGAACAGAAAAAGGAAAAAATGGTAACAGCTTTAGTTATATTAGTGATTACAACCAGCACCTGCAAGCCTGTTGCAAGTGTTGACAACATTAGGCATAATAGAAGAAATACCTGGTGCCCATTTTCAAAATGAAGAGATATATATCCTGGTGATGACCTAAGATTATCATAGCAAGTAACTGCAGCTGCCTTTTGCTTCATTTATTTGCATAGTACATATTTTAGAAAGTTGGTGGTCTCAAATATCACTATAATTGCTTATGTCTTATTCCAAATTTGGAAGTAGAGAACTTTTAACCACCAGCCTCCTATTCAAGTGTGTATATATATGTGTGTGTGTGTGTGTGTGTGTGTGTGTGTGTGTTTTCTACTGTGTTAGGCTGAACAATACCTCCCCAAAATACCCAGATCCCTTCCTAGAAACTATAAGAGGTATACCTTGTGATACCCCCTTGCAGGTCTTGAGATGGGGGTTATTTTGGATTATTTTGGTAGCTTCTACATGCAGTCACAAGTATACTTGATTATAGAGACAGAAGGAAAAAGCAAAGTGACCAATGAAACAAAAGTCCACACCATTGACTTTGAAGATGGAAGGAGAGGTCATGAGAGGAAAGCAAAGACTGCACTTGTAGTAACTAGAAAAACAAGGAAATAAACACTTCCTTAGTGCTCCAGAGGGCAAGCAACCCTGCTGACACCTTGACTTTTTTTTTTGGTCTTTTGAGGGCTGCACCCACAGCACATGGAAGTTCCCAAGCTAGGGGTCGAATCAGATCTGCAGCTGCCAGCTCACAGTACAGCCACAGCAATGCCAGATCCCCAGCCCATAGAGCGAGGTTAGCGATTAAACCTGCATTCTCATGGATTATAGTTGGGTTCATTACCACTAAGCCACAATGGGAACTCCTGACACCTTGATTTCAAAATGATTATAAGTAAAACCATTTTGGAATTCTGCTCTCCAGAACTGAAAAAGAATAGATTTCTCTTGTTTTAGGTCACCGAGTTTCTGGTAATTTGTCACAGCAGCCACAGGAAACTAATACAATCACTTTTCCTTTAACTGGCTTTGTAAATCACTCAGGAAATCAAAATTTTCTCCCCTTAGAATTAAAGTTGATATATATGGGAAACCTGGGCTGTCTAAGAAATTGCTTAATATAGCACGTTAAATTGAAACACTCTGCCTCTTTGAAATCAGTCGTCTTTGGAAAGACATACTCAACAATTTTTTGGCTTGCCAGTTGTAGCTTGTATAACACAAACTAAATAGTCTATATTTCTAAAATTAGTATATATTTGGGTATCATTTTTACTTAACCCTTCATTTCTATTGCCCAGTATTTAAAATTTTCCAGTTTGGGCTCACTGTTCTTTTTAAAACAAGTTGTCCTTTCCAAAATAGGTCCCCCACCCCTTCTTCTGAGAAATTAAATGAATTGTGGCAGCCTATGTTGAAAGGTTTGTCCTTTAAGTTATTTTAAAAAAACTTCTGGGGTGATCACATTCTAATCATCTGAAATGGCACAGAACCATTAAGGGTCTGACAAGTGAGAAAGTGATTCTGGAGAGAATTGTAGGATGGCAACCGTGATCCACAAACTTCATTACCCAGATTGTTCTTGAATATGTACCCTCTCCCTCCTGGCACACTAACATTTAGCTATGGTACCTCTATGAAAATACTTTCACTACTTGTCAGACTTTTATGTGATCTCATTAATTCACCCAACACACATTAAGTAGGGCTAGGCATTATGCTAGATAATAAAGGAGATAGCATTAAATGAAGATCCAGGTCCTTGCCCTCATGCAAATTATATTCTCATATTCTTATCTTGAATCAAATTTAATTTCTTTATCACCTGGAGTTCTCCCATGGTGCAGTGGGTTGAGGACCTGGCATCATCACTGCAGCGCTCAAGTTGCTGCTCTGGTGAAAGTTCCATCCCTGGCCAGGGAACTACCACATGCCATGGGCGTGGCCAACAAATTCTTTATCATTAATCTTTAGCAAATCTCCAATGTTATGAATTTCCCTTTCCTTTCTATCCAAGGACATACCAGCTTCTAAATAAATTGGTAAAAGAAGTCATACTCTCAAAATATGAAGAATTACAGAATATAAGGAGCTTGGAATCTCATATAGAAAGAGTCTTTTTCCTTCCTATTTGGATTTACAATTACTTCCTAGCTTATCTACCCACAGCCACTCGGCTACTAATTTATCCTTAGAGTTAACTCCCACAGTTACCTCTTCAGCTGAGTGCACTTCAAAACCCAAAGAGTCAACTTTTGGGAGTGTGGGTGAACATGTGTGTTCTCTATCGATCCAACTTGACCAGGAATTTATGAGGACAAGCCTATAAGACTTCATAGCTAGGGAGACCAGAAATGAGAGAACTGTGTATCTTCTCTCCTATAGTTTGCTGCAGAATGCTACATTGTAGGTCAATGGTACAACAGACATTAATTGAACACCTACTTTGTAGTAGGCACAGTGCCCATCATTGAAGCTGAGATGCAGATTCCCCATTTTTGCAGCTCACAGACAATGAATTTAATCAGTGTCTCCATGATAGTATTGCTTCCTCTTAATTATCATAACTCAAGCAGATGATAAATGAGATCACATAAATCTGTGAAATGGTATGCTTGGTTGATTGTAATAAGACCCACATTAGCAAGGTTCAGAGGTTATCAGCCAGTTATTAATCCCATTGTTGTATCATTGTTGTTTCCTTCTTGGTGAAAAGTACTACTCAGAACAAACCATCATCTGTACTTTTCTGATATGTTCATTGTGTAGTAATTTTAAAAATGAATATGAAATGGTGATGGTGGATGGGGAAGTGTGGGTTTTAGGAATTGAAGTATGTGTTAAAATTCCAGCTCTGCTACATGGTAACTGAATGACTTCATACACATTTCTTTTTGTTTTTTCTCTCTCTCTTTTTTTTTTTTTTTGGCCGCATCCACATCATATGGAAGTTCCATGGCCAGAGATCGAATCTCAGTCCCAGCTGCAGCAACTCAGGATCCTTAACCCACTGTGCCAGGCTAAGGACTGAACCCTTGCTGTCACAGAGATAATGCCGGATCTTAACCTGCTGTGCCACAGCAGGAATTCACATTTCTTAATTTCTCACTACATCTGTAAAGCTGGAAATAATATCTCTTCATAACTTTTTTTTTTTAAGGATCAAATGAGATAATATATAAAGAATATATCAAACAAAACCCAGGCACCATTGCCCTAGGTGGAGTGACAGGACATATTAGTGCCATGTTGGAATTGGGTTGCAACCATGAACTAAGATGCTTTAGAGAGGGCTGGCATTCATCTGATGGGTACTGGTTCTGCAGGAGTTGTTGTTTGCAACCGGGGTACATTTTGATTGGTTGGTGTTTGCACTACGCTGGCTATAAAATATTCTGAATTCCACTCTTGCCTTGAAAGAAGCTCTTTCCAGGATAAAACTACTTGTTAGTCTGCTGGCTCTAGAGCAGATGGGACAACCTTATAGAATTCAATGCTTCCTTTTTAAAATAATCTTTTATTATTCTAAAATAAAATTCATTAATAATACTATGTATCTACCTACAAGGCAACATCTGTTATATAAAGGAGAGCTAAGAGAAAGTAACTTATGAGAAACATCGTGTGTGTCCCAATGTGTAATGCATGGGCTTCAATACACTAAAACATACAATAAAATAGTTACAGACTTGCACTTATTTAAAATGAATAAAACTGATACTAAGAAGTCATTCGTATAAGAAATAATGGAAAAATTAAGGAGGAAAAGTACAAATGGATACTCAAATAAAAACTAGTGTTAAGGTAAGTAATAACAGACTATATATATTTACATATGATAATAAAAAACTATTCTTAATTTAAGCAAGAGGAAATATCAAGAAGAAATAGATCAAAGTGCAGAAAATTAAGTCCAGTACTCTTCCAAAGAGCTGGGCTCTATACATAGAACACCTTAAGGACTCAACCCAAAACTACTTGAACTGATTAATAAATTCAGCAAAGTAGCAGGATATATAAGATTAATATTCAGGAGTTCCCGTTGTGGCGCAGTGGTTAACGAATCCGATTAGGAACCATGAGGTTGCGGGTTCGATCCCTGCCCTTGCTCAGTGGGTTAAGGATCCGGCGTTGCCGTAAGCTGTGGTGTAGGTCGCAAACGTGGCTCGGATCCTGCGTTGCTGTGGCTCTGGCATAGGCTGGCAGCTACAGCTCCGATTGGACCCCTAGCCTGGGAACCTCCATATGCCACAGCAGCGGCCCAAGAAATGGCAAAAAAAGACAAAAAAAAAGATTAATATTCAGAAATCAGTTGCATTTCTGCATACCAGGAATGAAATATTAGAAAAGGAATAAAAAAATACAATACCTTTTAAAATTGCATCTCAAAAAATCAAATACCGTGGAATACACCTGACCAAGGAGGTAAAGGACTTATATGCCGAGAATTATAAAACTTTAATCAAATAAATTAAAGAAGATGTAAAGAAATGGAAAGATATTCCATGTTCATGGATTGGAAAAATCAATATTGTAAAAATGGCCATACTACCCAAAGCAATCTACAGAGTCAATGCAATCCCTATCAAATTACCCATGACATTTTTCACAGAACTAGAACAAACAATCCAAACATTTATATGGAACCACAAAAGACCCGGAATTGCCAAAGCAATCCTGAGAAACAAAAACCAAGCAGGGGGCATAACTCTCCCAAACTTCAGGCAATATTACAAAGCCACAGTCATCAAAACAGTGTGGTACTGGTATCAAAACAGACAGACCGACCAATGGAACAGAATAGAGAACCCAGAAATAAACCCTGATACCTATGGTCAATTAATCTTTGACAAAGGAGACAAGAGCATAATATGGGAAAAAGAAAGTCTATTCATCAAGTATTGCTGGGAAACCTGGACAGCTGCATGCAAAGCAATGAAATTAGAACACACCTTCACACCATGCACAAAAATAAACTCAAAATGGATTAAAGACTTAAATATAAGACAAGACACCATCAAACTCCTAGAAGAGAACATAGACAAAACACTCTCTGACATCAACATCATGAATATTTTCTCAGGTCAGTCTCCCAAGGCAACAGAAATAAGAGCAAAAATAAACCAATGGGACCTCATCAAACTGAAAAGCTTTTGCACAGCAAAGGAAACCCAAAAGAAAACAAAAAGACAACTTACAGAATGGGAGAAAATAGTTTCAAATGATGAAATGAATAAGGGCTTAATCCCTAGAATATACAAGCAACATATACAACTCAACAGCAAAAAAGCCAATCAGTCAATGGAAAAATGGGCAAAAGACCTGAATAGACTGTTCTCCAAGGAAGATATACAGATGGCCAACAAGCACATGAAAAAATGTTCAACATCACTGATTATAAGAGAAATGCAAATCAAAACTACCATGAGATACCACCTCACACCAGTCAGAATAGCCATCATTAATAAGTCCACAAATAACAAGTGCTGGAGGGATTGTGGAGAAAAGGGAACCCTCCTGCACTGCTGGTGGGAGTGTAAACTGGTACAACCACTATGGAGAACAGTTTGGAGATACCTTAGAAATCTATACTTGGAACTACCATATGACCCAGCAATCCCACTCTTGGGCATACATCTGGACAAAAGTTTCCTTGAAAAAGACACATGCACCCGCATGTTCATTGTGGCACTATTCACAATAGCCAGGACATGGAAACAACCCAAATGTCCATCGACAGATGACTGGATTAGGAAGAAGTGGTATACATATACAATGGAATACTACTCAGCCATAAAAAAGAAGGACATAATGCCATTTACAGCAACATGGATGGAACTAGATACTCTCATACTGAGTGAAGTAAGCCAGAAAGACAAAGACAAATACCACATGATATCATTTATAAATGGAATCTAATATACAGCACAAATAAACATTTCCACAGAAAAGAAAATCATGGACTTGGAGAATAGACTTGTGGCTCCCCCGGGGGGGGGGCGGGGATGGGGAGGGAGTGGGAGGGATAGGGAGCTTGGGGTTATCAGATGCAACTTGGAACGGATTTACAATGAGATCCTGCTGAGTAGCATTGAGAACTATGTCTAGATAATTATATCACAACAGAACAAAGGGTGGAAAAAAAATGTATACATGTAAGTGTAACTTGGTCCCCATGCTATATAGCAGAAAAAAAGGAAAAAAAAAAGAAAAACAAACAAACGAACAAACAAAAACAAAACAAAGAGCTGGGCTCTGCTTCTAAGTATAATATCAAAATAATTCCCAATTTATGACATAGATTAGGATTGTAACAAAATATTAAAGAAAATTCTATCTCCTATATTTCCAGACATGTATTTAGTCTCTAGGATTTTAAAATTCCTTGAAGGTTATATTTTTGATGGATGATGAAGGGTAAAAAGTAGGTTGGGAAAGGGATATAGTTAAAGAGGTAGTTGAGAAGTTGTGTGGTATACCCCTGGGAAAAATGTCAGACTCAACCTGAAAACAGCAAACAACCCCCAAACTAGCAAAATGTAATTACTCTCAAAACGTAATATTCACAGCATAGATTTCTTACTATATTGCCTCCAAATTTTTGAATATTATAAACCAGCCTTTTAAATTTTTTAATGGATCTCAATCTGATCTCTGTGTCTTGTGTGTCTCTGCCAATGTTTGAATGTTAAATATATTAAAATACATCTCAGATCAGCATTCCCTGGTGGCTCAGTGGATTAAGGATCTGGCATTGCCACTGCTGTGGTTCAGGTTCTATCCTTGGCCTGGAAACTTCTGCATGCTGTGAGCACGCCCCCAGTAAATATATATATATCTCAGATCTTTTTATTATAATTTTTGGTGACATCTGCAGATGTAGACTAAAACAGGTTTGTTGTATGGGCTGTTGAAGACCTTGAACAGCATGGCAATTAGTGACATGATTTCTCAAAAGAGCAAACAACTCTTGCTAACCTTCTAAACCAAACTAAGGATATTCTTCCTTTGATTTACATTGTCCATTGCTTTCCTGGAAAGTCAGTGTCTATTAAAACTGTTCAAAAAGTCTGTATCTAAAGTAGCATTAGGTTTCAGGCTCAGATCATTATAAACAAATTTCTCATTTATCTGACATTTGCAGGGATATTTAAAAGCTGTACGAAACTCAGCTATTTATTGAGTCGACTATCCCCTGCCCCATGGGACCTCTAGCTTGCCTGCTCTATTCATGGCTAGAAGTATACCCACCCCAATCATTGTGCAAAGAAAAAAGTAGCCCCATAAATTTCCAAAATGCCCTCTAGGGGGAGGTACCACCTCTGCTGAGAATCAATGATCCAGGTCTGTGAACTTGCAAGTATTAGGATGGCTATTTTTATGCAGCCTCTGAACACACTTTCTCCTTTGTTTCTGGGTTGCATTATACAGGCAATCTTATGTGATATTTCCAATTTTAATGACAAAAGAACTAGATCATCATTAACGTATTTCTTAAGGTAACACTTGGTTAGAAGTCCAGTTTGGTTGGACCCTGTTTTCAGTCTACCTGCATAACACAGAGGATATGATCTCTGATTGTGAGCATTACTAGAAATGGGTGAGGGCTAGAGACCTTTGGACGACCAGGATCTGCCTTTTTCATCTCTTCATCAACTAAGACAACAGCTGGTCCATAACAGCTGCCACTGTTCATTTCTGTTGGGTCTATGGTGAATGCAGTATGCTGGCACACATGTTGTAATGCATGGTAGAGAAAAGAGGGATCAAGCCAGAGCTTGGCATCATACTCCTCCACTGGGAAGGATGGTCATTTGTGGAAAATGGTAGCTCAGTCTTCATCCTGGAACCTGCAAGCCCAGAGGGTGTGAGGTGGGTGGGAAGGGAGAGGAGTTAGGAAGCACAGTTCAAGATGAGGTTCTAAAAGGCTGGGGGGAGCTAAGTAATCAAGGTGTCTTGGAAAACCGCCTAAGTGAGCAGGAAGGTGGTCCTTTTAGTTCCCTATCCGCTACAGCCAGGTGGCGACCCTGGAGTGAGATGCCTAGTCTTCCTGAGAGGACCTGCAGGAACATAGTACAGCACAGTGGCTCTGGCACCAGACTGGAGTTTAGGATCATGTCCCAGGTCTCAAGGAGAACTGAGGAAGTAAGCAGGACAGCAGGCTGGACATTTGGGGCCAGAGTCAAAGGAAGAGCCCCATTGTGGTGGCCTGACAGGGAGCGTGCAGTACAGGGATGGGATTAGGTGTGCTGGGATTAGGTTGTCCACGTTGTGGACAACCAGGGGCCATGGTTCAAGTCTCAGATATGCTGACAGCAAACGGACATTTGGGAGTAATGTGGTAGGGCAGAGTCTACCCCTGGCCCGTGTGCGTGGGAGCCTGGCATGTTGATTTCCAATGAAAGAGAACCTGGGGCTATTAAAATAACTCTTGAGTTGATCTGGAAAGTAGGGTCAGACCGGTTTCAGTCTTTTTTTTTTTTTTTGGCAGTGTCCACTTCATAAGAAAATTCCAGGGATCAAACCAGACCCAAGTCACTGCAGTGACAATGCTAGATCCTTAAACCACTGCTCCACAAGGGAACTCATGGTTCCAACCTTGAAGGACTGGAGAAGGCAGAAGGAAGTAAAACTAGCTGGGTGGGTGGTAGAAGTGAGGTGAGGTGGGCAGCATCATTTTTTAAAGTATAAATTTGAATTAGGTGATGTATTTTGACCTATAATGTACTGTGAGGTGCTTGAATTATGGTCAGTTTTAACTATGTAAGTAAATCACAGGAACTTACTAAGAAAGGCTTAATTCTTAGTGCCCCGGCCAGAGGGCAAGCAGACTAAAATTTCCAGGTTAATTTTCAGTAACTAAAATGTTGGGGAAAGGTCTAAAGTCTTCCAGATGGAATGTAACTTGAAGTGGGAAGCAGGAAGGAGGGAGAAGTGTGTGCCATTTCTCACCTTAACTTTACATCTGTTATTACTTTCTTATTTCCCTGAAATACTAGGCTTGTCTCCACAAAAAACAATCCCTTCTTCATACACACTAGCTCCTCCTGCCTCCCCTCCTGTGACAAAAAGAAGGCGGTAATATAAATGTGAGGCTTTTTGTTTCTAAACCTATCAATAGGATTGATTTTATTTAAGCACTAGTTATCTTAAATTTCAATACTGTTTTATCTTCAACAAAGTAGTGACTGCTTATGTAGAAACAAGTATCACATCACCGTTTAATGAGAGAGGTGCGATGACAGCACATTTCACTTACAAACAGGAATCTCAGCATTAACAGTTTTCATGTTATTGAAATCTCAACATTTTTTAGCCACATGGTCTTATATTATGTATGGATTCTTGGTCTACATTACTCTTGAGCGGGATCCAGTGGGCACCGCTAGTGGTTATTTCAATCTAACATTCTGTGTAGGTCCAAACAAAGAATTAAAGAGAATTGTTCAAAACAATAGAGAGCAAATAAAGTAGAAGAAATTTTAGCCAAGATACCTGTCTCGAGGTCTAGTAAGCTATGCTGATTCAAGAAGAATATCATACCACCTTTGGTGGTCCATTTGTGTGTTAGATTTAGAAACAGTAAATTTAAATTCTGGGGTGTTTACAAAGCAAAGATGAGATTTCTCACAGTCATCTTTCATGGTGATCAAATAACTGCGGACAAGGCTCTATGACAAGATGCTGAGAACCTAATAAAACAGCTGCTAAGAGCCAGATCCCTGCACCTGGATGAGAACTAGTGAAATGTTGTTGCCATTGTAATTGCAGTTGTAAGTATCAGTTCTTGCTGTTTCCCAAGTACTTTTTTCACATAACTTTAAAGTTAGGTTAACCTACAGGAGCAAGAAAGCCGTCCACACTTAATAAGAACCATGATTGGAAGTTCAGTGAAAAGATCCTAACCATGTTGGATAAATTAAGCCTATCATTGCTATTTTGCAAATAGACTGTATTCTCTTCTCCTTACCTAGAACACCCTCTCCACACCCTCCACTGATCTACACACCATGCTTCCATGCCTAGAGAAAGCCATTCATCATTCCAGACCCCGACCCTCACTGAAGCCCCCTGCAGTCCTGAGAGTCTCAACTGCATAATTCAACCTGCATTTCTTTCTTTTTCTTTCTTTCCTTCTTTCTTTCCTTCTTTCTTTCTTTCCTTCTTTCTTTCTTCCTTCCTTTCTTTTTCTTTCTTTCTTCCTTTCTTTCTTTTCTTTCTTTCTTTCTTTTCTCTCTCTCTCTCTCTCTCTCTCTCTCTCTCTCGTTGTTAAATGCATGCTATTGCTTCCAGTGTTAATCGTTAATCTTGCCTCCTCCACCAGAGCACTTCACTTATTTCCTTAAGGCAAGTTTCATGTGGTAAGTATCCCTTGCCTTCAACTGGCAATAGAAATGAGTTACTATTTTTGCCACAACAAGTATAAGATTTACAAAGCACTTTCCTGTATATCCTCCTTTAAGCCTCATGATAATATAGTGAGGGTGATACTGTTGTTATCCTCATTTTATAGACTTACAGGTGAGATTACTTGCCTGGGATCACACCCTAAGGGAATGGTGGGGCTAGAATTGTGCTCAGTATTCTGGATTCTAAATCCACTCTGTAGTCCGCCTCTTCCTAATAGATTGCTCAATGGATCTACAATTTTCTTAAAGAATAACTCTGTTATATAAGGGGGAGTATGTTTATGATTGTTGTGGCGGAGGGAGTTTAATTTGTCAAAATTCACACATGTTAAATGTTCGTGCTTGTAAGAACTTTAAATGCATCATTATCCTGGAAAGAGATGGATGTGAATTTTATTTCCACAATTGCCTGGAGCCATGTAGTTTCATACCTATATGTAGGCATTACTATATATGTTCATATATGTATTACATATACTCATATATGTATTATAAAATACATATAATGCTGAATGGATAAAATTGTAGTCTCCTTTGACTTGCTCATGGTTGAGAGAGAAAACTATTTAACCCCATTTATTTTTCTCTCTCTTTTTTTAAGCTATTGCAATGAGTTTGAACATGTTTGTTAAAAGGAAATACTAATACTCTGGGAGATTACTAAACAAGCACTGAAGAAGAATATAGTATTGGCTAACATTTATTTTGAGGGATGTTAACATTGTCCATTCACTCTTTTTCATAACAACATTTTCTTGTGAAATATTTGTCATGAGCAAAAGTACAAAAATAATCAAGCCAACACTCATGAACTCACCTCCTAATTACAAAAAAAGCAAGAGTACAAATAGAGTTGAAAAGTCCCAGAAGTACTCTTCCATATCATAATCCCCTTTTCCCTATCAGATTATTTCCAGAGTTTAAACTTTGAACTCATATATATGTTTTTCTAAACAATAAATGCTGCAATTAACAAAGGGGTGCATATGCATTTTTGAATTAGTGTTTTTGTGTTCTTCAGATAGATAGTAAGAAGTGTAATAGCTAGATCATGTGGCAGTTTTATTCCTAACTTTTTGAGGAATCATCATACTGTTTTCCACGGTGAATGAGCAAATTTACAGTCCCACCAACAGTGTAGGAGGGATCCCTTTTCTCCACATCCTCTCCAACATTTGCTATTCCTTGTCTTTTTGATAATAGTCATTCTAACAAGTGTGAGGTGATATCTCATTTGATTTGCATTTCTCTAATAATTAGTGATGTTGAGCATCTTTTTAATGTGCCCATTGGCCATCTGTATGTCTTCTTCAGAAAAATATCTATTTACATCCTCTGCTCATTTTAAAATCAGACTGGAAGTTTCCCTGGTTCCTCAGCAGGTTAAGGATCCAGCATTGTCACTGCTGTGGCTCTAGTTATGGTTGTACCACAGATTAGATCTCTGGTCAGGGAATTTCTGCATGCCATGAGTGTGGCAGGGGGAAAAAAAATGAAATAGAGTTGTTTTATTGTTGTAGAGTTGCATGGGTTCTTTACATATTTTATCAGACATATGATTTGCAAATATCTTTTCCCATTCAATATCTGCCTTTTTGTTTTGATGATGGTTTCCTTCACTGTGCAGAAGATTTTAGTTTAAGTCCCATTTGTTTATTTTTGCTTTTGTTTCCCTTGCCTTTGGAGCCAGAGCCACAAAACCATCACTAACAGCAACGTCAATGAGATTTCCGCCCATGTTTCTTTCCAGGAATTCCAGGCTTCAGGTCTTACATTTGTCTTTTATCCACTTTGAGTTAATTTTTGTGTATGATGTTAAGATAGCAGTCTAGTTTCATCCTTTTGTGTGGGGCCCTTCGGTTTTTCCCCAACATCATTTATTGAAGGGATTATTCTTTCTCCATGTGCATTTGTTGTGCTTTTATTGTAATTTAATGGTTTATATATATGTGGGTTTATTTCTGGGCTCCCTATTCTGTTCCATTGATCTTTGTGTCTGTTTCTGTGCTAACAGCATACCGTTTTGATTACTATAGTTTTGTGTAATGTAGTTTGAAACCAGGGAGCATGATACCTCCAGATTTGTTTTCCTTTCTCAAGATTGTTTTGGCTACTTGAGATCTCTTGTGGCTCTGTACATATTTTAGAACTATTTTTTCTATTCCTTTGAAATATGCCATTCATCTTTTGACAGGAATTGCATTAAACCTCCAGATTGCTTTGGATAATTTTTAACATATTAATTATTTCAAACCAGGAACATGGAATATGTTTCCACTTATTTGTGTCTTTTTTCAGTTTCATGTTTAGACCTTTATTCTACTTTAAATTTCTTCTTTAAATATGGTGTGAGGCAGGGATTCAGCTTATTTTTCCATTTGGAAGACCAGTCGTCCCAGCACTATTTGATGAGCAATCCATCACTTTCGTGGAACCTCAGTACCATTTCTATACTCAAGTTTCCATGCAGGTTTTTGATTCTGCACTTCTCATTTTGATTTATTTGTTTATTTATCTAGCCCTATACTAATAACTTTATAGTGCTTTACTATTTTAGGGAAAATTCCTGACTCTTCAAAATCATTGTAACTCTCATTGGCTTTTTGTTCTTCTAGGCTCTTAACCAATTGGTTCAGTTTCACAAAAAATCCTTTCAGATGTTGATTATAAATGGACTGACTTCTAGATGTACTATACCCACATTAGAGAAAATTTAAAAACAAGAAGAACAAAATCTCACAATATTAGTACCATAACACCATCACTCATGGATACATATATGTTCATGCATGTGCTTATTGTTTATTTCCTACTAGAAAGTTTCCTCCCTGAGAACAGGTACTTTGCACATCTTATACTGTACAAACCCAATGCCTGGAAAAGTGCCTAGCACATAGTAGCCACTCCATCAGTACTTGTAGAATAAATAAATAGATACATGTAGGTGCATTTCCTTATAATCTTTTTTTGTTGTTGTCACTGAATTTTAAAGTAGTTTTAAAATCATTAACAGAGGGACTGGATTTTTTTTTTCCAAGTATCTTTGTGAAAAATAAGACATTATTCTAAGGAGATATTTCCCATAATGTGTTACACAGATATTAGACCAGCAGGATGCTGTGGGAAGAGAGAGCTCAGTGGGCAAACATGTTTAGGAAATGCCTCATGCAATACTTGTCTCTTAGAGTCACCAAGTGTGTTAGAATAGTCAAGATTCTGAGAAGTTCTGTAATCATAACACTAGTTCAATATTTTTTTCCAAAAGTGATGTGCCCTCCTCCTTTTAAATATACCAACCTCCTTTTTATATCAAACACAAATGCCATTCTAAAGAACAACTCTACCATATCTGGGAAAGTATAGAACTGGAAAATAATAGAAAATGTAGAATAATTAAAATCTCTTCTCCTATACAATTGAACACTTACTGAGGTGGTGCTATATGGCATAGAAAAGATGAGTTAATGGGATTGACATATCCCCTGACAAGTCTTCAACTTTAATAATTTTTTTGTGCTAGTATTAAAGTGGAAATGATTAGTTGCTATCAACTTCCAAATTTTTACTAGTTTATAGCTGTAAAATTTTGTCAGGGAAATACATTTATATAGATCAATTTCATTAGTTTTACTCCTTAAAGAGAATAAACTTGTAAAAACTGTCTTGTATTTGTGTGTCCATGCTACTATACCAGTGCTGGTGGGGCAGCCAAGCTGCTTCTGTGCTAGTGCCATTTTTCATTACTCTTTGATTCTTTGGTTCCCAGGGCAGGAAAATTATTTAAATAATTGAATATTATATACTGTGACAACTATATTTTCCAGGTTTTAGTGACAGGTGGTATTTCCTGCCCCAGACCAAACACTAAATTTATAAAATTTCTTCACTATGACTATTTTGCAATTGATTTTACATAGAATAATTATAGTTTACTAGGACTTTCTTGAGAGTCAGTGTGGGCACGGTTCTTACATTAGGACAGTAGACATAAACTAAGACTGGTCCCAGGAAGTCAGGTGTATGGTCATCCTGATTACATAAGACTTATTTCAAGTGACTCTTTTAGTGTAGGATGACTGATTGTAACTATCTTGCTTTTGAGGGCTTTAAAGCATATATTTTTATTATACTTCATGTAGTCATTTAAAAAATTACCCATCATTTTATGATTCCATCATAAAATCAAAAGTGTGAGGGAATTAAAAGGAGTAAATATCAGTATTATCAGGCATTAGAAAATGTAGGATCACTTTTTATAGAGCATTGTAACACCGTGCTTTAAAAGGAAATGTAAGACTTTGAGTATAGACAAAGACAAGTGCGTTTCTTTGTGTTTGCAACTCTTCTTTTTTTTTCTGGCTCTGCCTGTGCTATGTGGAGGTTCCTGGGCCAGGGACTAAACCCACGCCACCACAGTGACCTGGACCACTGCAGTGACAATGCCAGGTCCTTAACTTGCTGCAATGCAAGGGAACTCCTGTTTGCAACTCTTTTAAAATAAAATGTATATATCATAGCTTTGAAAAAGTGCTATGAATGTGTCAGCTTCTTTGGAGGTGACTGCGGTGGCATTGTAAACCCATCTTCAGTTTCTGTTTGGGGGGCGGAAGTGGCCCTTTTGAGGGGAAATCTTAACGATAAACAGTGGTGATACTTTTATACTTTTTCAAATAATAAAGGTGTTGTATACTATTTAGAATTAATAATTTATCTTTTGGGGACCCCTTTTCAACATCCCTTTACAAGATAGTAACAAAACTAATCCCCCAATTGTGTTTTATGATAGATCCCTCTTCTTGCTGTAGATGTTCAATTCAGTTGGTCTGTAAAGGTATAAACTGGGGGTGCTTAAACTGAAGACTTATGTATACATAATACAATTACAAGCATAGCCAGATACAGATACAGATACACATGTTATAGATACAGTTACCTATTCTACTTCTGAGGAGTTTCCCAGGAGGACAGTTTGCTTCTTTCAGAGATAAGTTAAATCAGGTGTGAGGCCTTAGTAGTAAAACAATTATGTCACATACCCAGCAGCACACTGACAGCTGATAGACAGATATATAGATAGATAATAGATAGATATAGGTATGGATATACCTAGAGTATATAGCATATTCAGATGTAAATACAGATATATACTATGCAAATAAAGATATATGCAAATATAGACCTAGACAAATATAAATTACATATAGTCTTATCGTAATGAATATTTTTAGGGCACCTTAATAACAGCGAACATTTACTTTCATATTGGTTTACTTATCCGAAATATATTTTGGCTGTTAGATAAATGAAACCCAAGGAATGGTTAAGATTCACATTAAGATTACAGACTTCTTCCCTCACATGCTAACTTGAGTTGTGCGTTTGCAGAATAACTGACTTGGAAGGCTGTGCAAAGTCTTGGGCCCTGCTGGCTCTCTAGCCTAGGGGTGTTCCTGCTGGAAATTTCCAAGGCACAGTGTTAATTTCATCTACTCAGAGATGCTTCCTTGAGCACTCTGGGAGGAGAGTGTACCCCCCCCCCAACTCTCTCTAATACTCAGCTTGGTTTCATTCTCATATATTTATCATTCCTTCCTTCCTCCCTCCCTCCCCTTCCTTTCCTTCCCTCCCTCCCTTCCTTCCTTTCCTTCTTCTGTTTTAGCTGTCTCTGTCTCTAAAGGGCTGGAACTTCATTTACATTACTGTATTTTTCTGTGCCTAGAATATTGTCTGGCATACAGTAGGTGTTCAAAATATCTTTGATACATGAGTAAATGGGTAAATGAATTAAGTTCACTGAATTTAACGCATCAAATAATGACAAGTTTGTGATCCTTCATAACGAAAAGGAAACCACGTTGTTTTGAACTCTAATTATACTACAGGCACTGTGCTAGGAATTGCTGGGAATATCATTCAACGAAGTCATACATGTGAAATGGAACTGTTATCATGTTTCTTTAACTGAATTTAATTTCTACCTGGGGCCCTTATTTTGTGGTGCGTCAGGAACTTTATTTTAACCTATTTAGGATTCCATACCCCTTTCTTTTGGATTGTATTTACATTTCCAAGATTGTCATGTGTGAGTGGGAAACAAGGTTCTGGTGTTGCAAGCCCCCCATGCTGGCATCTCCATGAAGCATCCTTATTTCCAGATGGTCCTTATCATTGGTCCAGTCTGGTCCCCTCATGTGTGATTCCCTCAGCTAATCCTTGCCAACCTGAGCACTTGGTCAGCTGCCCTGCAGGCCAGGCTGCAGGCTGCAGGCAAGGTAACCTGCAACCATTGTCCTGCATATGAGAAGAAAACATAGCTGTAGATGGCACTTCAGGGAACACTGAAGAAACACACAGAGGAAAAGATGCTTCATCTAGATCCTGAGAAGGGATCAAGAGGTAAGAGGATGGAATGGAATTATGGGACCAAAAGAAAGAGAGGGTTTTGTAAAAGAGAAAATGGTTAACAGCATCAAACACAGAGAAACCAAGAGTTTTCGCTGTGGTGCAGTAGGTTTGGAATCCAACTGTAGCAGTTTAGGTTGCAACTGTGGCTCGGATTCAGTCCCTGGACCGGGAACTTCCATACGCTGTGGGTGTGGCCATTAAAACAAACAAACAAACAAAAAAACAAAATACAAACAAAATCACCAAGAGAAATCATTTGAAATGGTGAAAAAGAGCTCTAGGAGCATGTCAATGAGATGCCCAAACAGTAATTTGGAGAAAAAAAAAAAGAGATGGAGTGGAAAGAAAGGTTAGCTAATATATGGTGAGACTTAGACAAAACATTTGTTTGAACTTGTTTCCTTATCAAAAAGTTTTGCCGTTTTTCTGAACAAACCCAATGAATGAAGGCTGGTCAAGGGTGACTTTCTCACTTTTCAATTGTAACATCACAGACTACAGTGAAGGTCACTGGCTTTGTCTGCTCAGCCCTTAATTTAACTAACTTGGCATACTTGAAAAATGGTTAGTATTTCATCCTTAGACTTGTGCTGTTTCTTAAATGGCAATGACCTTTTGTTATGGTCAGTTGCTCATTTTCTTCCTGCCCACCCCCTAAAGAAAAAGGTTTTGTAGAGGCGTTACACAGAACAGCTGCTTGGAACATGCACAGGCCAGTTTACATTAGGCTGTTTTTTCTTGAGAAAGTCATAGTTTAAACAAATGGTTGTGTCTATTTTAATCATTTTTGCCCTCTTTTGAAGTGTTTTTTCAAACATAAGTTTTTTTTTTAGAATAGAGTTTTGCATTATAAATTAGTCTGCTCTGTCATGTCCCTTTTAAACACAGCTGTTACTACAATGTAAACAGAGTTTTAAAAATGTAGATAAACAGTTACAAGAGGAAGAGTTTCAAGTGTTTTTAACACATGGTCAATTTTTGCTTACTTGAATTCTGTGGTTTGAAAGTTGAATTCAAAATACACTTTTGATTTCACAGATGTCAGGCTATTCAATACAGCTGTTCATGGATGCCCGAAAAGGCATCTTAATTTCACAGGCATTACAATTTTGACAATGTCATATTTTTGAAGTCATGTTAGTAGTAAACCTAAGATGAATATGGAAGTTCTATAATGGTATACTACATAATATGCTCTTGAGGCATAGAGTAGAATGGAAAAGATACCTGGGTGCCCAAAGCTAAAATGCAAAAAGATTTTGCATAGCCAATCCAACAGCGTGAAATTTATAGTAAAATTTAGTGTCTTGAAAAGAATGATAGTCTTAAGAGAGTCCTGATTCTTCACTGGAATAATCTTATGTTTTAAGAATTTGTGCCTGAGTCTACACTTTGAAAAGTGAAAAATTAGGCACTCTTTGAACATAAAGTTATTGACTGATCTAAGTTTGCTTTAAAAATTTCAAACAAATGGACCTAGATATAGCATTAGTGTCATATTTCCTGGACACCAAACTATGTCTTCCAGGTACACAAGAAACTCATGTATTTGAAACTGAGTGTTAGAAGTAGAACACTGCAGTGATTTTTGGTGGTATGACAACATATTTGAAATTAACACTTCCATGAAGTATTTGGATATTTACCATCAAAATATTCTAATGGATGCATAAGGATATTACTGTGTAAATTATCATCCAGAACTCCCAATTCATTGTTTTTCTCTAATAACATGACATATTATTTGAGTGATAAATTTGGGAACCAGAAAATTTTAGATGATTATTTGGAAAATCTTCTACCAGGCCATGTCACATAAAGTAAAAATGAAAGTACAATTAAATTCTATCTAAAATATGGTCTAGTTAGAAAATGACATTCATCTAAAGGTCCAAGAAAAACATACATGATTTCTACCCATATTGTTCCCAAACCACCATGTCTGAGTTATGGATCTTAGGGAGGAAGCCACGTTACTAAACCTAATTACTCTATGTTTGGCTTGGAAAAATAGTTAACTGATTATTTAGCTATATCACACAACCCAACATGACCTCATTTTCAATAAAAACATATGATTTGATCCAAAGCCTTCTACAGTGCTCCATAATTAGACACCTTATACATCAAGCTGCAAGGAAAGCTTGGTACAGAGCAGAACAAGAATTTTCATGTGTTAAGTTATACAGTAGAGGGAGTCCCATGAATATAATACAAACATACTGATATTGCCAAAGAAAAGTCAATTAAAAATTATATGCACTCTAAGAGTTACAAAGCTCAAAACGTGCTGTGTAATTCAGGTCAAATAGCCTTTGAGTGCAGGTATTCGTGAAAATTAGGCCTCATTTATTAGAGTTTTCATCTCTAAGAGCTTCTAAGACTTTTCCTAAGTGAATTTTGGAACTGATCTGAAAAACATAAACAACACTTTTTCTTCATCAGAGTGTTCAGAATGCTTGTAGGTATGAACACACATATTGTGTATTTATAAGTAATGCCATGTTTGGAATCTTAAATTTTCTCCTAAAATTTGATCACATACCCGATCCTTTAATGTTTC
The DNA here is from genome assembly GCF_016906955.1 of Phacochoerus africanus. NCBI lineage: Eukaryota > Metazoa > Chordata > Mammalia > Artiodactyla > Suidae > Phacochoerus > Phacochoerus africanus. The sequence continues at coordinate 33,773,838 of NC_062550.1, read as the reverse complement.
TAACCTCCAAGATACATAAATCCTGCTTCAAGGTAAACTGAATTGACTCCTTTAAATAAAAGAGAATTTGGATTTCTTCCAAATGGTCACCTCTTATTTTTATTCACTGTGATGGCTGTCCCTTAAACCTCTCTAAGTCATATAAGTGAAGGCTAAGACCAAGATGTTTTGCCAAATTTTCCCCCTTTACTTCTCTTTCTTGTTCAGCCTCACACCGTACAATTGACATAGAGAATCTTGCCAAATACAAGTAACAGTAACTCTATAGACTTCAGTGACTATGGTCCCAAAAGAGCTTTGAACAGCGCTTAGAATTTAAGGTCAAGGAAAGCTGTTAATATCTTCAGAGGCTCTTCATTTACTTATTTATATTTTTAAAAACACATTCCTCTGGGGTTTATTTTGCCTATTACTTCAGCAAATTGATATAATTACTATAAAACATGTCAAATGTTATTTTATAAATATAATACAAAGGATCCACCCCATCAAACTATATATAAGGCATTTCTTTTTCTTTTTTCTTTCTTTTCTCCCCTTCCTTTTCCTTCCTTCCATCTTTCTTTTTTCCTTTCTTTCTTTGCCACACCCTGTGGCATGTAGAAGCTCCCGGGCTAGGGATTGAACCCTCACCACAGCAGTGACCCACGTCACAGCAGTGACAATGCCAGATCCTTAGTTGCTAGACTACCAGGGAATTCCAGGCATTTCTTTACTAGTTAAGAAGGAAAAAAAAACTAGTGAGATGTTGGAAAATTTAGGCAAGATGTTAAACTGTTGCTGAAAATGTAGCTTCTCCTGGGTGGAGAAGCTAAGCTATTTTACTGGTGGGTTTTTCTATTTCTTTTAAACTTACTTAATATGACACTGGAAGAAGCTCTCCTGAGGTCAGACATTGAAATGTAAAGTGGTGAAGAGATGACTAAAGTGGGAATATTATGAAACCTTCACTCTTCATTATTTTAGCATAATACTGTCTTATGCCAATATAATCACTTCTACCAGATATGAAGGATACTTACAAAATGATGAAAAGAAAATGATTTCATTTACTATCTTATTACATTTTCTCTTTTGACTACTCTATTGTTCATTTCCTTTATTCCAACAACAACAAAAAACTATGTACAAAGCAGAGAGGAATAGTTTATAAGTACAGTGCTAGCTGTTGCTATTTTGTCAAGAAAGCCCAAGGGGAGTTCCCTGGTGGCCTGGCAGTTAAGGACTTGGCATTGTCTCTCTGCTGGGGCTCAAGTTCAATCCCTGGCCTGGGAACTTCCACAAGGCCAAGGAAGGAGTAACTTTAGAAATGCAATCTGGTAAGTATTGTATAACTTACCACTTCCCTGCATTTCTGACCAGCTTCCTCTTGACCTGGTCCCTTTCTAAATCCCCCCATGTTCCGCCTTTTTTACTAACTCCAGTAGCTTTGTCCAAGGTTACCTCATGACCTTCCTAATTTTTCCTCTAATTCCTTTGCTCTTTAATCAATGCATTTCTTGGAGATTAATCGGATAGTCCTATCTCCTTGAGGGGAAATGTTGGATTCCCACCGGGGTCTTTGTGGCACTGAATAAATTCCGTGACAGTGGTGGTGCCTTGGTCAAAGGATGAAATAATTCACATTCTTACCAGATAAAGCACAAATGTTCCATGGGTACAACCTCAGCTCAAAAAGTTTTCCTGCCCCATGTACCACACCATTTCCATGGGCAGCCAAGTATTTAAAATTATAAATATATTGTTTAATTAAAAATTTTAAACCATCTCTTCTGGTTTTAAATGACAGGAAAAAAAGTCAAATTCAATCTTGCTTAAGTGGTAAGAGAAATTTATGCGTTCAAGTAACCGAAAAGCCTAGGAGTTGATCTGGCTTCACATGTAACCTGATTTAGTGGCTGATATGTCATTGGGATCTTTGGGTCTTAGTTTTGCTTCTTCTCTGTTAGCTTCAGGTTCCAGAGACACATATTCACTACTAGTTAAGAGGAAGACTCAGTGCTTCTTCCTGGTGGTTTCCACCAAAATTCCAGAATTCATTTTTATTGGGTCAATTTGAGACAAACTGCACATTTGTGAACCCAGAGCTGTAGCTAGAAAAAAGTGGTTGCATTGATAGATGATGCCTGGGTCACAAGTTCCAATTCTAGAGTTGGGACTAGAGGCCATCTAACCACATGGTCTGAGAGTAGAAGACAGAGGGTTCCCCAAAGCAAGTTCTGGTATTGTGTCCAAGAGAGGGAGGTGAATGCTGGGCATATTATCGTCTCCATTCTAGGCTAAGACACAGAATGTCTTCATCTGTTCTCAAGGTGGGCTTTCACTTGGCTCCAGGAAAATGAGGCCATGTTCAAATCAGGTGTTATTGTCCAATGGCATACTATAATGTCTCTTACAATAGTAGGTGTATTTTTAATATTTGAGCAATACTTGTGTTCCGCATCCGTTTCTTCTCTTTAATTTACCATTTCTATAAGGAAAATCACCCTTCTCTTAATATTCCAGGTCTTGATGATCTTAATCATTTAGCTAGGACCAAGGTGAGTTAGGAAAGTGAAGGGTGGCACTTGCCTTAGATGCAAAATTTAAAGAGATGTAAAAAAACTCAGTGTGGTAGGTGAAAAATTAGCCTCCCCCCCACCAAATCCACATCTTAATCCCTGGAACTCTTGAATACTACCTTATATGGCAGAGACTTTGCAGCTATGATTAAGATAAGGATCCTGAGATGGGGATATTATCCGAGGTTGTCTGGAGAGCCCTAAATACAATCATAGTTGTCCTTACAAGAGAGAGACAGGGAAATTTCACGCAGGAAGAAGAAGAGAAGATGGTGTGACTACAGGGTAGACATAGAAGTGATGCAGCCACAAACCAAGGAAGGCTGGCAGCCCCCAGAAGCTGGAAAAGGCCAGGAATGGAGTCTCCCCTAGAGCCTCAGGAGGGAGTATGGTCCTGCCGACACCCTGGCTTCAGACTTCTGGACACTGGAACTGTGAGAGAAGAAATTTCTGGTGTTTTAAGCCACTAAGTTTGTAGTAATTTGTTACAGCAGTCACAGGAAACCAACCCACTCTGTAATCAAGATAAATATTTTAATGCAGTATTCATTTTTGAAAATCAAAATTAATGCAAAAAAATCCGTAATAAACAGAATGTCAAAACTTAAAAAAAAAAGATGGGCCATCTTGGAGTAATTCTTGCTTCTTTTGCTCCTTTAATCCCCACAGCGATCATTTGATTTCTCCTGTGGTCTGTGCCACTGTAATTTCTCCTGACTTGCTCTTTTACTTATCCTTCCACAGGGGTCACTTTTCTAGTTCAAATGCCCATGGTTTCTCACTGTTGTGATTTCAACAAGCAGTAATCTGCTTTGCCTGTCTCTGCGTTCTCCTCCTTTCTAATCCATCATCAATACAGACAGATCTTTCCTAAAACAAATAGTGAGTCATGTCCTTCTATTTTTCAGAAATCTTTAGTGGGTTCTCAAAGCCCTTGGAAACCAGCTTTCCAGTCTCATCTAACACTTTTCCTTTCCTCATAGCCTTAGTTATCCACATAACCCTGCCCTTTTCTCACCTATTTATGTTTTATAAAGAGACCATGGTCTAAGCATTAAAATTAAATTCCAATATTATGTGCTGTCTTGACATTTGGTAAAATTGGAAGGACTTCAAATGGTCCATCTGCAAATTCCCCTTCCCACTCTCCTTCTGCAGATGAGGTCTCCTAGGCAAATAACCCTCCTTGGTAAGGGGATCATGTACAGCTCCTGATCATCCCTGAGTAGTAGTTTTCAGATCCTTACTAGCCTGCAGGATTATTCAGACAAGCCAGTCACATTCTCCTGTGAAATAAGGGGTACCCCACCCTCTTGATACTACAAAGCCTACTTCTCACAAGCTTTGCTTTTCTCTGTTTCTAAATGCAAGCCCTGGAAGGCAGGGTCCTCCTCCCCCAGGCAGTGAGAAGCTGTGGCTAATAAACCGCTATCCATTTCATCTTTCCAGTGTTGGATGTTGTGTGTTCAGCCATCCCCATAATCCTCAGGCAGGAATCCCTCCCTCACCAACGGGGTGGATTGGAGGTGGTTAAAACAGAGATTTCTGTCCAAGTCCCAAGATACCACTTACTGTTTTTGTGACTTAAGGAAAATAAGAATAGGAGCATCATTTTGAAATTTAACACATTACAAGCATTACCACCTCATTTTAAAGGTTTTGTTTTGTTTTGTTTTTAAAGCTGCTAAGGACCAGCTTCAAGGTTCAAAGTACTGGGATTCTATGGGGGTGACATATTGTAATGGTCAAAAGTTCAGGCTCTGTGCAGCAGAAGTTATCACACGGCTATAAATCAACTATAATTCAATAAAATGTATTAAAGAAAAAAAGTTCGCGCCCTGGAGTCAGTTTTCCTGGGTTCACATTGTGACTCTACCACTTAATAGCTGTGTGATCCTAGTCAGTCTTCTTGGTCTTCCTATGCTTAAGTTTCCTCAAGAGTTGGGACCATGATAATATCTACTTGGAGTGTTGTTGTATTGTCCATATAAAGGAGATAATCTGTGAAAAAGCCCTGACAGTCCCAAGCACATAAGTGCTCGGTAAATAGTAATTTTTATGATTCCTATTATAGCATGAGCCAGGGCAACAGATACGCATTTGGCTCAGCTCCTGAGATCATATTTAGTCTTAAACAAGGAAGGCTCAAGAGGCTCCCGGAGTCCTTGATGCCACAGTTTCCTGCCTGCCATTTTGTACCTGTTATCTTAATGGGAACAAAAGTAACTTTTTAAAGAATTCTATCACACAGGCTTTGGAGTTCAGCTTGCCCAGGGTAGAATGCCACCCTGTTGGTTGAGCCCTTACCTTTCACACTTTCTGATAATACTTGGTCCTCAAGGCTGTTCAGGTGATCATTCCAGCCTCTCTCTCTCTCTCTTTTTTTTTTCCTTTTCGTCTTTTTAGGGCCACACTCACGGCATATGGAGGTTCCCAGGCTAGGGGTTGAATCAGAGCTGTAGCTGCCGGCCTACAATACAGCTCACAGCATCGCTGGATCCTTAACCCGCTGAGTGAGGCCAGGGATCATGGATACTAGTTGGGTTCATTAACCTCTGAGCCACGACAGGAACTCCCATTCCAGCCTCTTTAGCAGAGCTCCCTGCTTGACACCTTGCAACTGTACGTGGGCGTGTGATGTGCAGGGGCGAGAGGTGGGGGGACAGTTTACATTCACAACAGCATACATCTTTCTCCCATGTGATTTTTTCCCATACAGGGAGCAGAATAGAGACCACTTAACATATTAGTCAGATTTTCGTGTGTTGCATTTTGCCAAGTGCCAGATACCCTAGGTAAATGAGATTATACCCCATGTTTTGCAAAGTCGTTTCAAATTAAACAACTTTGATTCTGAGTTTTCAGACCGAATCCCAGAACACTGTCTGGTTAAACATGTTTTTGTTTCCTTTTAGTCTCTGGGTGTAGTTCCATAAATATTGATTTTTAACTAATCTTTCTACAGGATTCCATTACTGTCCCAGCAGCACTGGGGTTTACAACAGCCTTGGAGTTCCTCTCACCTTATAGCTTAGGGTAAATAAAACTTCTCAAAAGACAGGTGGAAAGATGGCGGATATCGTCCGTTCATCACAGAGGAGGTGAGATGGCTTGAGAGAGAGGTTCCATCTCCTAGATTTAGTTTCAGATCCTGGTGTGGTGAGCGATCTGTTTCATTTTAGTTCATTGGAACTTTCAATTCCTAATTTAGAAAACCTTCCATGGCACTTCTTCTGCTTTCCTCTCTTTTTTTTTTTCTCCATAAAAAAAAAATCCTAAAGAAACAGGGTGGTTGGTGGGTGACTCAAATATTATGCTAATGGTTATCAGTTGTGGTGGGACTAGGAAGGGGCAGAAAGGAAGGAAAAGTGGTGCCAGGAATAAGGAAAATATAATGGGGGCATTTGTTCCCTTCTCTTTCTCTTCAGCGTAACCTTATTGAAAAATGTTTTATTGAAGTTTTTTTTGAATATTGATTTACAATATTATGTTAATTTCTGATGTACAGCAAAGTGATTCAGTTATACACACACACACACATATGCACACATATATTCTTTTTCATCTTTTCCATATGGTTTATTCCAGGATATTGTATATAGTTCCCTATGCTATACAGTACGATCTGTACGTTGTTTACCTATTTTATATATAGTAGTTTGTATCTGCTAATCCCTAACTAATTTTTCACTATCCCCCATTTTCCCTTTAGTAACCACTAAGTTTTTTTTCTGTCTCTGTGAGTCTGTGAGTACGTTTCTGTTTTGTAGATAGGTTCATTTGTGCCATATTTTAGATTCCACCTATAAGCGATATCATATGGTATTTGTCTTTAATTTTCTGACTTACTTTGTTTCATATGATAACCTCTAGGTCCATCCATGTTGCTGAAATAACATTATTTCATTCTTTTTAGTGGCTGAATAGGATTCCATTGTTTATCTATACCATATCTTCTTTATCCATTCATCTGTCAGTGGACATTTAAGTTGCTTCCATGTCTTGGCTATTGTAAATAGTACTGCAGTGAACACTGGGGCACATGTACCTTTTTGAATTAGAGTCTTCTCTGGATACATGCTCAAGAGTGGGATTGTTGAATCATATGATAACACTATTTTTACTTTTTAAGAAACCTCCAAAATGTTTCCCATAGTGGTTTATAAGTTTACATTCCCATCAGCAGTGTAGCAGGGTTCCCTTTTCTCCATACCCACTCTAGCATTTATTTGTAGACCTTTTAATGATGGCCATTCTGACTGGTGTGATGTAACACCTCATTGTAGTCTTTATTTGCATTTCTCTAATAATTAATGATGTTGAAAATCTTTTCATGTGCCTGTTGGTCACCTATATGTCTTCTGTGGGGAAATGTCTATTTAGGTCTTCTGCCTATTTTTTGACTGAGTTGGTTTTTGTTGTTGTTGTTGTTACTATTGAATTGTATGAGCTATTGTGTATGTTGGAAATTAAGCCCTTGTCAGTAGCATAATTTGCAAATATTTTTTCCCAGTTCATAGGTTGTCTTTTCATTTTTTTTTTAGTGGTTTCTTTTGTTGTGCAAAAGCTTATAAGTTAAGTCTTGTTTGTTTATTTTTGCTTTTATTTCTATTGCCTTGGGAGACTGACCTGAGAAAACATTTTCGCAGAATGTTGGCTATATTCTTTTCTAGGAGTTTTATGGTGTCATGTCTTACATGACTTACATTTAAGTCTTTAAACCATTTTGAGTTTATTTTTGTGTATGGTGTGAGGGAATGTTCTAACTTCATTGACTTACATGTAGCTGTCCAGCTTTCCCAACATCATTTGCTGAAGAGACTGTCTTTTTCTCCATTGCATATTATTGCCTCCTTTGTTGAAGATTAGTTGACCATAGGTGTGTGGGTTTACTTCTGGGCTCTCTTTTCTGTTCCACTGATTCAAATATGTCTGTTTTTATGCCAGTGCCATGCTGGTTTGATTACTGCAGCTTTGTAATACTGTCTGAGGTCCAGAATGGTTATGCCTTCAGCTTTCTTCTTTTTCCTCAGGATTACTTTGACAATTCTCGGTCTTTTATGGTTCCATATAAATTTCAGGATTATTTGTTCTAGTTCTGTGGGAAATGTCATGAGTAATTTGATAGAGATCACATAAAATTGTAGATTGCTTTGAGTAATATGACCATTCTAAAAATATTAATTCTTCCAATCAATCCAAGAGCATGGGATAGCTTTCCATTCTTTGAATTATTTTCCATTTCTTTCATCAATGTTTTACAGTTCTCAGCATATAAGTCTTTCACTTCCGTGGTCAGATTTATTCCTAAGTATTTTTATTTCTTTTGATCCAATTTTAAAAGAGTTTTTTTTTTTTTTCTCTTCAATGTAGTTGTAACTCCTGGCTAGGGCTGAATATGCATTTGGTGAGTTAGAGCTTGTATTTATTGCAGTCTCTTTAACTTAGCTGTGGGGCATCGTTAACAAGGAGAAAATGTAGCAAATATAAATACTTTCTTCTCAACAGCTGAGAATATGTATAAAATACATGAGAATATATTTCTCAGGCCTACTTCATTTGAAGAGAGAGAAAGAACACAAAATTCCACACACTTTGCAACCTGACCCCTGGGCAAACAGGAACAGACACAACATGATGTGTAGTAAGTGAGAGTTATAACACTGACTGGCAGCATTCATTCCACAGAATACCCTACCATCTGCCTCCTGGGCCTTTGTGAGAAAATTTTTATGTGGGAAAATTTGCATAACCCACCAACAGGAGAGCTATTGCCAAATAACTTCAAGAGACATAGAATATCAACCTGAGGACTGATCTTGCCATGAGGCCAATGTTTTGGTGTCAAACGCAGTTCCCACCAACCATGTGATGACATACCATGAACATCTGTTTTTTCTGTCTGCCCAGAATCTAGCTCCTCTTCCTCTGGTTGAAAGCACCTCCATGTCCATTTGGGAATTCACCCAGTGACCATCACCTGCAGGACTGGCAGAACCAGTGCTGGATTAGCCAAGGAGTAGGAACAAGAGCCAAACTAGGACTCTTCTATTTTTTTTTTCTCCTGGGAAGGGGACAATTGAATGGAGGGGCACAGTAAAGGGAAAGGATCAGAGCTCATTCATGCTGACTTAGGTGCCCTGACAGGCTATCCATTAACACCTGTTACCTGAGTATTCACAGCCATTCTAGTACTCATCCCTTTGGGGGGTAGCAGATTTCTGCTTGATTCTGGGAGCAACCTCAAACCCTTATTAATGTCTTTATTGCTTAAATTATTCAGAGTCAGTGTCCTTACCTTGCAACTCAAGAACCTGAGGGAGTCGCCACAGGACGAAAAGAGGAGCAATGGACTGGGAGTCAGACTTGGCTCTGTCCTAAAATAGTCTATGAATCTGGAGGGATCCCTTAGTTTTTCTGATCCTCAGTTTCTTTATCATTAGATAAAATCATTGGGTTAGATGATTCTAAGGTCCACTTATCTAGAATGTTCTGGGATCCTAGGTCATTAAAACACCAAAAAAAAAAAAAAAAACCCAAAACAACAACAACAACAAAAAACCAACAACAACACAAAACAGCCTTCATAGAGTAGTCTTCATTTGTAAATATCACTTAATTGAGCTCCTTTTGTGTTAGTCATTAGAGATACAGGAGTAACCTTGGGGTATATAGGTTATATTCTGGTGGAGGAGATAAACTATAACTAAGTAGGTAAGTGAAATAATATAGACTGCAAAAAGTTCTTTGCCAACAACAAACAAGTTGATGAGCTGGAGAATCAGTGGGGAAAACCAGTTTAGACAGCATGGCCTGGGAGGCCTCTCTGAGGAAGTGACTTGGAGGAGGCACGGTTGGACTACTGGATTTGTGTTGGGATTGGAGTGGAGCACACAGCAATAAGAGAAGTGTTGTAGGGAGCACGCTGCAGACCATGCCCTCGTTCCACTGTACACCCTGTGCTACTGATTTTTAGTCATATTCACTTGGTAAGATTGAGATCTCCTTTCCAGAACATAGAGGTCAGGCCAAATTCCAAATCTAACATGGTTTTTGAGAGGGTCAGATTAAGCTGGGGTTGGGTGTGTTTAGATGGGGATGTATTTTGCTGCCAATAATAGAAAACTCAACCAATAGTGACTTAAACAACCAGATGATTATTTTTCTAATATACTAAGAAGTCTGGAGAGAGGTGACTACTGGCCCTGGCTTAGCGCTTCTATAATGTAAAGGCCAGGGTTTGTGATTCTTTTGGCCTTTTCTTCTTGGTTACAAGGTAGCTGTTGCATCTTTCTCTACCACAACTCCTGGGCCAGTTTTCTGCTGAGACCAGGTGGAATCACTTCAGATTACGAGAAGAGGATGGAAGAAGGGAGGCAAACTGGAAAGTCACCAGGGTATATAAATTATTATTATTATTATTAGGAACCGTTATATGAGTGCAAATAAGTATAAAACAAAAAGTGTTTTCAATCTTCATCAGATGTTTCCCTTCTCTCACACGTCCTCGTCTCCCCAAAAGATTTTGGAGGTAGACATGCACACTGGATTCATCAGAAATCTTGGCAAATCTTTGGGCAAAGAAACTGCTCTATGCTTACTGTTGAGATTCTAAATATAAATGTAGAACTAAAGACAGTCAAAGAAATATGGATTTCACCTACAAGGATTTTCCGGCCATTTCTGAACCCTCACTTTAGGCAACCTCCTCCCACCACACATAAATCCTAAAGAATATCAAGTTTCTTATTGGAAGCAGATGGGATGTTTTCAGAAGTTGCCACCTCTTTGTCAGTGACTTGAAGTTTAAGTGCTCGGGCATCTGTGGAATTCTGAAATGGATGAATGGGCTAATGAATGGAAAGTAACTAAAATACCATATATAAAACAGTAACCACCCAACTTCAGAGGGATTATTTAGCCATTTTCAATTCTTCTAATCTTGCTTATCTAAATAAACATCATCGCTAGATCTTCTATGTTTTAAGTTGTTTGATCCTTGGCATTTATTGTTTTAGAAATATTTGATTTTATTAAATTATCGAGAAATGTTTTATTTGTTAATTCTTTCCTGCTTCACGACTTCATGAAACTCCATTATGAGAATTTCTTACTGCTGAATTCGACACTCAAGTTAATAAGGTGTATGCTTTCAGTTGAAAGGATGACATCCATTTACCTACATGTCTTCTATTAGTAATTGCTACATGTGAAATCTGTGTAGAATTTTTTTTAAAAAAGCATAGATGACCCTGAAAATCAAATCTCTAGGAAGGGCCCGAATAGCAAGAGTCTGTACCAGTACTGGGGTTAAAAAACTGTTAATTTCCAGTTTTAATGAATGAATTTCAGTGGCTCTACATTTTTCTGTTTGATGTCCTGACCTAGCCATCTTGTTATTGTTACTCTAAAAAGTCCTCTTACTTAATGACAGCTGCCTTCCTAACTTAACTATATTCCCACTTTCTATTTAGGAAAGAAAGAAAAAGAAAGAAAGAAAGAAAGAAAGAAAGAAAGAAAGAAAGAAAGAAAGAAAGAAAGAAAGAAAGAAAGAAAGAAAGAAAGAGACATAAAACAATGGACAAGTTAAATATATATTTACTTTTGACCTTAATGTTGACCAGTGTAGATTCTAATTCTTTTTTTATAACCAAAGGGGAAGGGGAGGTTCCTCTGATTTATAGTATCCTTAACTTAGCAACAGTACTATCTCAACATACTATAGATCAATTCACCATCAGTATTGTCATTGTCATAAATAATGACAAAATCTTCTGAAATTGCTGAAATATACACCCATAATTTCACTTTGATCTCTTTTTTCTTTAAGACATGAAGGACAGCATCTACTTAATGCACCATCATTCGTAAGTGAAATAAAAAACTTTCAGGAGTTTATAATGGAATGACCCACCATGTGGGCAGGATTTATAAGCTAATATGGAACTTCCCCATGAGCATCCAGACTCATATTCCCATTCATTGGTGTTTGTCCAGTCTTACAATATGGGGAATGCGTTTAAATTTCCCCTTACATCTAAAGTTGCAATGGACGGTTTTCATGCTGGTTGAGCTGTCACTGACTTCGCCCTTTCTCATAGTTATCTTTCTTTTTAACTATAAGGACTGATTGCATGGCTTAGGACTTTGATGAGAAATGGGATATTGAGCTTTTGGGGTAGAGCAGGGATATGGCTGGTGGTTCAGAAATCAAGAAACTGGGTGTTAATATATGACCAAGTACAATTTACTGAGCACCTAGTTTAGGTTAGGACTTGCTCTGAACACCACACAAGACAAACTCTTCTTGCATTCTTATGGCTCATCATCTATTGGAGACTTTCCCAAGGCTTGAAACAATTAGGAGGGTGTAGGAAGGAAGTGAAAAGATTAGTACCTAATGAAAGAAAGTATATTTGGTGTTGCTTTTCTTATTCCTTGACTAAAGGAATTGCAAAGATTACCACACTAGTAGATCAACAGCAAAACCACACTTTTTAACTACTAATTGCTCTATATAGGATGCAGGTGTCTCTAACAAAGTCTTTAGACTACTAGAAACAGTTATCACCCTAGAAGACTAATAGGTCCAGCTTTGTTGACAAACCGTTAGAACTATTACCAGGTGTTTAGTGCTGTCTTTGAGTTGAACAGCTCAAAACCTAGCAGACTCAGGAAAGTGTTAATAGCTCTCTTCCCACGCTTGGTTGGCGTGCCAGATTGGGAGGTGAAAGACTCTTAGCCTTTCCACTCATATTAATCCAATTCAGTAATGTTCAATTCATTTAAAATGAATTAAGACATGACTTCACTTTAGGTGTTTGAAAACTACTTCATATCCAGTCTATCCACTACATCCAAGTCTAGATGACTTCCTACTGGGTTTTTGCACATGACTATCTCACACACACCTCATCATGTTCAAAGTTTGTTCCCGAACACACCCCTTGTTCCGTGTTCCTTATCTCGGGGGGTAGAGCACTGTCATCTCAGAGAGCCAAACCTGGAAAACGGGCATCTTCTTTTCTTTCAACTCCTTGTTGAATCACTCACTGTAAACATTTATGAAGAGGCAGTATTCCAAACACTGGGACACAGCAGTGCATAAAATAGATAAAATTCCCTACCCTCAAGGAGCTTAACTTCTTGTTGGAGGGCAGACAATAAATACAATAAATATAAGAAGGTAGTAAAGTTAATGGAGAAAAGCTGAATGAAGAGTATTGGTTCTAAAATTAAAAAAATTTTTTTGATCAGATGACTTTGAGAGAAGATCTGAATGTGGTGAAGAACAAAGTCAAGTGACTATCTGGGGCAGCAGTGTCACAGGAGATGGCGTGGTGGAGCCAAAGACATGAGGCAGCAGCATCTATGGCGAGGATGCTCAAGAGTCCAGACGGCTGGATCTGTGAGCAGAGGGAGATGAGGACACCAAGGGACTGGGGACTGGGCATTGGACCCCTCGGGGCCTCGGTCATGGTCACAACTTTGTCTTTTACTCTCAAGTGAAGTAGGGAGTCATCAGTGTGGTTTGAGGAGTAGAACGTGATTGGATACACATTTTAAATGAAGCTTTAGTAATTATAACACGTTGAATTTAAAAGAATATATGAATCCACTGTGAAAGTTAAAAGAAGAGGAGGAGGAGAAGGAGGAGGAGAGGGAGAAGGAAGAAGATGAGTGGAGGAGGAAGAAAAAGGGGAAAAGAAGGAAGGCAATTTTTTATTGAAATGTCTGCTGAAAAACAGGAGTGGAAATATTTTGAAATCATCATTTTCCAACTTCCAGTGTAATGAATAATCTAGGAATGGTTATTAATAGATCCTAAAACCAGTGGGTAAAATGTTGTTGTGGATAAGATATTTGGAAGGTGCCAAAATATCATCCCACAATTTTTTACTAATAACAAAGAGGAAAATTTACCTACGCAATGCAGAGCTCTGGCAGGTCACCACATTAACCAAGTGATAAAACTACTGCATCACTAGTATTAGGACAACCTGACATTATGTGCCTATTGATATGATGCAATATGAAGTCCATGACATCATCTATGAGGAAACTGACAAATTCAGTATGTGTGAGACATTCTATATGGAAAAGTGGATGTTACTTTAAAAAAGCAAGAGGGTGCTTTCTAGATTAAGAGAGAGTAAAAAAGATATAACAAACAACTGGTATACAGGAAACTGGCTCCTGGATCAGGAAAAAAAGCTATAAAAGCATTCTATATTATTCTATTTTTTCAGCTTTTCCGTATGCTTGAAAAATTTCACATAAAACGTTGGCAGGATGCAGTTTTATCATTCTGGCTGCTATGTGGAAAATATTTTGCAGGGTGAGGGGAAGAAGCAGGGAGACAGGTTAGGAAGCTATTATAATAATAGTAATAATCCAGGAGTAAAATGATGATGCCTTAGATCAGGTTGGTAACAGTGGAAGTACTGGTAGGTGGTCAGATTCTTTGTAAATTTTGAAGTGAAAGCCACATGGATATACTGAGGGATTGAATGTGAGGTATATATGAAGAGTTGAGAATTATATCAAAGTTTTGGATCCAAGAAACTTGAAATGAAATTGCTGTTACCAAAAATGGAGAGGGCTGCGGGTAAGAGAGATTTTAGAGGAGGGTCCCCATTCAGATTGGAGTGCATTAAGTTTGGTATCTGCACTATACATCCAAGTGGAGATGTTATGTACACCACCAAACACTCAAGTCTAGAGTTCGGAGAAGTGTGAGCTGGTGTTATGAATTTGGGTATCATCACAGGTTGGTTGGGGTTGCCAGGGGAGGGAGTGTATCCAGAATAAATGAAAAGGATCAAAGACTGTGCCCTTGGGGTGGAGCAGGGTGTCAGGCTCCACATCAAGAGTCTGACTGCCAGGACCCTAAACCAGAGCAGGGTCTAAACCTAAACCAGAGTCCATCACCAGGTCCTCCCTCTTCTGTTTCCTTCACCTGTCCCCCCATCCCCACTGAGCTTCCTTTCATTTGGGCTCAGCACCGTTTTCCCTTTAGATGAAGAAGAGAGGCCCCTAACAATCCGCCTACCTACGGTCTTACTTTGCCCTCCTCCAACCTCTCCCTAACACATCTGCAGATCATTCTGTCACCCCTCTGCTAAAACCTTTCAGGGCTCCTCCTGGATATCAGGAGAAAGGCATCCAGCTCCTTAAGATCTGGCTCCTAGCTTCCCTCTCTGATTTCATCCCTTACACTTTCCCTAATGATGCTCACAACCTGCACTTCAGCCACGCTAAACTGATCTCTTAATAACCATCTTCTCTCCTGGCTTTTTGCCTTTAGACATGCCTTTTTGAAGTTCTGTCATTTACTCATTTTGTGTACTGTCTGAACACTTCTGTCACGGCACGTGCCATTTCTAATTGGATGTCTCCCCCACCACCTCTAAGCTGCTAAGGTCAGAGGCCTTACGTTAATCCCCCTCTCCCTCTCTCAGTTAGTAAGGCACACTTATTTACCCAACAAATGTTAGTTGAAACATGAATAAATAAAGATTGGCCTTTAGGAATGCTAAAGTTGAGGTTGGTGGCATGTCCTTAATCTGGGGGAAAAAAAAAACCCTCAAATGTTTGTTGTTTACCTTCTGCTATAGTCTGAGTATTTGTGCCCCCCCAAATTTATATGTTGAAATCTATACACACACCCTCCACTGTATGCATGGTATTAGGAGGTGGGACCATTGGGAGGTGATTAGGTTATGAGTGTGGAACACTAGTAAGTGGTATTGGCATCCTTACAATAGAGCCTCAAGAGAGCGCTCACACCCTGCCATGTGATATAGTAAAAAAGTGGCTAGTCTATGAGGGAGGAAGCAGATTCTCACCAGACAATGAATCTACTGGTGCCATGATCTTGGACCTGCCAGCCTCCAGAACTGTAAGAAATAAATGTCTGTTGTTTACAGGCTGCCCAGTCTATGGTATTTTGTTACAGGAGCCTCAATGGACTAAGACGACCACTTTACTTAGACCAAAAAGAGGGCACTGTATGTCTTTTAAAATAAGAATTGTAAACCAGTCTAGACCAGTTTAATTATAATCCTGCCAAAGGCTGGGAAGAGGTGATCTCGGAAAAGTCCATTTGAAAGCACTGATTATATGTTTTGGGTGTTTCTCCTTCCGTATTAAAACTCTGAGCAGCTGGGTGCCACATTACTGAATTCGAAAAGCTACGCTATGGTGATCCATAGCAAAAAAGTCTATGAGTCAGGTGATGATCCATCCATCAGTCATAGGAAACATGAGGCACTGAAAATTTAGTACAAAACCCCAAACCCACAAAAACTAGCCACAGTTTCCTATCACAGGGGATGTGACTCATATCTCAGCAGGGGTACACATACCTTATTACAGTCACAAAAGAAAATGTTTCTCAAACAAACTTTTTTCCCCCAACATCATTTGCACAGAGCAGTAATTTGGTGAAAATCTTCTGAAACTTACAAAGTAATTTATTTCCTTGTGGTTGGTGCATATTGCTATGCTCGGTTCTTACCACAATGACTCTTCATTTAGGGAACAAAATGATGGGCAATTAATCCTTTAACCATATTCAGCTGAATCCAGAGTCAAATTGAGGATGGATGGAAAGAAAAAGCCCTTGGCTGACCTAACCTCTGGACCTCCCAGAAACTGCTCCCACACTCTAGGGGTGCCCCCACCAACGATCACGGCCGAGAGTTCCTCAACTGGCCACCTCAGTCCCAAATGAATGCCTAAAAATGCACCGCTTTTCTTGGTTGTGGATAATGGAGAGATGCTAAGGAGGGAGGTATTGCTGAGAGAGAGAGAGTTGGCAAAACTACATGTTTAGTATTGATCTGAACTTACAGCAAAGAACTTTTTTCTTAATCCATCTTTAGGTTGCAGATTGATGATTTTGTTTACAAATAAAGAATGAGAGGAACGAATGAGTGGGTAGCATGGAGATTTTGCTTATCCAACCACTGAATTATTCAGCACTAATTCATTACATGTCTATTATGTGCCAGAGATTTAGTAACAAAAGGACTAAAATATGAGCTATGCTTTAGAGAGAGCCAGACATAGTGCAGGATGAGATTGCTGTGTAAACAAGAAATTAGAGCAGCAAGATAGAATATTCATAAAGGGTCTCTAAGGGAACATAAAGGGTGAAAGTATCTAATTCTGCCTGAAGGTGGGGTGAGGGGGGACACCAATCTGGAAGTGAGGTTTCTAAGTTGAGTCTTAAAGGAGAATTCTTGAGTCCTCCTAAAATGTGAACCAAGAAAGCAATTCCAGGCAGAGAGAATAGTATATGCAAAAGCTAAGAGGCAAAACAGCATTGTTTGACTTTCACATAATGAACTGAAGGGTCGCAACATGTTAGATTCTCTCTGCTTTGTCCCTGAGGATATTTTGAGGCTGAAGTAATAAAAATGAGCCTTAAATTGAAACAGTAACAACATTAATGCATTTTTGTCAAAAAAAGGCATTTTCTGCAGTAATTTTCCTTAATCAGTTAAACCATTTCTGGTTACTTTTTTCCATTTTAAATTTATTTAAATCTTCATGGAAATCAATTCTTTCTTCTTTGGGCCAATATTTACAAAATTTGATTCATCAATTAGCTCTTTGATCATAATAATTCTATGAATTCCAGTTTTTGCTAGGGAGAGAGAGAGACAGAGAGAGGGAATTACTTCAATAAATACAACATCCCTGTGACAAATTTTGTAAATCTAAATTTTACTGAGTATCTTTTTACGTACTGGTTTTCATTTGTATTATTTATTTTAATAATATTCATTAGAAGTTGAATAAAAGTATATCCAGATATATCTGCTTAATCAACTAGAGAAACAGAGAAATCCTATAACTAGTCTGGAATTGCCCTGTTATATTAATTTTCTAATAATTATATATAGTTCTAATTTTTCCTTTTTTTTCCTTTAGGGCTGCACCTGCAGCATACAAAGTTCCCAGGCTACGTGTTGAATCAGAGCTGCAGTTGCTGGCCTATGCCACAGCCACAGCAACACCAGATCTGAGCCCTGTCTGCAATCTACACCACAGCCCACAGCAATGCTGGATCCTTAACCCACTGAGCGAGGCCAGGGATCGAACCCACATCCTCATGGATCCTAGTTGGGTTCTTAAACTGCTGAGCCATGATGGGAAATCCAGTCTTCTAATTTTTTGACAAACCTATGTGCACTAACAATCTGTGCTACTTTAGGTCTGAACGACAAATGATAAATGTGGGAGACAATATTTATCCTGCTTCAGATAGCTCATCTGCGACAGGTCACATCCCTGCCTCTTCTCCCTCCAGGTTAACCCAGGGACCAACTACAGAATGCCAGGTTGCCATTTGGGAATGTTATAATCCCCTAGAACATTATCACCTAATTAAACAGTGTAGACTGCTGACAAAAGGACTCTTTAAGACCATATCAGCCACCATTCATTCTTAAACTAGGCATTCCACTCTGCCTTGGTTCTTTGTATTTGATCATAAGCTCCAGGTGCCATTTAGATCAGTACCTCCTATGTTAAAATTTTCTGCATCAAATGCAACCCTTCCTTATCATCTGCTCTGTTTAGGCTGTCTTAGTTCATTTATTTCCCAGGTCACCTTTAGAACTGTATGATTTTTAAAAAAGAATTGATACTCTTCAGAAGTTATACAGAATTTATGATTTTAAAAAACTGAGATCATTTTTTACTTTCATCATTTCAAGGGTTATCATCTTCACATAGGGTTAAATTTTCATAAACAGGATCTCCTAACATTTAGCACTCTGATTAGTTTTTTGTTAGTCATTAAAAAAGCTTTCAATGAAGTTAAGTATCCTTCCCTGGTGTGAACTGGTAGCTCATGAAATGGTGATTTGATATGTCAGGATTTTACAGAATGAGTAATAGGATATACTTATATTTGCTTTTGCTAGATAATCAGGTCTAATGTCAGAGGTCCAATTAATTATATTTTCACTTGGAATTCTTGATGCAAGGACATTCTCATGCCTCCGTGTTGGTGTCATATGAGGAGGAAACACCTTCAGAATACATTAGTTTTTTTTCTCCTTATTGCATTTAAAGATAAATTTCAGGCATCTCTTGCTTTCTCAGACTCTGCTGCTTTCCTACACTCACTTTGTACCATGTACCAAATGTCTTGGGACTGGTGGTCCCTGATGCAGAAGGGGCTCAGGGCTTACAGTTAATTAATCTAACAAAAATACTTCCTATAACTTCCTTTTCTTAATGGTCTCCATTTAAACAAACAAACAAACAAATCAAACTTTCATCTTCAAAGTGTTGTTAGACTATCTAAATGGTCTTGAAATCTTTAGGAAGAAAAAGGGAGAAAAGAAATGAGCTGTTAATTCTCCTAATCACACAGCATGGCTGTATCTACATTTTTAAGGCACTTTGTAATTAAAGAGCTAGCGGATATGTTGGTATATGTATATTAATGAAAAACCTGAACACTGATGTCTTTCAAAATATTCTGTCTTACAATTTGTATTGGCACTAGGAATTTTAATGTTGTATGTTCCCTTTTTGCTACAGAGGGAGGTTCTCAGTGATCATTCTCCTGGGAGCAAAGATGGGAGAATTTTTGCAAAGATGACCTTGGCATTATTTAGACATTCAGGTATGCACACAATTGTCTGTGGGTGGGAGATGGAGGGGAAGGGAGTGAGAACTTGTGGTGAAGAATGGAGGATGGTTCTTATTTTGTTTCCTTTTGTGCTGTGACTCCCCCAGCCAGTAACCTGACTGTCTCTAAGTCAGCTTTTATCTTCAAGGCTCTGAGGGCAACAAGAGTATTTGAAATTCATGCACATGAGAGTTGGAAAGGAACCCACATACAATTAGCACAGCATTAGAAGCTGTGGCACTCTGTAAGCTATTGCGGCATATAGTACAATAGCACTTTGATCATAGCTCAGTTTCATTGACTTCTGCAAAGGTTCAATGAGTAGGCGGCTCTAGAGAAACAGGAAATATTTCATCTAAAAATCAGTTGAGTCAAGTTGTGGGCATGGGCACAGACTCCCCGTGTTTAATTGCAACAACTTCTGAAAAAGAAAATTTTTCAAAAAGGAGAAGGGGGCAACTCTGCTTTATTTTAGGCTCAAGCAAAGGCCAGTCATTTTTTTTAAAATAAATAAATGTTTAATTTTAGCATAATCTTTTTTTTTGTCTTTTTGTCTTTGTAGGGAATTTTAGCATAATTTTAGATTTAGAAAAACCTCAAAGGTAATCCAGAGAATTCTCATATGTCCAGTTTCCCTAATTCTTAACATTTCACATTAGTAATGGTATTTTTAATACCTCTAAAATATGTATTTAAAAAAATTCAACTTCTCTGACATCGATGGCATCTTGCATTTGTCAAGGTATAGTAGCTTAAGTCCAAGTAAGGATTCCATTTTCCCCACCAGTGATTGTTTCTGCCCAATGGATTAGGAAGGGAAGCTTTCTGGGGGCCCTGACAGATGTTTCCCCACTCCTAGTAAGGGGCTCAAGAAAGATACTCCCCCCTTTTGGCTTAAGGACATATGTGAATTGCCATCACTATCTTGTGATAATAGGGAAATAACCCTGGAAAACAGAATCAACATGCTGAGCATGGTAGAGTGGCAATACGGGAAGAATCTGGGGTTTTAATGGTGCTGTTGACTCATCAACAGTGGAATCAGCCTTTCTCTGGACGTCTTGATATGTGTCCAATAAATCTCAGTTTAAAAAATGGAGTTGCTTGCAACCAAAGCCATCCCAAGAGTTGTAAAGGTAACAGTGAAATAAACACATCTTCAGAAAGTCCATTAAGTGGTGTTATGGAAAGGGCACTGGGACAGGAGTTAGGGGAGGTGGGTGTCAGCTTGCACAGCTGCCAACAGATACCGGATATTGATCAAGTGACTAACTCTCTGGGCTGCGGTTTTCTCACTTCTAACATAAAGGATTTCGAAGGCCTCTACCAGTTCTAAAATACTTGTTTTTTGAGTGTCTCTAGACCAAAATCTTCTGTTATATTTTAGTAAGAGGGGGAGCTCACAGTGGTAAATACCTGGCTGAATTTCTTCAGTAGATAATTTCTTGACTACCAGTCCAGTGTGCTTTTTTATTTATGACTCCTGATGAAGACATTTATTAGAACATATATGATTCACACAAGGGTGTGAATTATTTCAAGATTGTACTAGTTGGGGTCCTTTGGTTGAAAGAGTCAGAAACTGAACTCAAAATAATTCAAGCCAATATATTGGTTTCCATGGTTGGTGGTCCTGGGATTAATTTGGCTTCACAGGCTAGTTCTGAGAGCTCAAACAAAGCTTCTTGCTCTCTCTCTTCTTCCCTCTATCTTTTTTTTTTTTTTTCTGAAGCCAGTACATTCTTTTTTTTAGGGCTGTCCCCACAGCACATGGAAGTTCCCAGGCTAGGGGTCAAATCAGAGCTGCAGCTATAGGCCTACACTACAGCTACAGCAACGTGCAACCTATACCACAGCTCATGGCAACGCTGGATCCTTGACCCACTGAGCAAGGCCAGGACTGGACCTGTGTCCTCATGGATACTAGCTGGATTCTTAACTCCCTGAGCCACAAGGGAACTTCCTGCCAGTTGCATTCTTAATTAAGGTCCCTCCGCATAGTGGGGAACCACAGACTTATATTGTCCTCGCAGGTCACGATCTTGGAGAAATCACCTTCCTTGTAGGGGACCCATGTTGTCTGCTCAACAAACTTTCAGAAGAATTACACCTCTTCTAATCCATACAATGGGAACAGGGTGGGCGGAGGCAACTGCCTCTCCTGCCATAGAAGGGTGAGATGCATTATCAAGCTGGCCAGTCAGTCTGTTCCATTCCACTGGCCACAAAGACTGTCTTAGGGAGGAGCCATTTCAGGGACCCTCACAAGGAAGATAGGGATTTGAAATGAAATGACCTATCAATAGTTTGGAAAAAGGCTGACAGTAATAATACCAATTTTCCTCCTTCTACATAAACAATATAAATGAATTTATTAGAAGGTACTTGTGAGATAGGCTTTGACATTTCTGCTTTGACAGTTTTGAAATGTATCAGAGTAATTTTCCATTTGATGAGGTTTTTTTCACTACCTCAGAGCTCAAGTCACTGCTAATGACACCGATGATTTTGAGTAGCTCCTGAGGTGGTTTAGAAGCAGAGGCTCTCAAACCTGAGCTGACGTCAGAATCACCAGGAGAGCTTGTTAAAACACAGACTGCTGGTCCCCTCCTCCAGGGTTTCCAAGTCAGTAGGTCCAGGGTGGAGCCTGAGAATCTGCATTTCTAATAAGTTCCCAGGGACCCCACTTTGAGAACCACTGCCCTAGAACATTCATGGGGCTTCTTACACATATACCACTTAGACATACACATCATTATTACATAAGAGAAATCTTATAAATGCAAGGTATTGTGTTTATTGCTATGTTACAAAGAAAGAATAATTTTGTTTCTTCTTGTAGACATAGGATAACATTTAGGGTATACTAGGTGCCATTTTGGAATTGGGCTTTTGAGAGAGACAGTTGACTTGAACGTATCAAAGTACATACCTGCAAATCCTTCAATGTGCACAGAAATCACCTGAGGAACTTATTAAAACAGAGATTCTCAATTAGGATTTCTGGGACAGTGCTTGAGAGTTTGTGCTTCTGGCAGGCTGCCTGTAGCAAAGCTAGCCCACATAAACAAGGCTAGCCCATATAAATTCCCGGGAAACAAAAGGTTTTCTGCGTCTCCAGTCCCAACCCTGAAACAGATGCCTGTTGGTGAAAAGATGGCTTTCTCATAGTGAATTAATGGATGATTTGGAAGGGGGCCATCACCTTCTTACACTGTACACTCCTTGAGGGCTGGCCTCAAGAAACACATTTCAGCCTTTCTTTATAGCAATTTCGTTTGGATTCCCCAACTTTTAGTTTAGGTAGAATCTCACTGTGACACTTTTATAATTTAGGTTGAAATTCTAATCTTCCAAACACTTTGTGATTAAAGGACCTAGATGCTGTGAATAATGCATTCAAGTTCTCTGTGTGACTGTTTGCCTTGTACACATGTCCAAATGGCCTTATTTTTTAATTTGCATAGTTCAAGCTGTACATAAAGCCCTCTTTGCCCTCCAGTGGCCGTGCCCACTACAGCTCTGGCAGCTGCCTCGTCCTCCCCATCCCTGCTCTTTTTTTTTTTTTTTTTTCACTCATTTATTTCAAGAACTTCTGGTTTTGGTTACTATCTCCAAAGGGTAAAATAGCTGGATTTCTTTAAGCAGTAGCATTTATACAATCTGGGAGAATTGAATTTTCAATCAAATCCTTACTTCCTCACTCAGTGACCCACTATGGCTCCCTAATGCTGCCACATCAAATCTCTATTCCTCTGCCTGCATTTTAAAAGCAAAAATTTCTGGTGACCTGACATCAAGCAGGCTATGGATTTTTCAAGCATTTTTGTCTAATAGAGACTAGGACCTATAGTATCAAACTAGCAATCAAGTAGCCAGTGGCCAGCCTAGTTCATGTTCCTCTTGAGTTAAAAGCTGCAAAATTTAAGACAGGGGCTCAAGGGGAGTTCATTGTCACAGAGACAAAGCTGGCCATCCTTTCTTGAAAAAAATCTTTGACTGTTTTATTTTAATAATATAAAAAAAAGGCCAAATTCTTCAATCAGTTTCCTTGAGTGAGTGAAAATGTTCCACTTCAACATAACAAGGATGCATCTTTAACTAAACGAGTGGGAGTTGCACAAAGGCAAATGAAAATCTAGTATATCTGCGCTGTGATTGTCAACATCTATGAATATTCAGTTCAATGATGAATTCTGTTTAACGTTGAATCACTTCAGGAAATCCAAAGCTCTCATTACACATGGGTGAGTGTGTTTCCTTAAGGAGGTACAGTACTTGGCATCTCCTAGATGCGTGTGAATCACCACTTCGTCTGGCTGCTATACAAGTACGCATTGTTTTTTTGAATAAGAGGGTAAAAAGTCACACAAAACACTGCATGCTACAAATGGCTGGGGAATAATTTGACTTGCCTTGGTGCAACTTAATTTACACATTGGACTTCAAGAAAAAAAAAAAGAACAACTCTTCCATAAATACTGCTTAGTCTGGGCACATAAACCATGAATGGCTTTGATTATTTTTTTTTTCATTGAATTCTTCTTGCCTTTTTTGGGGATTATACTGTTTTTAAGATAAAACTACTCAAAGACAGGGAGAAAATTAAATAGAATGAACATAGGGTAAGAGGGGCTTGCAGTAGGCAAAATAGAACAGAAAGACAACATAAATTTTTCTCAGATTTCTAAAACATAACCATGTATTTCTGACACTATGAATACAGCATACTTCCTTCTTTACAGGACTGAATTTTTTCCCCAAAACGTCTGATTTTTAGTCATATTTAAGGTTTGACATATTTTTTCCAGAAAATAAATATAATGAACTTGTCTTTTAGCTCCAACAACACCCAGGGGATATTGCTTTAAATGGGATGTTCATGTTGATTTTGCAAATTATGCTTATTCTATACGAGGTCACCATCTCTGAAATTTTGTATACATGAAGATGTTTAGATAAATACTGTATGCAGAGATATTTATTTGAGCGTTTGTATTAGTAAAGGGAAAACTAGACTATAACTAGAATATTATCTTGGTATTTCCAAACACCTTGTGAATTTGTCCTGAAATCCCCAGCTCAGCAATGCTAGAATTCTTCTGAGGGGAGATCTGGGTTACTTAGAACATTTACAAGTAGACCCAGTCTGATTTGGTTCCCACATTGAATCAGAATTTTAAAAAGGGAAAACCATGACTCAAAAACATGCATGTACTCCAAAGTTCACTGCAGCACTATTTACAATAGCCAAGACATGGAAACAACCTAAATGTCCATCAACAGAGGAGTGGATAAAGAAGATGTGGTACATACACACAGTGGAATATTCTCCATCATTAAAAGGAAAGAAATAATGGCATTTACAGCAACATGAATGGACCTAGAAATTATCATGCTAAGTGAAGTTAGTCAGACAGTGAGACACCAACATCATATGCTATCACTTACATGCGGAATCTAAAAAATGGACCCAGTGGAGTTCCCATCCTGGTGCAGCAGAAATGAATCCAACCAGGAACCATAAGGTTGCAGGTTCAATCCCTGGCCTCGCTTGGTGGGTTAAGCATCTGGTGTTGCCATGAGCTGTGGTGTAGGCTGCAGACGTGGCTCAGATCTAGCGTTGCTGTGGCTGTGGTGTAGGCCAGCAGCTGCAGCTCCGATTGGACCCCTAGCCTGGGAACCTCCATATGCCACAGGTGCAGCCCTAACATGCAAAAAATAAAATTAAATTAAATTAAAATTAAAAAATAAAAAAAGGACCCAGTAAACTTTTTTGCAGAACAGATACTGACTCAAAGACTTTGAAAAACATGGTTTCCAAAGGAGGTGGGTTGGGGTGGGGGGATGGGCTGGGGGTTTGGGATGGAAATGCTATAAAATTTGGTTGTGATGATCGTTGTACAACTATAAATATAATAAAATTCACTGAGTAAAATAAATAAATAAATAAAAACCTGGGTTAGTGAACTTGAAAAAACAAAAAAAGAATTAAGAAAAAAGGGAGAGACAGACACAAAAATATGTTCTGGATTTCCCACCCCTTCAGGATATAGAAGGTCTTGCTCTCATCCAGGGTTCTACGCAGAGCAGAATTGCAGGAATGAGTTTCACCCTTTCCTTTATTTCATTGTAAATTTTGTTTTCAGTATTTCAGTGCATGTTTTTGTTTCTACACATCAATTCATTGTAACCTCTGGCTCTCTTTCTGGAGAGTAATTTCATGGCAAACTAGGGTTTTGCTGTGGTTTCACATAGTGCTCATTTTCTTGAGATATCCTTTGGGTTGTTGATTACACCAGCTCACATTGTCCCATAAGGTCGGTCTGTCTGCATCACACACTAAGGATGCAGCGCCTTGGTGAGCACCAGGCCTTGGATCCAGCCCCCGTGTCCCCTCCTGGATGTTTTCCCTAATCTCCTCCCACATCCTAAGGTGGTGAGATCCCATCTTCCTCCTCCTGATTCGAAAATGTCTTCCTCGTCGGGCTGAAATCTCCCCTCTTCAAACTCTCTCCCCTGGCACGTGCTGTGGCTCAGAAATAAAACCTGGGATGTTCTGTTTCAGATCTCTCACAGGTGAGGAAGCTCAGCTGAGTCTTCTACCTGCTTGAGTGCTGGAAGGGGCAACCAAAAATATCTCAAAAATATTAAACTGCCACAAATGTTTTCATGGTTTTGGATTCTTCACGTCCTATAGATCTGGCCCACGACATACAATTTTCACAAAATGACTTAGCTATAAAGGGCTTGTGGGAGGCCAGCTTGCCATAATGCTGGTAAAGAAAGACCTCATATACATGCACTTGGAGCTAAAGATCTAAATTTGAATCCTGCCAATTTCTACTCGACCTTTGCGATGGGTAACTTTCCTCTCCTCATTCCTTTTCCCCCATCAGGTCTCCATTGTCTTTCACCTGGACTTCCATAAAAATCTCCTAACTAGTCTCTTGTCTCCAATACTACCCTCTCCAGTCTATCATCAGTCTTAATCACACATACAAATATGGTCATGAGGTCCTTGATCGAAAAGGGAGTTTCCAGTCTATGGTCATACCACCTTGAATGTGCCTGGTCTTGTCAAAAAGAGAGTTCCCAAAGAGGGAGTTCCCATGATGGCTCAGTGGTAACAAACCCAACTAGTATCCCTGGGGACGTGGGTTCGAGCCCTGGCCTTGTTCAGTGGGTTAAGGATCTGGCGTGATGGTGAGCTGTGGTGTAGGTTGCAGAAGTGGCTTGGACCCCGTGTTGCTATGACTGTGGTATAGGCTGGCAGCTACAGCTCCAGTTTGAACCCCAGCCTGGGAACTTTCATATGCTGCAGTGCATAGCATATACTCCTGGTTATCTTCCTGGCAAATTTCCATTCTCTCTTTTTTCTACATTAATTTCACCACAGATTTTTAATTGAGCACATTGGTCGCCATTACAGAATCTATAAGTCTCTGACAGTAGCTGTTGCCATGTGACTAGTTCTGATGAATGAATTGTAAGAAGAAGCATCCCATGGCAGCTTCTAAGAATCTCCCTTACAAGACAGCTGGCTTATGCCTTTGTTCCTTTTTTCTTTTCTTTTCCTTCTTTCTGCTGGTCAGAATGTGGGATGGCATGGCTGAATTAGGAGTAGCTATTTTGTACCACAAAGAGAACTTGGAAATGGAGGCCAGGTGTGATGAAAAAAAGATGGGATGAATCTGATTTCCTGAAGAGTTCATTTCACCAACCCAGATCCTTCTTGTTCCTCACCAGTCACATATTCCTAAGGAAAACCCTCTCCAATCTCATTTTCCTCTCTTCTGTGCTCACAGCCTTGCTGAACTGTTTCTGCTCTTGAATTTATCATGCAGTTCCTTGCTTCTGTGGCTGGCCCCCTGCTGCTTCTCTGCTTTATGTTTTATCTTTTCTGGCAAATTTTTTCTTATTAAGACCTACTTCAAGAATCTCCTCCTTTGAAATGACTATTCATTCACAGCCAGGCAAATCTGGTAATTCTTTTTAAAATTTTTTTTCTTTTTTTGCCATCAATGTATCTTGCACATCTGCCTAACAGTACTCACCACATGCCCCTATCAATGTTTTATTTACGTATTTGTTCTACATAATAGACAATGAACTCCATCTGGTCATAACTAGATTTTTCTCATCTTTGCCTTTCCAGTTCCTAGCACACATTTGGGTCCAAAAGTAAAATTACTGAATGGATGAACAATTGATGAAATTCTCTAAAATTCCATTTCCTCATCTGTAAAATGATGATAATAATTCCCATCCTACAGATTTTTTCTGAGGATAACATGAGGTGAGAAATGAGAAGGTTCTTTGTAAACATTAACATGTTACTCAAAAAGTAAAGATATTGTGTGTTTATGCAAATTTCTACTACGCGGTCAATGGTCAATCATCTTGTACAAATATAATATTTATAGAATTCAAGGACATCGACCTACATTAAACCTACAGGAAATGGAAACATAAGATGAATCAGAAAGAGGGCATACTTCTGGTATCAGCAATATAAAAATTAGCAATATAACCAAGGACTCTTATGGTCAATTGGATATCTATTGCTAGATAAGTGTATTTGAGCACACCTATCCTACAAATGCTTAGCTCTAAGTAATCTCTTTCAGCCACTGGATAAACATAGCTCTATGCAAAAATAGTTCCACTTAATAAAAAAATAAGACATATCAAGCAGCTTCCACTTGCTGAGGTCACCTCTAGAATATAGAATAGGCATATGAGCCAAGAGCTCAGGACCTTTCATTTCCCCATGTCAGCTGCTCTAAGACAACATGAGACAGTCAGAGCTGGAGCTGGAGCCAGAGGCAGGAAGCACTCTTGTTTCTGCCATATTAACCTAAGCAGCCAGGCAACTCTGGACATCATTTGGATAAAATGGGTCCTCTTTTATCCAAATAATGGGCCTGTTCAACTCAGCATCACTTCTCTCTTGGCACTTGTAGTCTAAGCTCAGCATCATTCAGAAGTCATTAACCAGAACTACTGTATGGTATTGATTCTGCTATTGTCCTTCAACTGCCTGCTGACCCCAAATCCTTGCTTTGGTCCTCAAAGACGTCTTAGCACCAAGACTCATGTCTGGGAGTCTAAAAGCCCCCTTTCACAGCAATCAGTCTGCCCTCACTACTCCCATGGAATCCAGTCTTCATTTTGCCTGTATGTTCCTGTCTGTGGGGGTGGGGAGATGGAAGGGGGTGGGGAGAGGTTTAACGTCACCTCTTACATTATGAATAAATGACATAGGCTTTTAAAGCGAAAGTATTTGTAAGATCTCCTTTTAAAAATATAGAAGATTTAACTACCTTCACTCTCCCATTTAAACTGATTTCAGAAGGAAAAAAGGGTTCAAAGCGAAGTTCAGGCTCTTCTCTGTATATTTGCAAATGCACAAAGCTGGGTCTGTTATGTCCTGTCTGAAAGGCTATCTATTTGTACAGCTTTATGCATCTCTTCAAAGAACACCCATGAAGTTACAGCTCATATTTCTGCTTTAAATATTCGATCTTTTGCCTTTAAACACCCATAAGGGTTATTTGTCAAAACGGATCTTAAACCTCGCCCCACAGCTCTGCAACAGATCTTTAAAGTAATGCTGTAGGGGTGGGAAGGAAAGGGTGGGGAGACGGGAAAAATCAGCCATTCAGCAAGCATTTATTGAGTGCCAAGTACGTGCAGAACATATGGTATCTAGTAATAGGTGCTGTGAGGGGGATAAAAAAGAAATGGAATACTCCTTCTTGCCCTCAAGATGAAGGAGACACAGACATAAGGACTGTCCAATCCTAGATCTAGACATTTTAACCTTGTTTTCCAAAGATGCTTTGAATGAAGAGCAAGGACCAGCAACTTGGAGCATGAAAGCATATTTTAGCAGCAGAAGTGTGTGTGGGTGTGTGTGTGTGTGCACATAAGCATGAGTGGGAGAGAGAGAGAATGAAAGAGAAAGGAAGAAAAGAAGAAAGGAAGGAAGGAAGAGGGAGTTCTAGTTGTGGCTTAGCGGTAATGAATCCAATTAGTCTCCATGAGGATACCAGTTCAATTCCTGGCCCTACTCAGTGGATTAAGGATCAGGTATTTCCATGAGCTGTGGTATAGGTCGTAGATGTGGCTCAGATTTAGTGTTGCTGTGGCTGTGTTGTAGGCTGGCAGCTATGACCCCTAGCCTGGGAACTTCCATATGCTGTGGGTGTGGCCAAAAAAAAAAAAAGAAGGAAGGAAGGAAAGAAAGAAAGAAAGAAAAAGAAAGAAAGGGAGAAAGGGAAAGAAAGAGAAGAGGAGGAGAAAGGGAATGTGGGCACAGGGATGGGAATGAGGGTGAAGAAAGAGCCACGCCCTGCATGGGAGGTCTGTTCTTGTGTTTCTCAATCATCTTCTGACCCAAGTTGCCTTTTCTTACTTTTCTGAGATGCCAATAGCAAGCTCCTTTCTTCACAGCAAACGCATGTTTTCCCACCGTCTTTCTGATCCCTGAGATCCAGGTCTTTATGTTTTTCCATATTTGTGTTTGTTTTCCCTTATATGAAGATAAATTTGCCTTGCTCCTCCTGACCATTCACTTCTACCATCAGCCTCTATGTTCTGAACTGTGGTGGCCAGACTCTCAAAAGAACACCCATTGGAGAGCTTATGACTCAGAGGGAAAGACATACATCACACAAGTACACCCAGGTGGAAGTTCTACGTGAACACAGGAAGGCTATCACCATGTGCTGGACCACATATGGCCTCCTTTATCCTCCCCACAGGAGGCCGGCCACCCTGGTCCTCCTCGTGCTGGGAGTGGAAGCTTGGAAGCCACACAAGGTACTGTTAAGCCCTTAGGCAAGTGTGCAGAGCAGTAAAGCATCAGGCAGGCTTGTATTTGAATCCTGCTTCCACTATTAACCTTATAAAACCATACCGAGCCTCAGTTTCTCTGTTTGTCAAATGGAAATTCTCTCATGTTATGATAGGCAAATGAATTAAGGCATATAAAGTGTTCAGCATATAGT
This sequence comes from Phacochoerus africanus, assembly GCF_016906955.1. Classification (NCBI taxonomy): domain Eukaryota; kingdom Metazoa; phylum Chordata; class Mammalia; order Artiodactyla; family Suidae; genus Phacochoerus; species Phacochoerus africanus. The sequence goes on along the minus strand of NC_062550.1, from coordinate 33,743,608 downwards.
AAGCACTCAATAAAAAATCTGGCTAGTATGAAAACATTAATATACTTTTCACTACTATTTATGCATTTGCCTTGAGACTTTCCTTTGAGGCCTAAGATAACATTTGTTCTGTCCTACAAAGTATATGACTAAGAGAAAAACAGGAAATGTGACTTACTCTATCCATTAAACAAGCTTTTTAAGTGCTGACTGCATTGCCAAGTACTGTATCAGATCCCTCCCTCCTACCTCCTTTCCCTCATCCTTCCACAAACATTTATTGTGTGCCCATGGGGTGCCAGGCATTGCATTAGAGTCTAGGAAAACAGCAATGAGACAGCAGGTAGGTTTTCTCACATCAGAGAGCTTATGACTCAGAGGGAAAGACATACATCACACAAGTACACCCAGGTGTAGAACCAGATATAAGTTCTAGTTGCTACAATAGCGCTCTTGGAATATGGGGGGATCTAATAGGATCTTCAAGATCACCAAGACCATCACGTTATAAATTTCCATTTCTGAGTCCAGTTCTCAAAAGAGTTAGTGACTTTCAACAGGTCAGTGATGTTTTCATTATGTTTTCCTGGACAAGGCTGGCATTTTTAAATGAGCTATCAATCAAATCGTGAATTTTCAACTCCATATTTTAAGTGACACAATGGCTTTTCATTGGAAGATTTGAATATAATGCCTATTGAAAAGGGGACATATGAACCTTCATGATTTAAAATAAGGACTGCATAGGTACAACATGGTTTGTGCTTCACTATTACATAATGCAATGTGTTTCTTCTTAATACTTCTATTCTGAACTTAGTCGCCTAGTCCAGAATTTTCTAGAATATTTCTTTGTACACCATCTTCCAATGATTAAAGCAAAAGCCAAGTTATTAATATGTTCTGAAACTTCTTAAATTATATCTGTAACCTTATTCTGCAGTTAATAGCTTCCGTGCCATTATAGAGAGGACAAAAGGATGGGGAACTTAAGTCTACTGTTAACCTATTGTGTGAGGGCCAAATACGATCCCATGTAATTCTCACAGGAACCTTATAAAAAGAGGTCTTTTTTTTTTCCAATTTATTATGTTTATAGTTGTACAACCATCATCATAACCTAATTTTACAACATTTCCACCCCAAACCTCCAGCTCATCCCTCCCCCAAAAGAGGTCTTATTTCTATCTCTTTTTTATACATTAATTGAGGTGCAGACAGTTGAAGAAATTTTTCCAAATTTGCACATAGGGCCCTATTCAAAGCCAAAACTATCTGAGTTCCAAGACTACTCTCAATTTGGTCATGAATGATCTGACCATTCACAGAAAGTCACACAACAGGGCTCATTTCCACCCATGCATAGTATGTTTGAATTTACATAACCCACTGCAAGGCTGAACAATTACACAATAATCGCTCTATTGACTTATAAAAATCTGGTTATAGTCTTTGTATCACAAATTGTCCATAATTTATTCTGGGCTCTAGGAACTCCCTTCACTTTTTTGTCCTAAATCTATATTTCTTTGAAAGTCTTGCCATACACTGTAATTTAAATTTACAGGATGCTTAAGGCCTTTCAAGAGGCCACATAGGAAGAAGATGCTATATATAAAATTCTTTTTGAGATTATAATTTTACTTTCCCATACTCATGAGAAGTTCTCTTTTTGGCACGGCAAGCTTAGAAAATTTGTCCTCATTGGATGTGCCCAAAATGAAACCAGTCATTTTCCTTCAGGACTGGATGAATCTTCCCCTTTCCTGTTGCTTTCCAGGCACCTGAGGTCAAGCCTTTGCAGCCACCTTTGACTCCTCACACCTCACTCTCCCACATCCAGACAGACATCATTTACAATAAGAACAGCTTCTGTATCAAGTGACAGTATACATTCACTCTCTTGTTTGACTCCATCTTCCTAGCAAGCTCCCAAATGTAATGGTGATGAATTCCATTTTACTAATAAGGAAACTGAGCTATGGAGACGTCAGAAGTTGATAATTAGTGAAAGGAAGCTTTGAACCCAGGTCTTTATGGATAACAAAATACCATATACTCTTCTTTCATTATTGATCTTGTGTTCATCTATTTCCTTTTATTTCCCATGAGCTCACCTTAAATCAGACCTGCATTTCCTTATGCTCAAATTCGTGCTACATTTCCTAACCATTCTCCTTCCTCAACTTCAATCTAAATTTTATACTTTAAACCATATCTACCTTTCCAGGCATTCATCTTTTCCATTGCCTAATGCAGTAGTTCCAAAGCTACTAAAAATCAAATGATATTTTACTCATTTACAGAAAAGGAAATGTTTATTTTTTAAAAAATAAGTATTTAAAATATAAGCTTTGAGAGTTCCTGTTGTGGCTCAATCAGTGGAAACGAATCCGACCAGTATCCATGAGGATGCGGGTGCGATCCTGGCCTTGCTCAGTGTGTGGGCAATACAGCGTCGCCCCGAACTGTGGTGCAGGTTGCAGACCAGATCCCATGTTGCTGTGGCTGTGGTGTAGACTGCCATCTGTAGTTCTGATTAGACTCCTAGCCTGGGAACTTCCATGTGTCACAGGTACAGCCCTAAAAACAAAAAAACAAAAACAAAAAAACAAAAAAAAGGAAGCTTTTCAATACATCTCCCAGAAGTTTTTTTAAAAACTTTTATCCTGTTCAACAGCTCATGTTTCTAGGCACTCTGTCATTTGTCAATCTGAGATTCACAGCTTTAGATATGAGGCTAATGTGATGGTTAAGACCCTCTGAATTCTGTTTCCAAGCCACATTTCTACTATTCTTCAGTCCAGTATCTTTCTTTATATGCAGTGGGTTGAAGTGCCTAGCCTAATGCCCAGCCCATAAGAACATTCAATCCTGGCTCCCTGCCCATCAACCCACTCACTACTCCTAGAATATGTTCTGCTGCAGTGCCTTCCTGTACCCTCATGCACAAGCCCTTGTTCCCAAATTCTTCCCTTCCTCTTTTCTGTATCACATTTTAAAAGATAATAGTTAATACTTATGGAGTGCTCCTGGTGCTCCAGACCCTTCCCAAGGGCCTTCCACATCTGAACTCCCTACGCCTCCCACTACCCTATATAGGTGGGTATTAGCAGGACCTCTTTCTGGGCCTCAGTCTCTGAATCTGTAAAATACACATTAAAATAATCCTTAATCATAGGATTGTTGTGAAGCTTAGGTGAGTTATTTACCCATGAATTGCCTAGGACATGGTAAGTACTTAGTAAATATTAGCCATTATTATTTTTATGCCATTTTCCAATTGTGGAAACTAAAGCTTATGTTGATTAATGACTTGCTAGTCACCAGTAGAGCCAAGATTTGGACTTGGCCATGTCTCTGGAGTCTGAACTCTCCAACACTGGGCTCCACTATCTTCCTTGCTCTTTTTCCTACTTACTCAAATATCCCACCCCCCTCCAGGAAGTGTTGATGACTCATTTACGTTCCTAACATCTCCCTTGCATACATGATATGGAGTATAGTGTTCACTCATACAAGACCTTAAACATATGAAATACTTTCCATCTTTGTTTCCATTGTATTAACACTTAGGGACAGCCCTATGCAAATGACATAATTTTTCCATTTCCTATGTGTGCTAGGGTCCCCCAGGACCTCTCTTGGTTCAGTGATCTTCTAGGAAAACTCAGAAAACCCAGCATAGAGGCACAGTCATAACTAAAGTTTATTATAGCCAAAAAGGTCAAAGCAAAGTCAGCAAAGGGAAAGAAGTACTGGGAGCAAAGTCTAGAGGAAAACAGACATGAGCTTCCAAATGTGCTTAGTCCCTCAGTGATGAGTTTTGACAACACACAATAACTGTTGTCTACCAGGGAGGCTCATTATCGACTTGGTTCCAGACTTTATTTATTTATTTATTTTTGTCTTTTTGCCATTTCTTGGGCCGCTGTCATGGCATATGGAGGTTCCCAGGCTAGGGGTCGAATCGGAGCTGTAGCTGCCAGCCTATGCCAGAGCCACAGCAACGCAGGATCCGAGCCACATCTGTGACCTACATCACAGCTCACGGCAACGCCAGATTGTTAACCCACTGAGCAAGGCCAGGGATCAAACCTGCAACCTCATGGTTCCTAGTCAGATTCGTCAACCACTGAGCCATGACGGGAACTCCTGGTTCCAGACTTTATACTGGTGGCCAACCACATAGGCCCCCTCTGCCGAGCACATAATAAAATTCCAGGGTAGGAATGCTTTTCTTTCGTTCTTTCTTCCATGGGAATAATGAAAACAGCTATTTATCGTGAATCACATTGCTTGGGCAGTTGAGGCATAGTGAGTCACCCTTATCAGTGTTGGGGATGGTGGGAACCTTCCTGTGATGGTTAATTTGTGTGTCAACTTGGAGGGTGCTTTTGGATGAGACTATCCTTTTAAAGAGTGAATTCTGAGGCAGCAGATTGCCCTCCACAATAGGGATGGGTCTCATCTGATCAGTTGAAGGCCGAAATAGAAGAAAAAAAAGTGGCCTCCCCAGGAAAAGAGAATTCTCAAGTAATGCCTTGGGACTTTGGGTCAACTTTCCTGGAACTCCAGTCTGCTGGCATACGGTGCAGATGTTAGACTTGCCAGTCTCCATAATCACATGAGCCTATTCCTCATAATAAATGTCTTTCTTCCTCTTCTGTGTACACACACATGTCCTTTTGGTTCTGTCTCTCTGAAGAAACTTGACGAATCCAAATTCCTCGGTGCCAGTCAAGGGTCAGCCTTGCAAGCAGGTCTTCCTAAGGTTAGCAGTCTCAGGCTGTTAACTCTATTCTGCACACTACTGACTTTTTAAGCAACAAAAGCCACAAATGGAAATACCATGAAGCAGCAGCACCCGTGAAAAATAAAAAACTACAAAGTGGAAGGAAAGGGAATAGAGAGAAGGTGGCTGGTAGTGGCAGACAAGGGGAAGCAGCAGACAGAGTCCCAGAGTGGAGGCTTCATGTAACAGTGGAACATTCAAATAGAAAACAGGAGGCATCTGTAGCTGGGGGAGCAGAATGAGCAGGTAACAAGATGCTCCTTTATCCCACAAGACCTGATGACCTAATTGTGGTTTATGGTGGGTTAAAGATAGCCAGAGATTCTTTGTCACTCCTTACATGAAGATGTAGAATCTATTTCCCCTCTCTTTGAGTCTGGTCTGGAATGTGATTTGTTTTAACCAATAGAACACCACAGAGTTGACGTGGTGGCAGTTCAAGGCATGAGCCTTAAGAAGGCCTGGCAGTTTCTGCTTTTGTGATTCGGGGAGCCATGAGTCACCATGTCATAAAGTTCATCTATTCTGCTTGGAGAGAGAGAGATGCCTAGCCACCCCCAGCTATTCAAGCTGTCCCAGATGAGGTTCATGCATCCAAGTGATGTCACTCTGAATGTTCCAGCCCAGTTTGAGACTCCAGATGATAGCACCTGCATGAGTGACCCCAGGCAAGACCAGCAGAAGAATCACCCTGCTGAGCCCCACCCAAGTGACATAATCATGAGTAAATAATAAAATGTTGTGACCCTCAACCACACACTGTCAGTATGGTTTATTTCCCAGCAATCAATAACTGACGCGGTGAAGGAGCTGAAACAGTCTGAGCACAGTGGCTTCATTGTGACGCTGGGGTGGTGAGGAGGAAGCAAGAGATGTCTGTGGCGGGGGCAGCGGGATGACTCTGTGAGACTTGACACAAGGCACTCTTTTCCAGTTTCCACTGTTTCACAACACTGACATGTGTCACTTCACAAAGGAAACAATCTGTACCCTTCTGAATTAAGCTTTACCCGAGAATCTTTTCCAGACCTCCCCAGCCCTCAAACCGAAGTTTGTGAACAGTTGATTGATATCTCATACACGATGAGTCACATTTGTCTTCAGAATGCTTTAGTGGTGCTTTAGTGGAGATCTTTAGTGGAGATCTTAGATCATCGAAAGTCCCATGCCCTGGAGTGCGTTTCTTCATTTGGGGAAGCCAATGTACAATGTATAACTTCATCTCTGGCCAAGATTCTCAACATGTGCCTAAGCGCATATATGCAGGGTGCCAAAAATGTAATAGTCACACCACCCCAAGCAGTCTGACTCACTTTTATTGACAGAGTTAATGGGTCATTTATATGTAGCAGAAACTGGACCTATGACCGATGGGTGCAAATATTTTCATCTCTCTTTTATGGATGAGGATACCAAGAGGAAGAGACAGAGAGGGAGAGAGAGAGATCCCATGAAGTACCAGAACCACTCAGCAAGTCAAAATTGAAGGCAGAGACATAATCCAGGGCTCTCGAATCTCTCTTCAGGGTTTTCTCCACTACTGGCAGTGTTAGTTTTCATCGATACGTTTGTACACGTCTCTGCTGGAGAGGGCATAGGTACAGCCCCACATTTTTTTTTATTACCTTAAGCCAAACATATTTCCTCTCTGTGATATCACTCTTTTACCCTGGACACTTGATTAGTTTCTTATGGGTAATCTCAGTTATCTCTTGGAAAAAACCCAAAAGATCCAGTAAGAAAGAAACTCCCCAAGGACCACGTGTTGAGGAAGAATGTATAAGCTCAGCCAGCGGGGTGAGTGTGGAGAGGTTCTCCCTGCTGATAATCTGGGGAGAAAGAATTGCCTGACTTCGAAACATGACATTTTTCTGGGTCACTTCATTCCACCTGATAAAAAATTACCACTTTCCAATATATTCATATTAAAGAAAACAAATGGAAACAAAGCTAGGAGGTAACCTGGAATGGTAAATCAGAGTGAGTGAAATCTACATGTGCATAGCCAGTCAGTGGATACTGTTTTATTTATAGTATATGGAGAATTCATTCACTCTTCCATCCATCTATCCATCCATCCATCCATTCAACAAATGTTGATTGAACACCTACCGCGTGCAAAGCCCTATGGGGGCACTTTAGGTCCAGACCATACCTCCTGCTCTCCAGAGACTGCTTTTACAGTCTCATAAATGAGATAAGACGAGACGTGAACACAACAAACTATGATCAAGGTAATAAATGCCTAAGTACCACAGGGGAGAAAAATAAGGTGAGATGAAAGTTCAGAAAAGGGAGACATCACTTCTGGCCAAAGGAAATATAGAGTAGAATGATTTCTGAAAAGTATAATCTATCACCCTCCAACTCCTGGTTTAAAAGCCTCACACAGTTATTAGCTATATGACCTTGGGCAAATCATAAATTTTTTGTGTCTTAGTTTGCTTATCTTTTAAAAGGAAGGGTTGGACTAAATGCTCTTGAAGGTCCTTTCCGCTCTAAAGTACTGGGATACATAATTTTTCATGAGAAGGCCTAGCTAAATATGTGACAATCTATTCTTTATGCAACCAGAGTAACTCTTTAAACCTAAATAAGATCATGTTACCCAGGGCTTAAAACCCCTTCATGGCTGCATTTCAAAGAAAACCCAAACTCCTTTTGATGGCAGGCAAGGTCCTGCAGCCTCTGGCCCTGCTCTTTCTCTAACCCCATCTCCCAGATCTCCTCCTCTTGCCCCTGCTCTCTCATCACAGGGCCCTCTTCTCTGGTCCCTAAGGCACAACCAGGACCTTCACATATGCTGTTCCCTCAGCCAGGAGTGCCTTTCTTCTCCTCTTAAAAAATGTATATGTGCTTTGTGTGTATAATTTTTAGCAAAGGAATAAAAGTACTCAAGTTTAAAGGAAAATAATACTACAGGGTTGTAGCCCAAACCCAGAGAGACAGGAGGCTGGGAGGCGTAGAAATCATGTTTTAATGTGTAGATTTGTGCTTAAACCCTTGTTCCATGCATCTCTCCCTTACTTCCTCAGTGTGAAGCCACTCATATTTTCCATAGAATAATGGAAATCCTGGCAGAATGAGGGAGGGACAGTTGCCTGGATGGGTGGGATGGAGGGGAGAATCTGAGGGTCTACGTGTGCTCAGTACACACTTTCGAACCATTTTTCTGATTTCCATCCTAGACTTTCACTCCTGCACTTTCATCAGGTGCCTTCAATTCCTGAGACTTTTCCAGGGAGTTCAAGGCTATTACTTGGCTCCCTTAACAATTAGCATCCCCTTTGCAAGCACTTGGGATTTTACACTCTTAGCTTTGCTAACTGTTCCTGCCACTTTTTATCTTCCAAAACTGTGTTCAATCTTTGCAACCACAATGGTCTCTCTCTTCATCAATTCTTTTTGTCTTTCTGAATTTCTTTCTCATTCATTCTTCTAATACTCAATTTGAGTAGGGTTTGTAGAAGGGCTAAGGATGAAAGAATGTTTTATATCTTCCATGTTTAGCAACAGCGCCTTTTCCTTTATCTCATTTTTAGACTTTGCATTCTTTAGAGATCACGTTCAAAATTGGAGTGAACTTCCCCAACCACATGTCTAAGTAGATCCTCTAAGGTTTGTCTACTAGATAGACTCCATGTTTCCTTCTTTCATAACACTGAATATGACTTAAAGCTGTATCCTTATTTATTGACTTACTAATTTTAAATACATATGTTTATTAATTTGTTTAAGGTTTGTTGCTCCCACTAGGGTACAAACTCAGGGAAGGCAGGGACCTTGTCTATTTTCTTCAACCAATTTACACTGAGTGCCAGCACAGCACCTCCCCACAGCTGATGGTCAAGAAATCTTACCCATGAATGTTGACAAATATAAGGATCAAATCTTAGACTCCACTGATCACCACCAACACAAGGACAGGCTAGAAAGAAGAAAGACAAAGATGTGGCACGTTGCTTAAGAGGGTGAACTCTGGAGACAGACTTTCTGTGTTCAAATCTGAACATGACCACTCACTTAGCTGTGCAGATAAATCATAATAAAAAGGAGGTAATAATAGTACACTTACCTCATGAGACTTGTAAAGATTAAAGTGAGTCATCATAGTTCGAACTCTCAGAAATCAATGGTCAGCACATAGACAGTGCTTTAATAGGAGCTTTTGTTTGTTTGTTTGTTTTGCTTTTTAGGGCTGCACATGCAGCATACGGCCAGGCTTGGGCATAATTGGAACTGCAGCTGCTGGCTGACGCCATAGCCAAAGCAATGCCAGATTGGAGCCGTATCTGTGCCCTGCACCATAGTTCATGGCAATGCCAGATCCTTAGCCCACTGGGAGAGGTCAGGGATCAAATCTGTATCCTCACGGATATTAGTTGGGTTCATTACTGCTGGGCCACAATGGGACCTTCAGTGCTCTATTAGCATTGACAGTTATATATCAGAGTACCTGCCTTGGGAAGGCCTTGGCTGGGTGAGGCTAAAACTCTGAAGTTTCACCTTGAAAATATGTCTGAATTTCCATAACATATAAACAAGTTGACCTTGTATGTCCTGAACATTTAGAATCCAATTTTGAATTCTGGGTTGCCCTGCCTAGGTTTTATGTTCCCACTTATGTCCAGTAGTTTATGAAGCAGGCCCCTTTGAGGTAGCCCCAAACAGAAGACTCCTCCTTGGGGACAGGCTCTGGCGGGGAGGATGGGGCCACGGAAGTAACCTGATAGGCTTAAAAGAATAGAAGGCCTGACAAAGTGTGGTATGAGGGTGAAGAAGGAGATTGGCAGCACCAGATGGGCTTTGGCTGAAATGCCAGCTCTGTTCTTTACCAGCTATAAGACCTCAAACAATTTGCTAGATCCCTTGGTGCCTCAGTTTCCCTGGTATCACAAATGTAAAACTTAGGCGAGAACCGGGTGGGAGGAAAATACTCCCGTATTTAAATTATTATCATTATGATTGGAATTAGTCAGGAGACCTGGATTCTAATTCCATCTCTGAATGGGACTGGCTTTGTGGCCCTCAGGGGATTTCCTTTACTATGTCCAGAAGGCTCATCAATGAAACCAAGTCACTACAATGCTTTGCAGCTTAGGAGTCAGAATCCTGCCAGTGGCTACTTCTGGAGACAGCCTACTCTTTCCCCTTCTTCCTGCCCCCAAATTCCTGGGATCCTGGGCCTTTTCCAACTTTTGCCAGGACAGTATTTCCAAGTTTTGGTCTGCAGCTGTACAAAATTAACCTACATTACGGTGTGTAGAGTCAATGCAAGCCAGCCTCCAAGATGACCCTCTTAGCTCCTGGGCTTTGCTCCTTGTGCACTCCCCTCCCACAGTGAATAGAGCTGACCAGTATAACCGATAGGATTTTTCAGAAATGTCAGAGTGTGACTCTGAGACTAGGTCATAAAAGACATGAAGGCTCTCCCCTTCCTTCTCTCTCCTTCACTCTGGAGGAAGCCAGCTGCCAATATCAAAAGGATACTCAAGAGGCCCTGTGGGGAGGTCCATGTCAGAACTGAGGCCCCTTGTCAACAACCAGCTCTAACTCACCAGGCAGGACAGTGGCATGATCCTCCAGCCTCAAGGAAACCTTCAAGTGACCAGTCCCAGCCAACATCCTGATTGCAACCTCATGGGAGACTCTGAGAGCCAGAACCACCCCACTGAACACTCCCACAAACCCAACCCTCAGAAACTGTGTGTGATTGTCCAGAAATACCATAAATTTAAAACAGTCATCATTAGACAGACTCAAGACTGAATTATCTTTCTGTTCACACTATAGAGAATTATGCTACAAAGTCATTTTCTGTTTTGATTTTGTCTTTTGTTTTTTGGGGGCTGCAGCCATGGCATGTGGGAAGTCTCAGGCTAGGGGTTGAATCTGAGCTGTAGCTGTGGGCCTACACCACAGCCACAGCAACGTGGGATCCTAACCCCGTCTGGGACCTACACCACAACCCATGGCAACGCCACATCCTTAACCCACTGAGCAAGGCCAGGGACTGAACCTATGTCCTTATGGATACTAGTTGGGTTCGTTAACCACTGAGCCATGAGGGGAACTCCCTACAAAGTCATTTTCATAGGAAGAAATGAATGACCGAAAAAAAAAATTAATACAGCCAAGAAACAAAATTAGGAAAAATATCGAAGTGTGTCCACGAGTACAACTATATATTCTTCTGGATTTTGCAATGTCTGAAGTATTCATCGGTTTTTTAAAAGCTGAAATGCACTGCGATTTCTTTTTCTAAATAAGTATTCACTTTCAAACCTGAGTTTCTATTTACAATTTTGTGTTCTTTTTTTTTGTATTTTATTTTTCTCATCTTTATTGAGATATAACTGACACATAACATTGTATAAGTTAAAGGTGTACGATGTGTTGCTCTGGTGCATTCACATACTGCAACATGATTACTACCTGTGCAGTAGCTCAGGGTTTTTCTTCTTAAAGACATTCCTCAAAACTGAATTTCGTTTCAGGCTCCACAAAATCTGGCCCTGCTCCTGGTCCTTCCCACCTGGCTCCAGATTCTCCAAAGAAGACTTCCTCTCTTTCGGCAGCCCTCTCTCCCACTTTAGCTTTGAAATGAGCGGCTCTCCATCCCCTCACGTGTTCTCAATCGTTCGCTGAGGACCTGATGGCTCCTCTTCCTCTTGGTCAAGCTCCCTTCATCTTCTGAGTGTCTTGTATCTCCACTGGCCGGTGTTGAATTCTCTCTCCTTGAAGCTTAGTTTCCTTTGGAAGCCCTCATGTACTTTTACTTTGATGGGACACGGTGGCAGCCCTAGCCTACCTCCCCAACTCCTCACCCCACCACCCCACCCCCGACCAAGGAATGTTCTTCCAGGTCTCTGTTATTTCCACTTGCCCCCTGGCCACCTCCCGTCAGCTCCCCGAGGGCAGGAAGCACATCAGAATCACTCACGTGCGCTGAGTGTAAGCGAGGGCACAGTAACGGTTTGTGGAAGAAACCAACAGGCACGCGGACTATGCATCTGTTGGCATAAACAAGAATCTTCATTGATGTGATCGGTCTGCAGTTATTGATCAAAATCTTTTAGCTCCAACTAGACAAATTGCCCTAAAATCCATCAGCGTTGGGAGAAAGGATAGGTTTTCACCTCAGGGATCCCCTCTTTGCTTTTCCTGTTGAGCCTCTATCCCTAAGTTTTCTCCTCTTCCCCTTTCTCTGTCCTCTCCCCCTCACCTGTCACTCTCCCATAACACGCACACACAAATACTTATATACACTGGAGGAACTGATTGTGAATTACCTGAAGCTTGTGGTTAGAGTCATTTTATTTAACACTTAAATTTGTTGCCCAAGTTACTGTGAAAATCTAGAGAGGGTGAGAACAGAGGAAATCCTATGGTCAGGAGTCAACGGTGCCCTGTTCCAGCTGAAATTTTGTAGGAGATGAGAGACACCAATCTCAAAATGGGCCTCAGGAGAGAAAATGCATGTCTAGAACTAAACCTCTGTGAGTTTCTCATAGTTAACAGGAAGGATTTTCCCAGCAATAATACATTTCCTTCATTGAGATAAGTGACCTCTAGCTTTATTTCCTTGCAAACTAGATTATAACCCTCTAAAATGAAACACCTCACCCTATGATATTTTTATGGAAGAGAGTGGACAGCTGTTGCATTTGCCTGTCCAGTATCCATTACCTGTGATTCTGATAACAGTCCACTGGGTTTAGGATGGTGGGGGCTCACGTCATGCCTGGATCCAGGGATAAGAATGCATCAGACACTTTTACCCCAGAAATTAAAAGTTGAATAGTGTCAAAAGATGGAAATTATAGTGATTCTTTAATCTCAGCCTCGGTGGCCTGACGAAAGTGTCCATATATTCCTGGCCTCAGATCCTCAAAGCTGTTCCAGTAACACCTAGTTCTTTTTTTTTCCCCTCATTTAAAAAAATTGAAGTATGATTGATTTATAATCTTTCAGGTGTACAGCAAAGTGCTTCAGTTATATGTATTCTTTTTCAGATTTTTTTCCATTCTAGGTTATTATAAAATACTGAACGTAGTTCTCTGTGCTATATACCAGGTCCTTGTTGATTATCTATTTTATACATAGCAGTGTGTATATGCTAATCCCAAACTCCTAATTCATCCCTGCCTTAAGGTTCCCTTTGGCAACCTTAAGTTTGTTTCCTGTGTCTGCCTTGTAAATAAGACCTAGTTCTTTTACTTTTATTTCCGAGCTACTCCTTTACCTTTCTATTCTTTTTTTTCCCCCTTGTCTTTTTTTTTTTTTTTTTTTGGTCTTTTTGTTGTTTCTTGGGCCGCTCCCACGGCATATGGAGGTTCCCAGGCTAGGGGTCGAATCGGAGCCGTAGCCACTGGCCTACACCAGAGCCACAGCGACGCGGGATCCGAGCCACGTCTGCAACCTACACCACAGCTCATGGCAACGCCGGATCGTTAACCCACTGAGCAAGGGCAGGGACCGAACCCGCAACCTCATGGTTCCTAGTCGGATTCCTTAACCACTGTGCCACGACGGGAACTCCATTTTTTTTTTTTTTTTTCTTAAGTGTTCCAGTATGAGTTTCTGTAGCCTGCAAAGAATGTAGCAGATACAGATAAATGAAGGGGATCTAAGATGTCAGGAAGATCAAAAGCTGGGGCCAGGCCCAGTTATAATTGCAGAGCAGGTGAAGACTTATTTTTCTGACCTCCTTTATGTTCCATCTTCACCTTGCTGTGAAGCAACCAATTCCCATCCCCACACCATCACCTCCACAACACTCAGTGCCATGGTGCCCTTTCCAGTTTCTTCCTAGCAACTCCCAGTCTTCAAAAGGCACTGACATTAGCCATCATTTATTTGGTCAATCAATACTTTTTAAGCACCTACTGTGCGTCAGATTCTTTTCTAGGTGCCTGGGATATAATAGCTAGATCTCTGTTGCAATGAGGCTTTCATTCTAGTAGTAGAAAATGGACAATAACCAAGTAAACAAATAAATTAACAACATGATGGAGCAGAGTGATGAGTATTGTGAAGGGTGACACGAAGATAGAGAATGACCGGGTGGTCTGGGACGACCTCTCCAAAGACTAGACATTCGAGCTGAGATGGGGGTCATTTGTGGGAACCAGACACATGAAAATATGGGGGCGGGGAGCAAAGCTATCCAGGCAAGTGAACAACAAGTGCAGGGATAAGCATGGTGTATTACGTTGGTGTGTGTGAGGGAGAGAGATACAAGAAGCCAGGGATTAGGAAGGGGCCAGATCATCTTGCATTTTGCAGATTGTGGTAAGAAGTTTCTGTTTTGTTCTCATTGCCATGTAAAGTGTTAGAGGGAGATGGCATGATATAATTTCTGATTTTTAAAAGATAACTGACCATGGTCTGGATAATCGATTGTAGAGCAGAGAATCCAGCTGGGAGGCCATCGCAGTAATCATTGCCACGATAATCAGGCTTGAAAAGAGTGAACATTGATAGACAGGAGAGGATGTTTTGGACATGGAGCTGCAGGTGCTGGACAAAGATGAGTGATGGTGCCATTTGCTGAGATGATAACAGAAGAGATAGAGGTGTGATGGAGAGGCAGATTCAAGAGTCATTTTCAACTGTTAAATTTAAGATTGCCCATCAGATAGCCAAGGGGAACTGTCTGGAGGGCAGTGGAGGAGTCAGGACTGATTTAAAACTGGGAGTTGTTAGGATATAAATGGTAGTTAAGGCCATGGGACCAGATGAAATATCCAAGGGGAAAGTAATGAGAGAAGAGAAGAGGGTCATGGATGAAACCTTGGGGCAGTTGACTGCCAGAAAATTAAGGCATAATTACTAATTTAATCAATACATTTTCAAGATTCTTAATCAAGATCTTGATCCAGATCTTTGACCTGGATGAGTTTACAAGTTAACAGTATTTTAAAGCATATTATTATTATTATTATTTAATAGCAGGCTAATCCTCAAAAGGAGATCTTAGAGCTTAGTCTAAATCTGAAATTGCAAGTGCTCTGGTTCTTGCTGGGTGGGGGCGGGGACCGGTCCAAAGCCCTGCACTCTCAGGGCTCCCTCAGGTACCCTCTCCTCCAACACTTATTCTTGAAATGGTGTATGAGGACCCACCATGGTACTTGATGGCTACACGGAGAACAGAGGGAAAAATCCCTGACCTCCTTCAAGTCTCTGGTCAAATGTTACCTCTTTGATACGAGACTGTAGAAAAATTATAGACTGTCCCTATTCTTACATTTAATTATCCTGCTACTCTTAGCCTACTCTTTGTTTAAGTCACATATAAAATACTAACATACTGCATGCTTTACTTATTATTTTTATTTTATTTTGAATTGTCTCTCCTTGCTAGGACATAAGCTCCACAAAGGCAATCATTTTTCCCCTCTATACTGATGTTTCTCACATACATATAAATAGTGACCAGCACAGGGTAGCACTCAATCGATGTTACAAAAGAAGTAATTTCTTAGTGAACACAGTATTTTTTAATCCCTCAAGTATTTATTGAATATCCAGATAATCATCTCTGTGTCCGATAATACAGGAAAAGTAAAGGCATTTAGAAAAGTAAATTTAAAATAAGTCTTTGTCTTTTTCTAGGCATCTTGGCAGTATAATTTCTGATTCTAGAGAAAAGTAATATTTCCTTCCTATTTTCAGGTGTCACAGGATAGATTTGGAATGCTAGTCTCAGTTTTCCACTCCCATCCTAGGAGAGCATTCTGCTCCCACATCGCTGGCCTTATAACTTTGCAGTGTCTCTTAGTAGAGCAGGTGAGTCATTCATCTCTGGCTTGGACCTTGTCGTGTTATTTGCTTGGGCAACGGAAAGCGATTGGCTGTGTTTTGAGCAGAGGCTTTCTTTGTGTTTGTGTGGCTGGGCTTGTGCTGGGCTTTGGCCAGCTGCTGGTCCCAGAATAAGATCGGGAGAGCAAACCTGAACCCAACCCAAAACCTGAAACTGAGTCTCCTGCCAACCCAGAGACCCATGAGCAAAAGGTTAATATTTTTTGCTCTTATTATGAACCACTGAGATTTGGAGATTGTTTGTTCCCCAGAATCAGTACATTAAAAATATGACCAATAGAGTCACAAATAAACAAATGAACTTAATAGTAGTGGCTCTCCTTGATGGAATTTAAAGTTTAAAAAATTCCAACTTCCATTAAACTTGAAATTAGAAGGTACTTCCCAGTTTTTCTTAAAGCACAAGTAAGCCAAAATTGAGGCATATTTCCTAAGGGAAACATGATTTAAGGTGTGATTCTAACAAAGGCAAAATGATTTTGCAGTAAAAGAGCAGAAATGTGAGTCCTAGCAGACTGTGCTCCCTCTTCCACTGAATGAGCCAGGGGAAATCTAGTAATTTCTGGATGGTCCTTCATCAGAAAATGAGAGCCTCCAAGTAAATGTTTGCTAAGGTAGCTTTCAGCTCTAACATCAGATTGACCATCCTTATGTAGAAACAGAAGAAAAGTTATCATATAGCGATAGAAGAAAATTACTCTACTGATGGTTGGAAACAATTAAAATTTTTTTAAAGAATAAAAAAAATAGGGAGTTCCCGTTGTGGCTCAGTGGTTAACGAATCTGACTAGCATCCATGAGGACGCAGGTTCGATCCCTGGCATCACTCAGTGGGTTAAGGATCTGGTGTTTCCATGAGCTGTTGTGTAGGTTACAGACGTGGCTTGGATCTTGCATTGCTGTGGCTGTGGTATAGGCTGGCGGCTACAGCTCTGATTTGACCCCTAGATGGGAACCTCCATATGCCAAGAGTGCAGCCCTAAAAACAATAGCAAAAAAAAAAAAAATTCCATGCAATTGATTTATTCTGCTATTGTAAATAGAATTTAAAAAGGAAATGGAAAGAAAAAGGACGGCCCCAAATTGAACTGCATCAAAAGGATACAACTCCTTAGATAAGACAGCTTATTCTACAGAAAGGATTTTTCTTTGAGAAGAAAATTTAGGTGGAGAAGCAGATTATCACGCTTGTTTATGAGAATAAACTTAAAAAAATAACAAGTGACTAGAAAGTAAATGTGTTGAATGTTGTTCTTGTCTAACTTTGCCAGAGCAAATGGGTAGGTCAGGGGTCCAGGATGCTATTGCATGCCATTCAGTGTTCTCAGAGCTGCTTTGGTAGAAATAATGTACTAGTTTGCCAAGCCTCACTCTAGGTTGTTGTCCAACACTCTGGAGGCAGAGGCAGAGCTGTCGAAATGGTATCCTCTGAAAGGCAAACTTTATGGGAGGAATTCCTTCTTAGTTGTCTTCCCCCCACCAACTCTTCTTTAAGAAAGATTATCTGTCTCAGTAAAATGTCTTGTCTTTTCCTGATCACTCTTTGCAGTCTGCCTTCACCCCGCAATCTGCTTTGTTCCATCAGGAGCCCTGTCATCTCTCAAGGCAGAGGGAATCATCAATGGCATCTCACTTCAACAAATTAGCCACAGTGTTTATACAGTGAGTCCTGGGGGCTGAGCTTTCTTGACTCTCAAGACATTCCCAGGATTCTAACGTTTTTCCGAGGGGGAAGGTTTGGATCCAATGCATTTTATTTCTTTTGCTTAGCATACATTAATCTTTGTGATCCTACTGAAGGCTTTAAGCTAAAATCTTGGAGATATTCACACACACTCACACACACACACACACGCACACGCACATGCACATGCACACACACTCATCCAGGGATGCAAATAAAGAAGCCAGGATGGTGCAAGGGAAAGAAACTGATCTGAAAGTTCACTTCTCCCCAGTATTCTCTTCCCTCTGCTGTTTAAATGAAGATTCAAGAGGAGGGGTTGGGCTAGATTATCCTTAATAGCTCTTCCAGCTCTAATACTCTATAACTTTAGACTTCTAATTCGTAGCTTGATAGGGATGAACTCATTGAAGGCAAGGTTGTAGGAAACCTGAACGAATCAGTTCAATGGTCAGCCTTCATCTCAAGCAGGAGGTGTCCCCATGATGGGGATAGATTGAAAGATCAGCCCTCAGAGACCCACAAATCCTTGTCTCGAACCCCACACAGTGTTACTAACATAGCTACAAAACAGAGGTATTCTAGGGCTGTTTCTGCTGATGCCACCCATGTATTTTATTGTACTGGTCCTTATGTGAACCCCAAAGGTCTCAGCATTACAAGAGCTCATGTTATAGGGTCAAGGCTAAGGGAAAAACACAGAAAAACATCCCAGTCAGGGGTGACCCAAATAACCTCTGGAGGTTCCTTTCAGGCACAGGAATCAATGTGAAGGAAGAATGAGCTTATTAATCAAAAAAAAAAAAATGCTGATCTGCTCAATGTCTAATTTTACCTGTCACTTTTGTAGC
This sequence comes from Phacochoerus africanus, assembly GCF_016906955.1. Classification (NCBI taxonomy): domain Eukaryota; kingdom Metazoa; phylum Chordata; class Mammalia; order Artiodactyla; family Suidae; genus Phacochoerus; species Phacochoerus africanus. The sequence continues at coordinate 33,725,475 of NC_062550.1, read as the reverse complement.
CCACACCCCAGCCTGACATGGTTTCCCTCTGTGAAGTCATAAAGGGGTATCTGCACACCAGTTCTTGGTTGATCTGTGTATTTTCTGTGTGACATGGCTCTTTCACGTGACAGTTCAAAATTGTCCAGAGAAACTAAAACCTCCCTATAGAACAACCCAACAACCCAGACCACACAAACCCTCTCTCTCCTCTGACTGCCCTCCAGCATCCTGTTAAATTCCTAGCCATCTCTCAAGGCCAAGCTCAAATCCTTCCTCCTCCAAGAAGCCTTTCTTGATCCCCTCCCCATCAGACTTAATCCCTCCATTCCCTATACTCCCCGAGCACTTTGTACCTTTATTATTTTAGCACTTACTTACCTGAGTCTGTCTTATATTAAAGTTATTTTATGCATATGTCTTTCCCATGTCACTTGGAGATTCTAGAGAGCAGAAATAGGTCTTATTTTTTCTATTATTTGCAGCATCCAGTAAAATACTTTGCACACAGTAGGCACTTAAAATTGTTCCATGAAGTGCAAAGGTAGAAAATGAGTGAAGCAGGAAGCATGGCTTACCTATTTTTTATTTTCAATAGTCAAATGCTTTTTATGTAGTGAATTCTTAAAATTGTTGGATCACTTATAAGTGCATTAAATAATGCAAAAATATTAAGGTAGAAAACCAATTAGCCTTGTAATTTGTTTGTATTGGATATAAAATAAACTCAGTCTATTTAATCGATGTCAAGAATGAAATTTGCCAGTAATATTCATTTAGAAGTAAATGCTCCTTTCATTCACCCAACGAATTTATTTATAACGAGTCTCTACACGCTTTAATTTGGAAGGAATGCATACTTTTAATGAAACACTCAGAGTATTTAATTAATCATTTACAACAAGCCATAAAAGACATGAAAAACCATCCTTCTATTTAAATGACTATTTCCTAGTATAACAAACTTTTCCACTCCTACTCAAGGAAAGCTACAGTAACTTCTGTTACAGTATTTCACATTTGTCAATTTTGCCATCTCCTCATTCTTTTTCTCCTTTTTTCTTTTTTGCGCTCAATCAATTAAACTAAATCAAAGGCTATTAAAGGGATCTCAGTCTATCTCAGCCTCTCTTTGCTTCTCCCTCCCCTTCACCTAATGTCATAACATCCTTCACATACACATCTTAACATTCTCAAAAGTATTCTCTGAAGTTTGAGCTTAACGGACTTGTAAAAAAATTCAATATCTTGCCTAATCACCATTTTCCACACCTCTTTTTCATACAGGGTTCTGTGCTGTTCACTAAAATCCAGCTCTCTTTGGATAATCCGTGTTCCTTGGGAAGAGTAAAGCAAGAAATGTACTCATTGACTGTGACAATCATGCTTTGTCCCGCCCCACAATAATGCTATTATGAAAGGGTGAAGTTAGTTTGATACAACCAAATGCTTAATCTGCTACCATGAAACAGTTCCATTGGAGAGGGGTTCCATTTTGTTAAAACAAAAGGCAGGGACATATACTTCAAATTTTTGACAATGACCAACCATCCAACAAACAATTGTTTACTGTTTACTGAGCATCTGCTATGAGATTGATGCTGTTCTGAAAGGGTTTATAGTCTTGTCAGGGAGTGAGATTACTGAACTTTTCAATACAGTGCAGTCAATGTTATAATGAAAATACATGCTAGAGTTTCCCATAGGGAAACAGAGACAAAAGTTGAAATAATCTACGGAATGTGGGCAAGCAACTTACAAGGTTTTAGGGGGAATCAATACAAAGAGAGACAGGTCCTTAAAAAGTATAGAATTAGGGCTCGTGATTACATAGCAATGACATGGTAGAGAACCTACTAGTATCAGAAGAAAGATGCAGACATGCTACAGAGAGGTTGCTTTCAGATTGAGGCATGAAAGCAGTCTTCAGGAGGAGATTAGCCTCAAAAAGTGAGTAGAATATAGACCCAAATGGATGGAAAAGGAAAGAGAGAAAATGGGAATACAGAGTCTTGATAAGACTCGAACAGCACATGACATAGTTCTGCTCTTCACCTTTCTGAGCAGACACTAGATACTATAATTTTGCCTTTTGCTTTTAAAATATTGCTATGCCACAAAATATGCATGATCCAACCAGCCCTCAGCCTCTCCTCTTTGACTTTCTCATCTGCCTCTCATTGTGAGAAAACTTTCATTGGAGACAGCTTTACTGTAATCCTCCTTAATAGCCAGGGAAGAAATGGGGGAATGCAGAGAAAACCATGACTCAAAAAGATACATGTACTCCAATGTTCACTACAGCACTATATACAATAGCCAAGACATGGAAACAACCTAAATGTCCATTGACAGAGGAGGTGATAAAGAAGATGTGGTACATCTATACAGTGGAATATTAGTCAGCTATTAAAAGGAAAGAGATAATGGCATTTGCAGCGACATGGATGGACCTAGAAATTATCATGCTAAGTGAAGTCAGTCAGACAGTGAGACACCAACATAAAATGCTGTCACTTACATGGGGAATCTAAAAAAAGGACACAATGAACTTCTTTGCAGAACAGATACTGACTCACAGACTTTGAAAAACTTATGGTTTCCAAATGAGACAGGTTGAGGGGTGGGAGGATGCGCTGGGGATTTGGGATGGAAATGCTATAAGATGTGGTTGTGATGATCATTGCACAACTACAAATGTAATTGAGTAATAAAAAATGCTATAAAAATTTTTTAAAAAGAAATGGGGGAATGGAACACCTGAGCAATTGGCTTATTTTCTCCATAGATGTACATCTCAAGTTGTTCATCATAATTAAACAGCAAATGCACCAGGCAGGAGGTCGGTTTTACCAAAGAATATCCATGTTCTTGGTCTTCACTCTTTTAAAAAGGAAAAGAAAGCCACAGCACAATCGTACAGAGCCTGGACTTTAGATACTGTGTCAGTGATGGTGACCGTTAGCCACATGTGGCTACTTAAACTAGGTTAAAATTAAGTAAGAATTGAAATGCAGTTTTTTAGTCACCCAAGCCGCATTTCAAGTGTTCAATAGCCACATGGGGCCAGTGGCTACCCTGCTGGGCAATGCAAATATAGAACACTTCTGGCATCACAGTAAGTTCTATTGGACTACCAATATTGTTCTGGAGCCTTGCGACTTGGTGACCTTGGGTAAATACCTCTATGCCTCAGTTTCCTCATCTGTAAATGGGATAATAAATAGTCCCCATTTCAAAAGACTCCTATGAGGATTAAATGAGTTAATATTTGTAAAGAGCTCAGAACAATGCACGGCACATGATAATCCCTTTGTAAGTGTATGTTAAACCAATAAAAACAGATTTAATTCACATATCTGAAACATGGCGGCTGCATTTGAATAATATCCAGTGTGAATAAAAGTCAGTGGGTGAGGAATCAATTCCTATTGTTTCCCACCAGCTGAGGTTCCCTTCCCACCTCTTCCCTTGGCCTTGACTTATGTTTGTTTTGTTCAGCTGGGAAGACCACCAAGCAGGAGCTCTTTTCTATTGCACAGTGAGTGCTTCATAAATATTTATACTAGAAATAATAATGATGTATATGGAAAAGAATCGTTCCATCATCTTGGAATTGTAGCCACTGCCAAAAAGTAGATGACTTCAAGCCCCTCGGCTGTGCTCCACAGCAGATTAGGAGAGGAAGTGAAAAACTCAACTTGTTTGGGGATTTATGATGAGAAATAGTTCTGTTAACCAAAGTCTCTTGGATCCAACTCAGACTGGTAATCCCACTTGGATATATATTTGGGTGTTTTATCATAAATACAAAAAAAAGGTCTCTTTGCTTGAGACACTCAAAGTGTGTGCTGTTGAATGAAATTCTTCCTCACTCCCCACTTTGTGGGGATGGCAGACAGATTGTGAAGAGAGAAACTGATGTCATTAGGGTGTGTACCCAAACTACAGACATCAATTTCTCCTGGCCTGGGAAATTTCTGTACCTGTACAGAATATAATAGATGCCAATAACAGGCAACTTCCCTCATTATCAAGCAACAATTTGCCTTCTCTGGTGCCATCCCTGTACCAGCTTTGCCCTCTGTCCCACCTCTTACTATCAGCATTCTCTTCAACATCTAGGTTCCTATAAAATATCCTTCCGTCTGAGAGACCTTCTCTGAGCGCCCCAGCTGGGCACGCTCATGTTCTCTTCTGAAATAGCTGTATCATTGACAAACTGCTGCCACGTATGACATGTCTCTGCTTCCGAGTTTATTCCTCCTGTTGATCTATGTCTTTGCATCCTCTGCATCTAGCACTGTATTTTCAACATAGCAACAGTTGCTCAATGTCTCAAAGAGTGCTAGCCACCTTCTCCAATATCCTCCTACCCCAGCTTTTTATGTAGAAAAAGAGAACAGATGTTTAGCCAGGACTCTCTCTCTATTTAAAAAAAAAAAAAAATTCAGTATAAGTTAAATGGCTAACAATTTGCCAGACTCCATGATGGGAAAGTGTGGCCATTTGTTTAAATGCTTAGGCAGTGAACGAAGTAAAAGTACAGATATAAAACTTCCAGCAAGTCTCCATGAAAGGGAGGAAGGATGCCTTATTCTCTACTTTTTCACAATCTGTCTTGGGAGGCAAATGTAATGGCTGGAGCTCTGGCAATCATATCATAATATGGATAGTAGTTAGAGCCTCAGCAAAGCCAGAAGACTTGGTCTATAAAATCTTTCTGGTGTCACCATTCCAGCCCAGGAATGCCAACTTCTATGCTTGTTTTACGTGAGAGAGAAATATTCTTTTATATTTTCTAAGATTTTGCTGTTGTTTTCTGTCAAGTATAATCCTAAAGCATGTTTTCAAAAATGATTTTTATTCATTTATATATGTTTGTTATGTAATTATAACCACTTTCTACTGTCTAACAATTTATTTAGGCTTTTAAAGTTATTTATTTTTAATTAATAGGCTTTATTCTTTAAAACAAATGTAGTTCACAGCAAAACTGAGCAGAAAGTACAGAGTTTCCCCATAGTCCCTGCCCCACTCCCAGCCTACCTGACCATTAACACTGCACACTGTTTCGTTACAATCCTTGAAGCAACACTGACACGTTATCAACCAAAGTTCATTATGGATCACTCTTTAGTTGTACACTGGTTGCATTTTGTGAGCTCTGACAGCTGTGTAATGACATACATTCATCCTTACAGTATCCTACAGAATAGTTTCACTACCTTAAAAATCCCCTGTGCTCCAACCTATTAATCTCTCCATCCCTCCTCCCAAGCCCCTAGCAACCGCTGATCTTTTTACTCTCTCCATAATATTGCCTTTTCCAGCATGTGATATAATTGGAATCACACAGTGTGTAGCCTTTTCAGATAAGTTTCTTTCACTTAATATTATGCCCTTAAAGTTCCTCCATGTCTTCCCATGGCTTGATAGCTCATTTCTTTTTAGTATTGAATAATATCCCACTGTATGGTTAATACCACAGTTTATTTATCCAGTCACCTACAGAACGATGTCTTGATTGCTTCCAAGTTTTGTCAACTATGAATAAAGCTACTATAAACATCCATGAGCAGGTTTCGTATGCACATAAGTTTTCAACTCCTTTGAGTAAAATACCAGGGAACACAATTGCTGGATAGTATGGTAAGAATCTGTTTAATTTTGTAAGAAAGCATCAGACTGTCTTCCAAAGTAGTTGTGCCATTTTGTACTTCCACCAGAAGTGAATGAGAGTTCCTGGTATCTCCTTGTTTCAATTTGCAATTCCCTAATGACCACTGATGTTTAGTATAGTTTTATAATTATTTTAAATAGCCACTCCTTCCTATAATACTGTGTGGAAAGGTTACATTCTTACCACCTCTACTTAGCAGCAGAAGAGACAGATCCAGAGAACTTCCTGATTTGCTTGTGCAATGCTTTATAGGTAAGGAATGAGAAATCATTGTGAGTTTCAGATCCATCTGGCTAACGGAGGCTTCGTTGAACCTCTGAGCGTTGCTCCCTCTGTTTGATGGGAGCCAAGAAGCTTTCTCAACACTTCGAGAGGTGGTTATGTTTGACTATGCCTGTGTGATACAGAGGAAAGGTGATATTTGATAAATCACTATCTGAAATGGGCGAGCAGTCACTGACCAGCACACACTTGGCTACCAGGAGCATGACATGCTGGACAGAATTACGCTTGCTTATTTTCAGGCAACCCTCTTTTCTTTCATCTGAGAAACAAAAGCAAAAAAACACCTTCAGACAAAACAAAACAAAACTAATCAACAGAACCTAAAACACCTAACACAAATCATACCAAGTCCTTCATACACGAAGGACCTTTTTAGAGTGTCCAGCGGAATCTCAGAGCATCTGCAAACAACACTTCTCTGGTAGGCTTTGTTTTCCTCTTACATTTTTTTCAGCTGTGAATGCTAAATTCTTGAACTCCACAAAAACTGAATTTCTTGTGCATTACTTTCAGTACTGAATTTTTTATACATTGGACACTTGTCAGCTCCATCTGTACTTTGAGCTCAGGATGGTGTTGGTTTCAATAAAAAAATCCAAAAGAAAAAAGTGTAGATCTTCAAATTAACTAAATTACAAAATACGGACACAGCATAATTCCCTGCTCATGTATAATGAAAATTAAACTCTTCAAGAAAAGAAACAAGGACAGGAACTTCTGAAACAAAAATCTGGGGGGGGGGGAGCACACCCATGACATCCAGAAGTCCCCAGGCCTGGGATCAAACCCAAGCCACAGCAGTGATAATGCTGAATTCTTAACTGCTAGGCCACTAGGGAACTCCTGAAACAAACAAAATTTAAAGACAGGTATGTTTCCCAGGGCAGAATTTCTCCCAGGCCATTGAGTTGTACCACTTTCAGTAACAGTAGTTTAGATTTTTAGTTTAGGATATACAGAGTGGAAGATAGGCCGGTGTGGCAAGTTACTTAATTACTGGGACTAGAGGATGGAAAATCTGGGCAGTGATGGTGGTAAGGAGATGGGAGAGTGGGAGTCCTTTGGAAAGTAACTGAATTTCTGCTTATTCAATACAATATGTCCTAACATTCCATGTATATATTTTTGGCACTGCTCTGAGTCAATCAGCCAGCTTTCTTTTCATTGCTTTACCATATTGAAGAAATAAGTAACCTCAGAATTGACAAAATAGACAAGTTCTCTGAGGTCAAAGTAGGAAACAGAGAAAAGGTAAGATTGTGACAAATAAGAAAGGAAGGTAAAGAAACATGTGAATTGTGGAGTAAAATCCTCCTTTTTTTTCCTCATATTGAATCATAACATCAATAATCCCCGTTTCGTCAGTAATAATCAGAGTATTCATGGCCTTAGGCTCTGCCTAGATTAGCCAGAGAATTCTCAGATCACAGTCAAACAAGTCCTGGTTTTCTACTTTTTCCAGGAAGAATAAGCCAAACTACCTCCATGAATACCAGAGATTAGAGATGACCAGAGGCTACAGGCCACATGGTTTTTTAGGGTTCTATGCTCTTTTGGAACACATGACTACCTTTTCACTGGATGTATTTAATTAGAAAGTTTTGGATTATAATGGACTATCCATCTGAAAGTGGCTTCAACAAAAAATCAAGAGGTCCCAGGTTCTGGGATTATAACAGTGGCTCAATGACATGATCACAGCATCAAGTTGTTCCCGCCCTTTCATCTTGTCCATCCTACCAAGGTATCTCTGATCCTCAGGCTTGTCATCACAGAAAACAGTGGCCACAATACCAGTGACACATTCTTTCATAATTACATCAAAGGGAAGAAGAAGGAGTGGTGGTGGTGGTGGTGGTGGGGAAATCCAAACAAACAAATAAAACCCCCTTTCCTTCCATATCCTCTCTCCTTTTATCAGAAAGGAAAACATTTCCTAGAATCCCCCAAGCCAGAAATGGCCAGAACTGAGTCATGTGGCCAACCTTATGTATAAGATATCTGCTGGAAAACTGGATACCTATCTGGAATTTTGAGCTTTTATCATGGGAATTGGGCTCTGTTAAGGAAGAAAGCATAGGAGAGGGGAGTTGTCTAGACAACAGGGTCTACCATTGACATAAACTCAGAAAGACTGCCAGGTATCCAGAGGGACAGTCCCTCCTGACACAAATGATGGTCAGGGTTCTTGCTGGGAGGCGGGACAATCGTACAAGCACAAAATTCAGACTTGAGAGTAAAAGTCAACAAAGGTCCTACAATGAAAATCTACCAATCTGATCTGAGTGATTCTGTATTCTAATTTTAACAGAGAAAATCATAACACTGAGAAACCGACTGGTTATAAAGCTGAAAAACTAGCCTCTTGTACCATGAGGCTGATTTGGCTGTTCTCTGTTTTTTAATTCTTCTGGTCCCAGATGGGATTTACTCTATAAAACTTAGCTTTCAGTGATTCCCTGGGGCCCAGATGTTTTTCACTGGACCATTGGAATTGAATGTTTTCACAAAATTTCCCATCGAGAGATGGTGGGTGAAAACCCACCCAGCCCAGTAAAATCTGCCATCTCTTCTTCCAGGACCTTTAATCATGACCAAGTTCCAAATACCGCAGCTCAAATACACATTTTATTTTTCTGCTTAAAAAGAAAAGCGCATTTTGAAATATCCAGTATTTCAAGATTGGGTTCATCCCTGCTCAAGAGTCTCAATGAATTAAGATGATCTTACCTTACCTTTCAGAAACTCTCCTGTTATTTTTATTTGCTTGAACAAAAGGGTTGGTTGGGAATTTTAAATTCTTCCCATGCTAGGAACGCAAATATTCTTAGCTCTCATAAAATGATCTTCTCTTAATAAAAGAACAGAGAGATCACCCACAAAACAAAATACTTAGTCTGGGTTCAACTGGAAGAATTGAAAATATTTGTGTTATCTTGGTTTTCAATAGGAGTTGCCCTGTGGGATCAAATCGCTATTCGTCAGGGCTAACATCCCCACCTCCTGTTTAGCCAGAATCAGATGTACTAGAGAAAAGGAAAAGGAAAATAAAGAGGGAAAGTCAAGCTTATTGCACCTGGCCCATTGTGTAATATCCCACACTGGACTGCGAGGTGGGAATTCCTTCTTGCCCCTCCCTCCACATGTGATCAATTTACATCCTGGAACTTGAGACTTCATTTCCTTGTATCTTTTTTGTTCTAGCTCACATAGCTTTAAGTGCTAGTCATGCTCATAAAATTATCTAATCCTTCCTCAAATCCCACTCTCCCCTGCCTCAGCAGCCTCCAGTGGTAGTAAATGCTATAGGCTGACTACGTTGGTGGGGTTAAAAGAAGTTGGTTGATTTGCATCTCTTTCTCCTGTTTTCTTTTTCTTTTTTTGTATTTTCTATCTTCCAGTTGCAATGAATAGGCCCTGTTCTTACTTGAATTAAGCGAAATTTTCTTAAAAAAAAAAAAAATCCCCTGAGAGCTTCCTTTGATCTTGGTCCAATGGGCTTATTTGAGAATTGTGTTGTTCCCGACAAGAGCAAAGAAATATACTCTGAGAGAAAGTGAACAAATTAAAGTGGAAGCAGGTACAATAGAGAGCTGAGGAAGCTATCTACAACAGCCTTTCCCAGGGGGTGTTGGGCACACTCTACTCTGGGAGACGGCTCCACCCTGAGCATTCCACAGTCAGGTGAAAGGCACATTCAGCAGATCACCTCCACAGGAGCTTCCAAACCTTGCAAGTTACAGGCTTCCAGAGCTTGGCAGCAAATAGAAGACTCTTGGTCACATTTATTTAACCCAGTGTTTCCCAAACCCATTTGTCTTTAGAACGCTATTTCTTTTTCTTTTCTTTTTTTACTTAATGAATTTATTACATTTATAGTTGTACAATGATCATCACAATCCAATTTTACAGTATTTCCATCCCACACCCCTGAAACACATATTAATTTCTTGCAGAACTGATGTTTGAGAAATACTGCCTGAACTACTTAGGCAAGACATCTTCTTTTGTGTAAGTAATTTAAGCATTAATCACTGCGTATTTGTGCCCAGAGGCAAAGAGCCTGTTTGCAATAGAGGAAAGAGGTCAATATTTGGACTCAAAATCTTGGTTTTAGCTTAGGTCAAAGTATATATAGGAGGATTGGGTGAAGCAGTGAAGTAATGGGTCTTGTGGAAAAGTAAAGCATTAGGCAAACTTTTAAATTATATTTGCCAATTTGTTTTGACACCTAGAATATGTTATACTGAATTATTTACTAGTTATATAATTTCCTGTTACAAATTGGGATAGGGTGGTTGCAGGAACAAATAATCTTCAAATTTCAATGCCATTATATAATAAAAAAAAATCTTATTCTCACTGACACTGTTCATTTCAGATGTTTCTGTTCAGGTAGTTTTCTTAGGTGGTTCACCTCTAAGGCAGAAACTCAGGGACCCAGGTCCTTTCCATCTTGTGACTCTGCCATACTGTGACTTCGAGGCCACCCTGACCCTATCTAGCCAGCAGACAGCAGGGTAAGTAAGATTTCATGGAGAAATATATAAAATTATTTAGGGCCTGGAAGTGTCATCTACCACTTCTCTATTCATTCTATTGGTCAGAAATAGTCATGTCATGTCACCCCTTCCTCAAGGAAAAGGGCCGTAGAAGTGTGATACTTCTGTGCTTTGGGAGGAAATGGGATATCTGTATAAATACAATTGAAGAAACAGACACAGAAAAGATGAGTAAATCGCTCTAAGTCATATGGTTAGTAAGTGTCAGGTCCAATATTTGAATCCAGGTAGTCAGAAGACGGAGCTTTTGCTCATAACCATCATGCTGTCCTCTGCTCCCAACGTTCCTCTGGTCAACATTCTTGTCTCTCATCAGCAGTCACTCCTGCCCTAGCTCCATCTGGAATTTGGAATGCCCTCAGAGAAGTGGCTGTGTATAAAAGCTGGAAATGGAAGAAGCATCCAAGGTCATGCCTTTCAGGCTCCCTTAAAATCCTACAGCTACTGTGAAGAAAGTTGCATTCCCACAGAGAACATGTCAGACTCAAAGAAAATTATGACAAAAAGTCTCCAAAAGGACTTCTGAATCTTGGATCTTATCTCACTCCGCAAGCCGAAAGCCAGTTTCCTAAATCAAAGAATGAAACCAAGTACATCTTTATCAAGTATTGCTTTGACACCACTCCCCTTTGTATGACTGGATGGCCACGCCCATTGTCTCTTTAAATAATTTTTCAATACTCTTGAACTTTGGCTTGGAGACCCTCTTGTGAAATGAATTTACCTTCCTGAACATACTAGCTCATATATTTTTTTACTTCAATCTGGCAAAAGTTATTATATCTCATAAAACTTTACCCCCACTCTCTTCTCTAAGCCATCACATAAACCATTTCTCCTGATTATACATGCCTCGTCTCGAGCCATATCCATTACTCTGTCAACTTTCCATGGAGGTTAATCTATTAGTAGGAATTTAAGTAGACTCCTGGGGCTCAGGATGCTAACAGTGGATGGAGCTTGGGCTCTGAATCGGCCAGTCCAGGTTCAAATCCCAGTTTCTGCCCTGTACTAGCTGTGTCCTGTTGAGCAAATGATTTAGCATCTCTAAGTCACTGTTTCCTCACCTATAAAATGTGATATTTCTAGTACTGGCATAACAGTTGTTCTGAGAATTAAACAGAATGTTGCCTATCAGGAACTTAATTCTGGGTAAACACATCATAAAATTCAATAAATGTTAGTCTCCATTTATGACAGTTCTTCTGGAGGGCAAAGTAATCAGAGATGTCTGCAGAGGTGGATCCAAAGAGATGTTCAACCCACCATTTTTTATAAGAGTGAAAAATTAAAAACAATTTATGCCCAACTGTAATCAAATATGCTGACAGTTAAAAGCCATGTTCTGAAGATTGGGACCTATTTAGACTCGGTTGGTGAGTTTTTAGAAAATGAACTGCTAAATCTATAGACTATGATGTTTGGGGAGAGGGGAACGTCTACTTAGAAAAAAGACTGGAAGGACCCTATAATCATCTCCACAGAGATAGCATGTATGGAATGTGGATGGGTATTGGGATTACAAGTGATTTTTAAAAGTGTCTTGTGCTTTTCCATGTTTTCCAAATTGTGTGCCTTTTAATTAGGAAAATTATATGCTATTGAAAAATGCTGTATGAATTGTAACCTTCTCCAGCCATCTCCTCCTGGCTGTAATTCATTCAGACATGCAGCCCATCCCCTTCCTTTACTGCCTTTCTCACTCTCGGCAGATTTATGTGTCCTATGCACAGCTGCAGTTGGTTTTGAGTGTTTGGCAGAGTCTGTGGTTGGTGTTTGGATGTATTTATGTGGGTTCTCTCTTCCTTAGAAGACTGCATTTCCACCAGAGTATTTTCCCTGTCTTTTCTCTGTAATTGTGCACATGGATTTGGAAGCTCTTTGTCCTGAATGTCAACTAATTGAGGTCATTGTAAATAGTTCAAGGAGAAAAACAAACTTGTTTAAATGGCTTTACTATTAGCATTAACATTTATTGTAAGCTAGGGCTCAAGTGTTAGGAATGGAGGGGCTTGTACACCAGTTGGGAATCAGGCCTTGTGTCTGTTTCTTCAATTGTAAAATGGGGTAATAATAATACCTACTTCTTTAGGGTCATTGGGAAGACTACATGATCAAAACAAATCATAAATGTTAGATATCACCAGCTCCACAAGGTGAAGTGTGTAGCCTGATCATTTCTGCAGTTAGCTCTCTAACATGGCAGGTCCTCAGTAGATGCAGATGGATCAAACTGGGAGGCCAGTTCTTCCTAAGTCAGAGAGTTTTTGCCCCTGAGGGACAAACACCTGTTTATTGAACACCCTAAATGTCAGTGTGTAGTGTACAATCACAAACAGACTACCCCTACCACTTGCCTCTTTCCTCCTGAACTTTCTGGACAGTTGCACAGAAGCCCAGGGCCAGCACTATCACTTTTTGAAGAATACAAAGAGCTCTCAAACCAATATTCCCTTCCCCTCCCCTCTCCTTTGTGTGCCTTACTTCTTGGCATGTCTCCTTGTTCACTGCTTAGGGACCTTCCATGCACATAATTTTAACTTCTGTACTCCTTTTCTCCTTTTTCAGTTCTTGTCCTGTCATCTTTGTGGGGGTGGAAGTTGAATGGGGGCCAGGGACTTTTCTTTTTCTGTTTCCCCCTTTAGTCATAAGCCATCAGATGGATTTAGACAACTAGAGGTCTAGCATCATCTATATTCAGAGTTTTGAAAGTACTCCAAAGTCTTCTACAGAAATTATTCAAAAGTCTCCATCTACTGCCTCAAAATCTAGAATTGAAACTAATTTTCTCAGATGTTAGCTTTTAAATTTGTGTATAAATCAATCAATTACTCCAATGTCAATTAATTAAGAATATTAAATTTAAAATGATCATTTAAGAATCTACAATAGTCTGCTACACTATGGGTTAAAAAGCACTTCGAGGGGAGTCTGGGAACAAAGTCCTATGGGTGACATTGTTTCTATGGGAAAATGCACTCTGAATTCCAGACAACCCATTTACCCACTAACTTTTGGGATATGACCCTTGAGTGAGTTGGAGACTGACTAAAAATACCAAATATTTTTATATATTTTTTATCAATGCATTAAAAACACATTCTTTGGCTTTATCTTAATAGATTGAAGCAAATCCTAGACTCTTCCACAAGAGCTGCTTTCCTGACCTCTGAAGCACAATGAAAAGAAGGCTTATGGATTTTTTGCAAAGAAAAGGCCTGGCTATTTTAATTAGCTTAATGTATGTAAGATCAATTATTTTGAGACAGTAGACAAACAAAATCATTCATATCGTTGGCAGATTTGCACAAATGATTTCACAAGGGTAAATCACTTTCAGGTTACAAAGGACAGATGCACGCAGTCCATGTGAGAACATTTGGAAAATATTTTTCGACTTCTTTTTTCCAAAGGCACATGCTATGTGTGGAATTAACTGGAATCTGTTCCTTTAATTATTTCTTTATGACCCACACATTAATGATGGTTCCTACTCACAGGGTGATGTGACATTTCTATGCTATCAAGTTTCCTGTCCTTTTGACCATTTTCTAAAGGATACAGTATTTTTCCTTGGCCATCAGAGGTTGGGTCCCCGTGAGGTTTCACAACAGGAGAATGAGTTGAGGAAATACATGTATGGTGAATGGTCTGTATGAAACTCTTTTTAGCTGAAACAAAAACTGCAGCATGTGCAACAGAAAAGGCCCAGAACTGCCAGAAGAGCTGAGGTCTGAATTGAGTGGCCCTGACTCCTGAATTGAGTGGCTTTGAGCCTCATTCCCTTGACTTGCACAGTGAGAGGTTTGCATCTATGACTCAAACTTCCTTTCCAGCCCTGTGTCCTATTTCCGTGGGGGGTCATAGTGTAAGGATGCAGAGCATGCATTCTTCCAAAAACTTGTCTCTCCACCCACATCACTTCAGTGGGGGAGCAGAGAGGAACTGCTGATATCACAGTAAACTTTTTTCAGTTTCCCCTTAACTTTAACAAATAGCAAGTCAAGCGTCTATAAACAACAAGAGTCTCCAAAATTTGACTTCTTTCTTTCCTTCTTTTTCTGCCTTCCTTCCTCTGTCTTCCTTCCTTGCTATCTTTCTTTTTTCCTTCCTTTCTTCCTCTTTGCCTTTAAGAGGCAGACACAGCGGCCTTGGCTTGGGAACACAGCTCGGCAGGTCAGGCTCTCACAAAGGGAAACCCCCATGTGCTGGAACCGCGCAACTCCAGAAATGGGCCATTTATGAAAGCTGAAGTACCGCTGGGGTGAGCCAAGAAGCCACTTATGATTCCAGCCAATTGTCCCCAGTCCAGACCATTCAGAGGGAAGGGCTCGGCTGATCTCCTGCCTCCAGCTGTCCAAATCCAGGAGGCGTGGCATCTACTCAGGAAAGCCACCACGCCAGGGGAAACGGTTGGGGAGGGCCCACTTTCTCTTTTGCCTTGGCAAAGCTACCTTATTCTTCACTTTAAATATTTTTCCCCTGGATTTTGAAGGTCTGACTACTTGAAAATGGCTTTCATATATGTAATTTAATGCTTGTTAACTTTTAAAACTTATGATAAATGGGAGGGAGAGTGGGTGGGGTCCAGAAAGGGGTTGGGTGGAGGATTGGGAGGGGATGAACTGGGGGGTAGGTAGGCGATAAGAACTGGCTGATGTAGGAAGGGGAAGGGGGAGATAAAGGAATGAAGAAATAAAAGACCTAATGAAAGTACAAATAAAAAGCAGCAGGTGAATAAAAATAAGAAATGTATTTTTTGAGTGTCTATAATCTGCTAGGTGTTGAGTTGAGTACCAGGCATACAGCAGTGAACAATGTAGCCCCCCTTCAGCTAAATGGAATTTATAGTCTAAGGAGGGAAGATACATAACAAATGACTAAACAAACACTTTTAACAGTTTCGAAGATACAGGGACCTCCACCTAATCCAGGAGGTAGGGAGGGTGGTGGTGAACAGAAGTTGGATGTTTTTTATACCATTTTCCAAAAAGAAATCTGGAAGTAAATTATATTGCAAAATGATGTATTTTTTTTTCCCAAACGACACCCAATTACATGTCCTGCTCTGCCCCACCCTACGCCCCCTCAGGGAGCTCCCTCCCCTTCTCAGGATCAGCCTGGATGTTCCCTGGTTCTTACTCCAAGCTGCCAGCTGCTTCCCTTCCCTCCAGGGCTCACTGTGGGGCACCACCTAGAGTCTGACTGAGGCATTCTCATAGCCATGGAGTACGCCGAGGTTTAAAAACCTAGGATATTTGCTATTTTAAAAAATAAATTAAATAAATAAATACTAAATCTTTAAAAATTAAAAAAATGAGTGAATGAGTAAAGCGACAGGAAAATACACCAATAAGACAAAAACTTTCATTCACAGTCCTTGGCATCCAGACTGAATTAAAAAGACTTCCAAGTTTTCTAGGAAGAATGGCTTTCTCTAGATGCTTTCCAAGATTTGTTTTGCAAAGCTGCCAGGGAGAATTACAGACAATGAATTGTAAGTAACAAGTCTCATGGTGACATCCAAAGTGTTTTAAATCCAAACCTCAAAGCTAAAAGGTTCCAAGAAGATGCCTACAGTTAAATCAAATTTGCCTTGTTCTTACTAATAACTACCTGATAATGTACTGAATAGTCTATATTACAGAAATACCTATGGCCTTAAGACAGAACCAACTGTTTTGATTTATGGGGTGGGCTAATATTACAACCATTAAGGAAAAGGAAAAAAATGCATTAAATTTGTCATTTTTAAATCACCCTAAGGCAAGATATCCAGTTCTGCTGTCACATTCCAATTAGCCTGATAAGAACAACCAAACACATTTCAAAAATGTTATCTCATATATAAAGAGAAAGACGGAACTTATCTTTCCTCCTTGCACTAGGCATATCCTTTCTCTCTCAAAAACTCGACACAAAGGGAAAAAAAAATCCAGATAAGGAAAACTCACATTCATCCCTCCATTCATTCATTTCATTTAAACATGTACTGAGCACCTACAGTGGTGATGTAGAGATGAAGAAAGATTCTGTCCCAGGATCCTTACAATCAAATTGGAGTAGGTTGACAGCACATGCTGAGAAAGTAGCTATGACAAGGGTGAGCTATTTCTAAATACTGTCTAGAAGTAAGGAGAAGCACAGGGTGTTGAGAGCAGTGCTGAAGGGCTTCTGACCAGTTTGGGGATGACAAAGAAGGCTTCTCCTCAGTAGAGGGCTGTGTCTTTAAGTGACAACTTCTTGGAAGGCTGTTAAACACAAACATATTTACAAATGCAGAAATGTGAAGGCATCATATTTACTAAACTTTTTTTTTCCATCTGAGATATCAGGTCCATAGAGAAAAACATAATTAAAATGAGTATTACTAGAATATAAGTTCCAGGAACGGAAAGACCATTTGAATATTCATTTTGATTGTCCACTGCTGTAGCTCTATCACTTTCCAAAATGTCTAGCACATAATAGGTATTAAATAAATATTGTTGAAGGCTGGATGAATGTTTAGAATCCCTGTAATACAGACTAAAAAAAAAAAAAAAGTCAGTAAATTTCGGTTACCCACAGTTTAATGCAAGTTGGTTTACTGGCATGCTTGCTTAAAAGCCCTCCTTGAGTTTCTGTTTTCTACTTCACCAAATTTCAATGCTCCTACCTAGCCTATCTTTTTCTACTTCACTAAATTTCAGTGTTTCTACATATTTTTGATTTGCTCATCTCAACTCAGTTCCTCCCTGTGTCTCCAAATTTGTTTCCTACTATTCTTTAACATGAACTGCCTTTGCCACCCAGGTTGGTTTGATTATAGTTCCAACACCACCAACTGCATTCCCACTAGCAAACCTTCATGGTTTTGGTTTCCCTCCTCTGAATTTACTCTTCTCTTTCCAACCTACCTTTCCCCCAGGTCTAATCTATTCTTGTAAGAATTTCTATTCTTTAAGAACCATTTGAAATCACCATGCTTTCCCTGACTATCCATTCCCTTTCTTTCTGTCTTTTTCATGTGCTCACAATTTTAAGCTCACATGAACTCCACAGTCTATGCTACATTAATGACTCTCGGTTATCTAAAACTTCTGACATCTTTCACTTCTATGGATGTTAGTCTTATCTTCTCAACTAGACTCTAAACTAATGGTTAAGGATCATGCCTTATTCTTCATCCATATAAAATATCTACTTGGTTGGGGGCAGAGATTCTGAAAAAGGCAGTGGTGGAAGACAGGAGTGTAAGGAAAACTGGGTCCAAATCATGGAAAACCTTGAAAGCCAGGTTAAAAGATTGACTTTAGCCTTGAGGCAGTAATAAGTAACCACCATGGAGGTCAGAGGAAAGGCAAGCATCTTTTTCTCCAAAGATACTTCACCATTTTTAGCCTACTGCTTACCAATCATTCGTTATAAAGAAAAATCCTGGAGAAGGAAAAACTTGGGAAATATTTTCTCTGATTTTTTGCATCTTGATTTCCATATTCCACAAAGTTTTCTGTAAGTTATTATGTGTGTTAGGTGAGTGGTTAACTAAATATCCTGGACTTAATTCCTCCTCTCTTTTTTATTGGAAAAGATTGAGTCTGGTGGTCTCCATGAGATTTTTTAAGCAGCTGTGTTCCATCCAAGGTTTGAACGGGGCTGAAACGGCTGATGAGATTACTCTTGACTGAATTGGACAAAGCAGATATCCAGAAGCATTTGGAAGAAATTGACGAAAGAATAAAAAATAAAGTATTGCACTTGTAGAATCTTTTGTTTAGTGAGCTCTTCTCCTGACGGGCAAAAATTGCATTAAGCATGTTAAGTACAAAAAAGAAATTTTGGAAACTTTGAAAGTAAATGTCCTTTGTAAAAACTCTTCTTCTATATGGAGTAATGCAATCAAACAAGAGTTGCATCTTTGGACTCAGATAAATTAAATAAGCAAAAACTAAAGGAATGTATTTAGGAATTATTTGTTTTTTTTTTTTAATTCAAACATTTAGGCTCAGAGAGCATTGTTTCATCTTTCCACTAAAATGTTGGATTTCTTTGCCTGGACTAGCTTAATAACCATGTCAGGAAGGAATTAATCCACATTATTCATGGATTTGTAATTACAGACTTGCAAGCTTGCCACAATTTATTTGTAACCCTAAAATCAATATTCATAGCACTTTTGCAGTCCTTCACCAACACAGACAGAATGGTGAAAAGTTTGAGTTGCTCAATGTACATGGTCCCAGATGAGGATGAACAAGATGATACTCAGTCTTTTTGTTTCAGCTCCCATACAATTAAACATTGTCCTTTCTGTGGTATATTTAGTGGCATGTTTTTGCATTTTTGTGCCTTTTGTTGGAAATTTTGCTTTTTTAAGTGCCCCTCTTCCTCCCAAGGGAACATTTCTAATGTTCCTAAGTGCAAGAGGGCTGCGAAGCATCTTATGGAGAAAACATGTTATGTTAGATAAGCTTTATTCAGGAATAAGTTATAGCGCTTTTGGCCAAACGTTTTATGTTAATGAGTAAACAGCATATACTAATTAAGGTATCTTTAAACAGAAATACATAAAAAAACAAGGTTAAGTATTGACTGGTTAACAAAAATGTTGTGATCAGGGACTCACAGGAACCTAACCCTAAATTTCCTTTGGGAACAGCAATTCAGGATTTCCTAATTCAGTGTTTATGGGGACTTCATAGCACATGACTGTGGTGAATAGCAAAAATCAACTGCACATGGGACTTTATAGCACATGACTACAGTGAATAACAAGAATTACCTGCATGATTCCTGATTCCCCACAGAAAGGACTAAGCATTTGACACAATTATTCATCCACACAAAAATATCAAGTAGCCTCTGCTTCCATGTCAGATGGATTTGGAGTTGAAACTCAGATTGTCTACCCATTAACTGAGTGACTTTATGGTAATCACTTTACCTTTTTAAGGCTACATTTTTAAGTTGTTAAGAGAAAGCTGTGCACAGAGCCTTGCACCCCTGAGCATATGGTAATCATTTGATACATTGTTAGTATCAGTTGTTCCACTTTCTCTCTCAAGTAATACCATCACCATTCTAACCGCTCATGAAATTAGAAAGATGGAAATGACTTTCTGGGAACAATATTCTTCACTCTGCAGAAGGGATCCTAAAATCCTTCATGTTAAGAGCCAGATTGAAAAGTGAAAAACCAAATTCCAAATCATCTGCTTATGCATTTGACTTATTCCCAGGCAATTTTCTGTCCAAAATGTGGCCCTATGTGCCAGGCACTGTCCTAAACTCTCTATATATTCAACGAGTTTAAGTATCAGTGGCAACAAAAGTCTCACAGTCAACACCCAATCACAAGCTGAGAGTCCTAAAAACTGTTCAACCTGTCCTTTGGTTCAAGTTAAAACATGATGTCCCAAATCCAAACAGAGTCACATTCTGGAGACTTAGGATGGGCTCCTCCAGACTATTCAGCATGCCCCTGTGCTCCTTCCTGAAGTGGGAAGCCTTAGTCTTGGTCTCCAGGGAAATACCCCCTGGCTGTGCCTTTGAATGTTCAAAAGGGCTCCCCTCTGAGACCTGGTCTCTCAGATGGCCTCTGGCATGGCTGTGGACAGTCATGCCCAGACAAGTCCAAATCCACGGGTGGGTGGAGGAGGTGGAAATGGACTTGAGATTCTGCTAAGGAAGGGGAGGAGGGGCAGAAATCTTTACACTGTTTTGGCCTTAAAGGCAGCATCTAAAAATTAATTACACCTTTTCCACTAAGAAAATTTGCCTCCTTTACCTCTTTATTCCAAAAGAATGGATGAGACCTTCTCAGCCTTGAGTTATATTTACAAAGTGCCTCCTCTCTCATCATACCTTCAGAGTGGGGAGTTGCCAGGAAAGGAAGGAAAACCCATTCCACCTTTCTTTCTTTACAGACACCTGTCATATTTTCATTTTTAAAGTTTTCTTCTTCCTCATTTAGTACAATGAAGTCTCACCTCTTATTTGAAGGGGGAAAAAGAAGAGATTAAATAGACTCGGAAAATAAGGAGAAATAGCACATAAATCCCAGAATCTACTGATTGAACACTGCTGGGGATATTAATCATGAGGTCTTATTTTCCAAAAAACATCAGAGCACATCTGGAAATTAAATAAAAATAATAGGAGGGTTCGAATCAACTGACGTTTTCCAGAGAATTCCTCAAGACAATAAGATGCTGCCCACAGAGGCACACAGAAACTTTGATTCTGTTTTGCCTAAACAAGCTCTTAAAAAAAAGTATCAAAATTCACCTCAAATAGTTTGGTTTTTATTAACTGCCCTCTCTTGAGGGGCTCTACATATAGAACTGGAATCTGCCTTCTTTGTATTTGTTACATTTGATTTATTTTTGTCCAAGCTGAATGAATTGAGTAGCTATTTCTAAGTAGTCTTTTGGACACTGTGTAATTTGGCCAGACTGAGTTATTCTGAGCCCTAAAGGAGGAGGCTATTTGCTGTGAAAGGCAAGGATGTGGTGAATACATCTCTCCTGAGAAATACTCTGATTAGGTGACTCTCACCAAAGAGCCAAGGTCAAAATTAACTCTGGGTTAGGCAACCCTCTGACAAGAGGGAGGCTTTCATTTGGAGGAGATCTTCTTTGTTAGCAAGATGGTTGTTAGACAGTGGAAGGGAAGAAAAAGGAAGTGACTTCAACCTTTTCCTTATCTGTGAAATGCAATGATTACTCCCTGTGGTTTGGTACAGCCAGCTTGTCAGGCATCATGGAGGTGGGCCAAATGGAGGGAAACAGAGGCAAAGAGCCAAGTCTGGTCTTTGCAGCCCTCCTCCCTTCCCCTCCTCTTCCTTGCTGTCTCTCCCTGTTCTCCTGCCCCTTTGAGTACCCTGGAACCTCTAGCAAGTGGCCAAATGCTCTGGGTCCCCTGACACTCTTTGAATAATCTAACTTGAGTGTTATGATTTGAACTGTGTCCCCCCAAATCCATATGATGAAATCCTATCCCCCAGGACCTCAGAATGTGGCCTTATTCTGGAGGTAAGGTCTTTACAGAGGTGGTCAGACTAAAATGAGGTCACTAGGGGGAGTCTAGTCCAACATGACTGGTGTCCTTATTAAAAGGGGAAATTTGAAGATAGATATGTAAAGAAGGAGGACCTCATATAAACACAAAGACAGTCATCAAAACCCAAGGAGAGAGGCCTCCAACAGATCTCTGCCTCACAGCCCTTGGAAGGAACCAACCCTGCGGACACCTTGATTCAAATTTCCAGCCCCGGGGTCTGTCAGACAATACATTTCTGTTGTTTAAACCACTCAATTTGTGGCACTTTGTTATGGCAGCCCTAGCAATCCAACATACCGGACTGCACAGTTCCACTTGCTGTATACTTGGTTCCCAGAGTGTGAGCCTCCAACCTGAAAGAGCCTTGCCACTCTTGTCAGAGACCCTAAGATTTATACAGTCATTTTGTTCTTAAAATCAGGTAAATATGTTGTGTGAATAACACATGTAGATTGCCCAGTGTTTGTCCTTTGCATTCCTTTCGAGATTTAACTCTCATCACTTTCTCTCTCTCCTCACTCTATTCTAGCTGGACTTACCTACTCATTTCCTGGAGGGAAACCTGCCCTCTCACCTCAGCACCTTTGCACGTGCTGTTCCCTTTTCCTTAAAATACCCTGCATATGCCAAGTTCTGGCCAACTGCCACTAATACCTTAGTCTTGGCTGAGTTGCCACATCTTTAGGGAAGTCTTCCCTGAACTTTGCCAAAATTGAGGTTAGTCGCCTTCCTACGTGACCCCATAGCCACTGTGTGCTCATGTCTCTTCAGTAAACAGAGGCTTTGAGGATTGTCTCTTTACTAAGTCATCCAGGCCCACAAGACATAGGAGTGGCTACTTCATGTTCAGTTTCACATTCACAGCAGCAAACTCAGCGGGTATCACAAAACTCACTTTCACATAATGCATCAAAACATTTTGTTTTTATGAATTTCGTTAACGAATAGCTAGGAAGCTACTATATTGGGAGATGCTGCCTTTTACATTGTAAAGTGGTCCTCAGCCTCACAAGTCTGGGAACCCTCGCTCTAATCCAGACATCCCTCATTGGCAGCCCCAAGGCCTACTCTGGCCAGCCAACGGGATGGTTTGGCCAGCCCAGAGCTCCAGATGTCTCTGGGTGTGGACACTTTTCCCTGGGGCTGTGCTCTCTGCAGGCACCAGAAGTATCCATTTCCACTGTTCAGTACTCACTGGCTTCTACATTAGGAAAGGCATTGGTTCCTAGAAAACATTCCCCCCAGATTCTTCACCAAAATTTACTTTCTTGATATTCTCCTTCTTCAAATATATTAACCTAAGTCAAAACAAAGATCTAAGAGATTGTCTCCCTCAGGGAAAACTTGTTTATCCAGAACCCATGAGGGGGGAGTATTTGGGGCCTATGAGGGGCGTGAGATATTTTTCCTGCAATCTTGAAAAACAAAACACTCAAAGGAAAGTTGACGATTATTCTCCTCAAGTTTCACCTTGCCTTGTAGAAAGGATACAAAGCCTAGAAACAAATTAATTTTGATCAACCTTGGTTTTCTTTTATGGCCTTGGCCAAAGACACTAGTAAATGGAGAAACGGCCAAATCAGGGGAAAATATGGGAGGGAATGGGGTGGAAAGGGCCATGTAATCCCCAGTTGGAATTGTGGACTAGGCAACAGAATATTAAATCATTGAAAGCAAAGTAGAAAATGTTGTTTTACGAATATTCTTATCTCTTTAAACAACTTCACAAAGGGGAAAGAAAAGGTAGTTTCTTCTTGGAATATATCTAGATTTCTCTGGGTTCATGCCATGGTAAGTTTTAAATCAAAGAGAATAGCTTAGTGTACCTGTTTTGGAGATGCTCAAAAAAAAAAAGTAAGCAAGAAAGTGAGGGATGAATGTTGCTCAGGCGGACAACCAGGCGACAACAAAGCAGTGCCCTTCCTAGTGGAGTTAAACTCCTCACAGAAAGCATCTGTCTGCTTTCAGCCCACCCCCACCCCAACTGCCTTTATATAAACTTCCCAGAGGGAAGTTTCCTTCTGGTGTCCAGGGAAAGCCCCGTTCGTCTGCCAAATGCAGCTTCTCTTCTGATCCCTCTTACAATACTGTTTTCAGGGCTGACACATTTCTGTTCATAGTTACCCTTTCTTTCCTCCCCTTTTGCCAGTTTTTAGTCCAATATGCCAATCGTTCTACACTTCCATGACTTCAGACCTTAAACATTTTCACCAGCAGTGGAGAATTCTGCAGAGCTCTTTCTGAAAAACTCAGTCTATAATCTTCTCCCCTCCCCCAGCAAGCTCACTGGGGCAGTGATTTTCTGAAAGAATTCCAACAAATTAGTTGGGCACGACCCCCCTTCCTGAAATGATGTTCGCTGTCTTTAATCAAGCTTGCTATTCCAACTGTTCCTGATTCGATACCTTCAAGTAGTTACAGAGCCCTTCTCTCTAACTACAGCTAAACTGACCGTCCTATCTTATTCCCAGCATACCCACAAATACGGATGATATTTCCCGGAGGGGGTGTGGGTGATGAAGAGGAAAAGGATTCATTAAATCTTTTAATTTTTGCTACTTTTTTTTTACAGACACTTTTTAAATATAAGTCCAAAAGTAGGTATTTATAATCAGAATCCCAGAAAGAGGCATCTAAAAATCAGCCTTGGTGCTTTAAAAATGTTCGCGCTTCCTTTCCACATTTGAACAAATGTTTAGAGTAATACCACCTTAATTATTCGGTGCCAGTGGCATGAATTTCCTACACTAATCATGGCTGGTATTTACTTGGTGTTTGTAGTGCCAAATCTCAACTTCTGAAGTCAAGAGGTTAAGTTATAAATACCCGCTATTAGATAGCTGTAAAATATTTGCCTGAAGGCTTTGATAGTTTAAAGCTTTCCATTATATGTATATACAGATATGTATATTCTTGTAGCTATGTATATTTTAAGATACATATGTATCTCCACAACACCTCATGTGTGGTCATGATCTCCATCACATAAACTTCTGCATTTTCCAAACCCTGGGATACAATTTCAAACCATATATAAACTGACTTTATACTGCCCATATGCACTGCACTGGGCCCTACCACGCAGATGGCATCATTATTTCCACACAGTCTGATTCATGGTCCAAACCCAGGAGAGGGTCTCACAGAAAAGACATTTTAGGACCAGGTTTCCAACTTGAAACTCTCCATGGGAATTTCCAGAATAATTCTGATACATCAAGGGGAAAAAAATGTGAAAAAGGACTGAAAACCAGAACCAAAACCAAACAAAAAGAGAAGCATTAAAAAGTTATGTGATGAAGTGGGATGCTATAAAGTTTTTATTATGACTTGTTTGGAAAGAGCTTGCTTAACAAATGCAGTCATCCTCTATTCAAATGCAAAGCAATAAAAAATTTTATAGTCCACTATCACATGCCACAATGTGTACGGATGTTTAAGCCCAATCAGATCTTAGAAAAGAACGTTTTGTTTGCTCTTCTAGGAAAGTCTGCCCTTTAAAAGAGAGGGGGGAAATAAAGTGAAGGAAGAAAGAAACTTACACAGGGTTATGGGGATAGAGAACTGTCTGAAAATTATGTCAACTGAGGAATGGATGCAAAAAAGGGAGCTAACTCCTTACCTGGAAAAGAGAAAAATAGGGAGGGAAATTAGAGCTGTCTTCACATATTTTAAGGATAATTTTGTTGAAGAGTTATTAATCATGATGTGAAGTTATAAAGGACAAGAGAGGAGATTCAATTGGTAAATGCTGGAGTGAAGGGAGGGAGTAGATTTGACTCAGTAAAGAATCTTTTGAGTTCCCATGAGGCTCAGAAGGTGATAAACCTGACTGGTAACCATGATGATGCACATTCGATCCCTGGCCTTGCTCAGTGGATTAAGGATCCGGTGTTGCCACAAGCTGTATTGTAGGTCACAGACATGGCTTGGATCCCAGGTTGCTGTGGCTGTGGTGTAGGCCAGCAGCTGCAGCTCCAATTCAACCCCTAGCCTGGGAACCTCCACATGCTGCAGGTGCATGTGTGAGGGCCTGCACGTGCGCACGCGCGCACACACACACACACACACACACACACACACACACACACACACAATCTTCTGACATGACAGCTTCTCACAAAGGAATGATCTGCCCTGGGAATCACTGAGTTCTCCAAGTGTAGAAGATTAGGTGGAGGCTCGGTTAGCCTCTAATAGGGATGTTATACAGGTAGGAGATTCCTGTGGCAGGTGGACTCTGGATGAGTTGACCTATATGGTACCTCCTGTATCTAGATGTCTATGATTCTAAAATTTGCATAAATTCCAAATTAGCAGTTGGTGACATGCCCATATTCCCCATAAATCTGAGCACACATTGGAACAGGATTTTCTCGAGAAAAATTTCAAAAGTGTAAATTTGTTCTCATTGTTCAGTGTTCCCCATGAAAAAGGAGATTTCTTCTTTAAAGCAGGAAATGTCAGAAGTAAAGTCTTTTTTTGATCTCAGGTTTGGAGCATGGAGTTTTTATTGTTCATTCATAACTCTTTTGTCAAATGTCTTCAAGTTGGGAACCACAACATGTTGAAAGGCTGTGGGGAAATTCCAAAAGGTTTAAAGAAATCAGAGCTGTCAAATTCTAGACAGAAACTTGATGTAAAGTATATTAGTTGATTCTTTTCCTTCCACATTATCGCCCCCGATTCCTGTTTTTTTCCAAATCACACGTGTGCCAAAGGCCCCCCTCTCCTTCTGACCCTCCTTCTTCATTTTCATCTCCTGTGTCCTCCTAGGTTCTGTTCTTGCCTCCCATAGCATATTTTCTTTCTGAGGTAAAACAAAGGAAACCTATTCCTGCAGCTCTCTCCTTAACAGGAAAGACCAAACAGGCTCTCTGAAGGGGTGGAGAATAAGCAAGTTGGAGAACTGCTGAGCTAGTCTCATTATCTCACTCCTTGTTTATCCTCAAACTTGCCAAAAATTGCCCAGGAACAGACTTCCTGCTCCATCGTTTTAAATGACTCTCTCTGTCTTCGACTTTCTTGCCAAATTTACTTCATGATACAAGAGACTCTGAGACGGAAGAGGGCAAGGTAATAAGCCCAGGATGAATTTTATCCTTATTAAGTACCTTTCATTCCTCAGAATCCCCAAAGGCCTGACAATCTATATTTCATGGCCTTCTACCTCACCGCAGAAAGTTGGACTCTTGGCTGTGGAGGGAAGGCACAATAAAAGCAGAGGTCAACTCTCTTCGAGTCCGATCATCACTTCCATTATGCCTTAGCATTTCTGTGACACCCTATATTGGTCAATGTTATATTACTTAGTCTAGACAGGAGGGAAAGGGGGTCTTCCTGTAAATGGCATTTCCACACATTTTCCTCTCTTGACTTGCTTTCCTTCTCGGGTTCCCTTTTTGGGGTATGAAATTTTCCCTCTCTCATAGTCTTCTACTTAAACCCATCAGAACTCATTTCAAGAAGTTCTATGAGGAGAGCATCTACCTCACAAAGCACAAAGCAAGAGGCCAGGCACAGAGCCCAAGTTTCCCTTGTACATTTTTCATCAAATAGAAGCATGTTCTGAAATAAACTAGTAAATGTGACTAGCGCGTGACCCCACCTTAATGGAAGGGATATCTCATTCGCCAAGTAGAGGAAAGAGGGACGCCTGTAACCACACCAGTCTACCACTAGCACCGAAAACACTAAAACAGCCGACTCGTGAAGTGTGAACTTAGTAGGTATTACCTGTTTTACATTTACTATCACATTTATTTCCCACCACAATCTGATGGGGTGACAGCTATCATTTTCATCATGAAAGAGAAAAATGAAGGTTGGAGAGAGTAAGCAAGACACATGTAAGGTCATGCTGATTCTTTCAGGCATCTGACCCATGTGTTTCCAACTTCAGAAGCTCTTCTCTGAACCGCAGTTCTCCAAGCCGCCTCAGGAACTTCTTCCAGGATTAACATGAAGATAGAGACTGCGTTCGTTTTGAGCGGATCTTTCTAACGGCTTTGGTCTTGATTTAGGGTTAATGTAGTCTTCCTTTTGTTGTGACTTTGGGGTGACCCCCTGAGTACCTGGAGTTCTCCAATATTGGGTAACTCCTGGCTGGTGGGATCTTCATTCAGAGTTTCCTGCCATTTTCACTGTTCTCTCCTGTTCATCCCTCTCTCAAGAGTCTATGCTTGAACCTGGGGAGGGCGGGGAGGGCAGAGTGCAGTGGAAGCCTTCGCTTCTCACTGAAAGGGCAGCTGTCCACTGAGTTCACACGGTAACTTGAGTAGGTGTGTTACTTAATACGCCACGAGAAAATGCCCACCCCGAGAGTCTAAAATTGTGGATTTAATAGGCCTCCTGCTGCTGCTCGGCTGCCTTCCAAAGGCCCGCTGAATTGCTTCCTCTGCAAGCAGGACCCTCTGCCAGAGACTCTGGGGGAACCGTGGTTGTTGATCTGTGGCGAAAGGTGACAGGTGGTCGCTCTGCAATCGTGGGATGTTAAAACTGATATTAAAATGTTTTTTTCCAAAGGCTGAATGGAGACCGGGTAAAGAAAGAAAGGCTGTTTGATACTGCGCCCTAATGTTTCTGTGCCTTTGGAGAAGGTGTGCTGGCTCGCAACCAGCTTTCCACACTTGAAGACCTAAATCCTCTAAACACTCCTTCTGGGAAGATCTTGGCACGAGGACATGGAGGGTATGCCCGAGCTGGGCCTTCACAGTGCTTTGTTTAATCAAGACCCTTCACCCAACCACACCTCCTCACCAGCGTCAAGGAGGGGCTTGTGGAGAGCAGAACTATTACTTATACTGAGGCTGTCGTCTGCCCACCGCCTCCTTTTTTTCCTTAAGAATAGTTAGGAACTACTACAAATGGTGTAAGTCATGGCAATTCCAGAGGCAATAGCCTTCTTATCTTGGGCATAGCAAACTTCACTGAATGACTAGGAGCCTTTTACAACTCACCAAATGAATGTGTCAGGATGTAAAACAGTGGAAGGCAGCAAGTTCCTCGGCCCATGAGATGTGCTCGCTTCGTGAACCTGAAGAAACCAAATGGCCTTTTGATAAAAGTCATCTTCTAGAGACAGTAGATGGGTCATTTCTAGAAACATTGTTTTTTAGGGGAAAAACTGTGAGAGGTGTTTTGATAGGTCAGTTAAAACATATCATATGTTTTATAGCAATGGTTCTGCTTTTGTTTTTCACTCGGGTTTCTGTTGTTTAAACCTTCATGGAAATAGCAGTTTCTTACACGCCTGAGCTGTGTGGCTTTCTTACTGTTGTGATATATCAGGGTATACCTGGCAGACCGCAAGTGTTCCTGAGACCAGGAATTCATGTCAAAGAGTTTCTTAGAGAAGGAAGCCAGGCTCATTTCTCTGAACTTGGAGTTGGCAGCTGTTGGCAGTACTCTGTCCCAGCGGATATTTGTAATTCTTTCTGGTTACCCAACAAGTACCTGAACTCCTTAGCCATATTTGTAAACTTCCCCACTTTAGGATTCTTGGTGGAAGGCCACGCTATTAAGTAGCAGAGATGCTGAAAATGTTGAGTATTCACTGTTTCCTATATTTGTCTACAGTGAGGCTCCAAATGTGTGACCCAGGCTCCTGCAGTCAGACGCATCCATTGCAGACCTAGAATCTGTAATTCCTGGTGCAAGGAGCTTGGACGGCGAAGACGATTCTGGCACTGGTGGTAGCTACAGGATAAGGAAGGCCCTGGGCCAGCAAGGTGGTAACATCAGAGGCAGCATCCAGTTCTCAGAGCTGGCAGCCTCCGAGGTGCCAGCTGCAGATGGAGAGGTCACAGGTGGCTGTGCCATCTTCCCCGGAGCTGTGCCACCACTTGATTCTGAGTACTGTTCCTGGCTGTAAGAGCTCAGAAGCGTGTGCTCAAAGTTATCTGGTGAATGCACGAGCTACTCAAAAGCCTATTAATAAATTCCTCTCCTAGAATGGCTTTCTGCCTGCTGCTTACAACTAAAAATCCTGGCTTAAAACAATACAAAAATTCAGAATAGATGAACATTCCAATTTTTTAAAATAACAGAAAAATCATCTTAAAGTATAACACTGTCTACCAGTGTAGTTCAGAGCCCATAAACTCTATGGGGGGTGCATTATGAATATAAATACACATATTTCCATATTCATGCAGGTTTCTGTAGCAACATAAACGTGTGTGTGTAAGTGCACGTGTGCATATACAAGTCACACAATTTAATACGTCACATTTAAGACTGGAAGTCAATGGAGTCCAATACCAAACTTTAATTCCCTTCTGAAGCTGTTAGGCCACCCTCCTGTTCCCTGGGTGATTTCTGTTCACACCCTCTCTTTATTGAAAGAACGCATTTTATTTTTATCAAACAGAACAGCATTCTCCTCCTTTTCCAATTTCAGCTGTGTTAATCACTGACACAAAAAGAACTAAGACCAACGTGGGATGCTCAGCCAACACCAGCCGCAGGGTGGCATTCATTTGGAAGCAGGAACACTAAGCATTAAGTGAAATGTGAAGTTGTTAAAGGAGGAGCGTGGACATTATACCCTCAGGGACAGGAGCTGTACTCCTTAAGGAAGTCTTGGGCTCCAAATTCCTGGTTCACAAGGCACACACTTTTTTTCTTTTCTTTTCTTTCTTTTTATTATTACTATTATTTTGGAACAAGAAATCCAATAATGCAGAAGTAACTGAAGAAAACTGCCCTGAAATCTCCACTGCACTAGCGTTTTCTGAAGCTCTTAGCCAATACACAGGAATGTTTTTGAGGCTCGTTCCCCTCAATGTTATCACTGAATCCTTGGTAGGAAGCAATGACTGTGGAGGCTAAACCAACACGAGTACTACCATCTCTGTCTTACAGACCAGAAACCAAGGGCCAGCGTTGCCCAGATTGTTAATGGCTGAGCTGGGACTAGGATGAGCTTCTGGCTCCTAGTTCATTGTTCTTTGTCCTCTGCCATGACATTCTTAATGTTTCAGGGTTGGTTTTCTGGTTTCCTGTTTTGGATGGAGATACACACATGCACACACACACACAGGCACACATGCACATGTGGATGTATATATGTTTGTCTATTCATCTATACATTTGTGTATATATATATATTTATAGTATGTATTTTTATATACTCATTAAAATATTTAAATACATAAAACATGGTGCAATAAAATGACTTCTAGTTAACAGAAACTATCAGGAAACTGCTTATGTGTTCTTCCACAAAATAGTGAGTGACTAGCCTTCAGATAAGCCAAGAGTGAGGGCTCATCTTTGACATTTCCTTTTCTCCATAATAACTGTTCTTGCTCCTCTTCCCCAAGAGAACGCCCTGTCCACTGTATGTACCCCTTATTCTGGGAAGTCTCCTCTGATTCCCTCCGATTAGGTCAAGGTCCTTTTAATATATACGTTCCTAGTAGCATATTCCTTTCTCTTTTGTCCCTCATGACAATATGAGCTAGGCTACTTCTAGCTGTCTACTGCTTTAGTACCTGTTTTTGTGTACTACTCTCTCCCAGAACCTAGCCCAGTGCCTGGCACAGAGTGGGCACTCAATCATTTTTCCAGAAGGGTGACACGAGAGCACCCGGGGGGGCAGTAATAAACAGCTGGTGGATCTCCTCATTCTGGACAGTGTGGTAGATAAGATGGGCTCTGTAGTCACAATACTTGTGTTTGAAGCCTGGCTCTGTGACCTCCCAGCTGTGTTACTAAACAAGTTGCTTGGATTCTGCCCTTAAGTGGCCTCATCAACAAAATGTAGATCATACAGTTGCCTATCTCACAGAGCTGTTCGGGACTTAATTGAGTTTATATATGGAAAGTACTCAAGGCACACTGCCTGATACAAAACAAATGCTTAATAAATATTTGCAGTGTTTATTTTTCATAATGAGGTGGAAAGAATGAGTGTGAATAAAAACAGGTTTATAGATTCAGTAGTGGGAGATTGAAGAAGAGCCAACATGAAGAATTCTATTTTTTGGGCAAGTGAGAAAATGAGAAAGAGAGGAAGTTGGAGTGGCAGAGATCAGAGGAAAGTGCTACAAACTAAGCTGCTACACAGAAATCCTGCCTGTATCCATCCCATGTCCCATTGTGGAAACTGTCTCTCCCCACTATCCCAGGGCTTCTACGTGGGCACATAAAGCCAGGTCGCTTCCCCACAGGGCGAGCAATCAGAGTCATTTTGCTAATTTGACTTTAGGAATGGAAAACTCAAAAGCCTAATGCATTGAGGACCCCAGAGCCCGGACCCAGTCAGCAGCACCAATGTGAATGTGGAATGCACTAGATATACAGGTAGAAAATAGATTTTGCATTCTGGAAAAAGCTGGCCCCTTTGCAGTAGTCCTTAGTTTCTTGAAGTTCCGAGATTTTACTGTATCCTTAGGGTGATCAACTCCGTTTCCTTAATGTGTGCAATTGCAGACATCCGTTTGCTGGGGCAGACAAGCTAACCTGTCACTGGGTGATGGATGTTTTCCTATTGCTCTGCTGAAGAGCATTAAGTTAAGCCTTCACTCCAGCTCTACAGATAGTGGAGACAACAGATGGCCTTTTTTGCAATTCTGAGGAACCGATGCCATAGGAGGTTCAGAGGAGTGGCCTTTATTTGTTGATGGCTTAAAATCGACTTGGAAAATAAAGAACTATTATTGTTACGTATGGCAGAGAGTCTAGTGGCCAATGAAGGTGAGGTTGGAGGAAACAAGGGAGCACTTGGTCCAGCTGCCTTCCTGACCTTGCAGGATGCAGTAAATTTAGGCTACGGGATAGGAGGGATCCAGAGGAGTTTTGAAGAAGTCAAGTTCTTTCTCAGTAATACTTGCCAATGCTGAATATCTTTTCTGGGGACACAAACGTCATTTCAAGCTCAACTAGAAGACAGACAACGCAAATCCATTTTCAAGAATGGTTGGTATGCTTCAATGAGTATTGATTCCATTCATTAAAAATACCTATAATCAGGAGTTCCCGTCGTGGCACAGTGGTTAACGAATCCGACTAGGAACCATGAGATTGCGGGTTCGGTCCCTGCCCTTGCTCAGTGGGTTAACGATCCGGCGTTGCCCTGAGCTGTGGTGTAGGTTGCAGACGCGGCTTGGATCCTGTGTTGCTGTGGCTCTGGCGTAGGCCGGGGGCTACAGCTCCGATTCGACCCCTAGCCTGGGAACCTCCATATACCGCGAAAGCGGCCCAAAGAAACAGCAAAAAGACAAAAAAAAAAATACCTATAATCAAACTTTGGAACCTGTGTGTCTTTTTTTTAAATGACAGTTTGGAAGCATATGAACAAACGATATCAATTATGCTGTTTTCTGAGACATCTATGATCAAGGGAGGCCTTTAAACTCTCTTGAAACAAACAACATTATTGTGCCTTTGATATATGTGTACTTTGTTTCTGACCATTTCTGGGACTCCAACATTCATCATAATAAGAAGTGTCCTGCTTTACGTGAGACTCAACTATCTGATGAACTCATAGGATTATTAGCAGTGAACTGACTACTTGAAAATTATGATAGTTTAGAGCTATCAACCCCACAAAAAAGAATTAAAAGCCTGGCTAGAAGGTTGCTATTTACATTGCAAGTTAAAAACCTTGCTGCCATTTTAACACTACTATTTAGGGGCTTCTCAGATGGAATGTCACAGGATGGCCTAAGGCAAAATGCACCCACTTATTGAATGAGATTTGATATTTATAACAATCTCATAAAAGAGAGTAAAACTCCGCTGTTACATGTATTAGACATTAAAGAGATCGTTTCTAATAGAAATGCTCTCTATCACATGTGAGAGGAGCATTTGCTAATTCTAAAGGCAAGAAATGCAAACTGTAATATCTGCAGATGGTCCAGGCACACCATCCCTAAGGATTATTCTACAATCTGCTTGCAGATCAAGGATACAAAGTGTAAATGCTTTCAGCAGATGCTTTGAATCTTGAAGGCATATGTTATTCATACTTCTTTAAAAGAAATTGCCAAAACTGCTGTACTAGTTCAAATCATCTGGCATTTGGGAATCTTGGTTACTTTTTTCACATGAAAGCAAAACCAAGAGTTGGGTCATAAAAAGACAGTCCACTGCAAGGTGGTTGGCAGTTTATGCAATAGAACTTGAATTCACTTAACATGAATGCAAGGTGAGGATAAGATTTGTGGGTAATATGGAGGAGCAATACCCCCATGTCTATTTTCTCAGTAACTGGCAAAATAACACTTTACAGTATTTTCCAATAAAGAAGTTAGCCTTCAAAGTGCAGCACCCTCACTGCAGTGATGCTGTTGGAAGGCTATGGTGAATATGCTCCTTCTTTGACTTTATGTCTAGGATGTGGTAGGCACCCTGATAGGCAAAACCTCACAGAGCGAGAGTCCCTTCCCAAATTATTCCCATTAATACAGCATGGATGTAGGGGATTCCAATATATCTCCACACCTAATTTCCAAAGAATTTGAGCCTCAGAAAAGGGAACCATGATCATTTCATCTAGTTTTAGTTACTGCATTCACTCAACTGAAATCCAGAGGTCCACCTTTTGCTCTAATCTGGGAAAAGGAAAGATTTGAATATCTAATTAAACAAGACATTATCAGTTAAGTTTTGCTTTTGTTTTTTGTTTTTGTTTTTTGTTTTTTTGGTTGCAATCAACAGAAAGAGATTCTGAGCAAAGAAAGGAATTTAATGGAAAGATTTGGGGGAACTCAATGGACTGAAGAAACATGTAAACCAGGATTCAGAAAGGACATGAACCAAGGCAGCTTCAGGGACCCAAACAGAACGACGGAACAGAGCATGTGGGCAGGCCACCTTCAATAGGATGATTTTTTTTTTTTTGATCCAACACTTAAATACTTACTCATAAAACTGAGTAAAGAGCATAAATTTTTAATGTTGAACTTTGTAATGAACTCATGACTACCAGTTTTTTTTTTTCCTTTTGCGATGTATCTAAAATATGGTTGCTTGTGTTTTATACTTTTGTAAGTGTAGCTTTATATTTAAGTCTATGATCTATTTTGAGTTAATGAATTTGAGAGCCATGTTTTTATATGGCTCTAGGTATGAGTCCAGGTTTTGTTTGTGGTTTTGCTTCTTTTCATAGGTTTTCCAGCATCCTTTGTTGAAGACTATTTTTCCTCCACTGAATTGTCTTTGCACATATGTTGACTTTTACTTGTCCACGTGTGTTTTGTCCACATATCCATCAGTTGTTATATGTGCACCTATTAATACTTTCTCTATTATGTTTCCTTGACCATTTTGTCTACATGTACCCCAATACCACAGCACCCTCATTACTTTAACTCAACCATAAAGACTATATATAGTCTTTATAAGAAGGTAGTGTAAGCCATCCAACAGTCTTCTCTTACAAAGATGTTTTGATTCTTCTATGTTCTTCACATTTCCATATGAATTTTAGCATCAGTTTTCTAATTTCTACCAAAAGAAAAAAGCTTGCTAGAATTTCTATTGGTATTATATCAAATCTATAGATAAGTTTACGGAGAATTATTTTAATAATATTGAACTTTAAGGCCCATGAATACAGTATCTCTCCATTTATTTAGGTCATAGTTCATTTCCCTCAAAAAAAGGCTTTAGTGTACAAGCCTTACCAATTTTTGTAGGTTTTAGTGTACAAGCCTTGCCAATTTTTGCCAAATTTATCCCTAAGTATTTTACATTATTAATGCTATTCCAAATGGGATATTGAAATTTTAATTTCCAATTGTTAACATATAGAAATACAATTGATTTTGGTATTGATCTTTATTCTTCAAACTTGCTAAATTTACTTATTAGTCTTAAGAGTTTTTGTAGATTCCATCAGATTTTCTACATAGACAATTATGCATTATGGAATAAAAACAATTATGCTGGAGTTCCCTTGTGGCTCAGAGGGTTAAGGATCCAGCTCTGTCACTGCAGTGGCTCTGGTCACTGCTATGGCAGAGGTTAAGCCCCTGACCCAGGAAATTCCACATGCTGCAAGTGCAGCCAAAAAAAAACCGTCCCCCCACCCAAATTCTACTTTTCCTTTCCAAAAAAGATGCATTTTTTTCTTACTCTATGGCTCTGACTAAACCTCCAGTACAGTGTTGAATAGGAATACAAAAAGGCACATCTTTTTATTCTTCTTTTTTTTGTCTTTTTAAGGCCGCACCTGCGGCATATGGAGGTTCCCAGGCTGCAGTCAAATCGGAGCTGTAGCCACCAGCCTACACCAGAGCCACAGCAACGCCATATCCAAGCCATGTCTGCAACCTACACCACAGCTTACAGCAATGCCAGATCCTTAACCCACTGAGCGAGGCCAGGGATTGAACCTGCAACCTCATGGTTCCTAGTAGGATTCATTTCCACTGTGCCACAAAGGGAACTCCAGTATTCTTCGTGAACTTAGGGGAAAAACATTTAGTCTTTCAACATTAAATATTGTGCAGGCTGTAGTTTTTCTTTGATGTCTTTTATCAGATTAAGTAATTCTCTCTCTCCTAGTTTGTTTAAAGTTTCATCAAAAATAGAAGCTATATTTTTGTCAAATGCTATTTCTGTATGTAACCTGATAATACAATTTTTATTTTTTAACATCTTGATATGATAAATTACATTGATTTTTAATGGTAAGCCAAACTTGCATTCTTGGAATAAAACTCCCTTGGTCATGATGTATTATGCCTTTCATATATGCCCAAATTTGATTTTCTAAAATTTGTTTTCAAATTTTTGTATCTATATTCATGAGGAATCTTGATCTGTAGTTTTCTTATTTTGGAATGTCTTTGGTTTTAGTATCAAGGTAAGCGTGAGCTTACAGAATTACATAGGAAGTATTTCCTTCTCTTTAATTTTCTAGAAGGGCTTGTGTAGAATTAGTATTAATTTTTCCCTAAATATTGGTAGAGTTAATTAGTGATGATGGTCAAACCTGGAATTTTCTTTATGAGGTTTTTAACTACAAATTCAATTTTTAAAATAGATATAATGCCAAGCAGGCTATATATTTCGTCTTATGTGAACTTTGGTAGTTAGTGTTTTTCAAGAAATGTATCCATTTCATCAAATTGTTGAAATTATTGACATAGAGTTGTTGAAAATATTCCCATATTATCTACATCTAGAGTATGCTTCCACTTCTCCCTTCCTAGCCTTTAGTATAGTGCTTTCATCCATTTTACTTCTATATATGTCATAAACCCCACAGTACCTCTCTATATTTTTAGTTTAAATAATCGAATACTTTAAATGAAGAGTTAAATAATAATAAATCATATATTTTCCCACGGTTTCCGTGTATGGCTTATGGCTTTCCTCATTCTTTTGAGTAAATTCATCTTTTCATCTGGTAACCTTTTCTTTCTGCTTAAAGGACTTTTTAAAACATTTCTTATACTGAGGTGCTGCTAGTAATAAATTCCTGCAGCTTTTGTGTGATTGAAGAAATCTTTATTTCACTGGGCATAGACTTCTAGGTCATTTTCCTTCAGTATTTTAACAATGTTGCTCCATTGTCACCTAGCCTATATTACATCAGATGAGGAATTTGATATCTTCCCTATCTTTGTTCTATATGTAACATGTGTCTTTTTTAGAGCTGCTTTTAAGATTTTCTGTTTATCGTCTTTTCTGAGAAATTTGATTATCATATGTTTTGGTATAATTTTCTTTACATTTCTTGTGCTTGAGGTTCACTGGGATTCTCAGATATGTGAGTTTTCAGATGTCATCAAATTTGAAAACTTCCAGTCATTCCTTTATATATTTTCTTGCTCTCTCACCAACCTCTCATTTGGGGATTCTCACTGTATGTATTTTAAGCTATTCAAAGTTGTCTCAAAGCTACTGAAGCTCATCATTTTCATTTTGCATTTCATCTTGGATTGTTTTTATTGCTATGTTTTCAAGTTTGCTAATTTTTTGTTTTGTAATGTCTAATCTGCTATTTAATTCCAGTCATTAAATTTTTTAATCTCGGACATTGTAGTTTTTAGCTCTAGTTGTTCTTTTTTTTTTTTTTTTTGTATTTGCTTATCACATGTTCTATATCTCTTTTTTCTGGGGCTTTCAGAATATAGTTACAATAACTTTTAAAATATCTGTATCTGCTAATTCTAACAACTATGTCAGTTCTGTGTAGGTTTTACTTAATTGATTATTCTCCTCATTATGGGTCACATTTTTCCGCCTCTTAGAATGCCTGTGACTCTTTTATTGGATGCCAGACATTGTGAATTTTACCTTGTTGGCTCCTGAATACTTTTGTATACCTATAAATATTCTTGAGCTTTGTTCTGGTATGCAGTTAAATTTCTTGGAAACATTTTGATCCTTTCGGGTCTTGTTTTTAAGACTTGTTAGCCTGGACCAGAGCAGGCTTTAATCTTGGTAATGTGTCCCTTTGTACTGAGGCAAGACCCTTCTAACTGACTACTCTACCCAATGCCCCATGAATTGCAAAGATTTTCAGTCTGGCTGGTGGGAAAAGACACTACTGCTGGTCCTATGTGAGTGTTGAATACTTTTTCATTAATGCTTTCTCCAATCTTAGACAGCTTTCTCATATATATAAGCTGATCAGTATGCTGCTAAATACTCAAAGGGAACCCCTTGCAGCTCTCCAGAATTCTTTCCTATGTAGCTTTCTCCTCTTTCCCAGGTACTCTTTCCTACAAACTCAAGCTGTGTTGGCAGTTGTTTGAGGCAAAAAGGTAAATTTGATCCCTGTTCTTCCATCTTGGCCACAAGTGGAAGCCAGTAATTTATTTTTAAATTATTTCAAACATACAGAAAATCTTCAAGACATATAAAGAGAACTTCCATATTCTTTACTCAGATTTCCCAATCATTAATATTTTACCACATTTGTTCCACCTCTCTCTCTCTCTCCATATATATATAGATATACTCATTTTATCACTATTCTTTTTTAAACCATTTGAGCAGAAACTGCAGACCTGACGATTTATCACTTTCACTTCCCCTGGTGTCTATCTTTCTAAAACAGTTTCCTGCACAACCACAGTAGAACCAAAATCAGAAAACAAAATCAACACAACACTACCATCCAGTACAGAGAACGCTCTCAAGATTTTTCCAACTGTCCCCAAAGTGTCTCTTTTTATTGGTCCGATAGCCAGCCCAAGATCATACATTGCATTTAATTACCAGAGATTTCCAATATCACACAATTAGGAAGAGATTCTTAGATGGCCCATCATTTCATCTGTAGATATTCCTCCACCTGAGTTTGTCTCATGTCCAGAATCAGGTCATGTTTTCTTTGTAGGAATGCTATGATATTATACTTTTCTTGGGCTATCACATCAAGAGACACAAAAGGTCAGTCTGTCCCACAACAAGTGAGGTTATTGTTCACTGGGTCAAATTGATATCTACCAAGTTTCTCTACCATAAATTCACCATTACCTTC
This sequence comes from Phacochoerus africanus, assembly GCF_016906955.1. Lineage (NCBI taxonomy): Eukaryota > Metazoa > Chordata > Mammalia > Artiodactyla > Suidae > Phacochoerus > Phacochoerus africanus. The sequence continues at coordinate 33,686,468 of NC_062550.1, read as the reverse complement.
TTGTAACTCATAAGCATTTTGTGGGAAGATAAATATTGTGCACCAATATTTAGTTCCTCATCAAATCTCTACCCTCTGGCCTTGACATCTACGGATGACTTAACGACTGAATCCCACAGAACCTGGTCTTAACACACAATTCATTTTGTTTTCCAAAGACATAAGTTATCCTGACAGAAGACCAGCTGCTCCAGAAGTAACATCTCTAATCGCTGTTGAAGACCAAAAGTGAAAGAAAAACCATACCTTAGGGAAGCAGTTCTAGTCACTTAACAATCCATCCATCCAACTATCAATCCATATATCATCTGTTCATTGAATAAGCATTGATGGTACTTTTACAGGATGCCAAGCTGTGTAGAGTAAAAAAAACAAAAAGCAAAAACAAGAACATAAGAAAGTGCTTTTATCCAATAAGCTCCTGGTTTTAGTAGGGAAAATAATGCCAACAAATAATTAAAATTCAATGTGATTGTAATACAACAATGTATTATATTGCAGGTAGGTTTAAAAGATGTGGAGTACCAAACGAACATAAATGTTATCTGGATATAGGAGGTTTCCTAGAGAGATAATATTGGAGCTGGGTCCTTTAAGGTGAATAGGAGCTTGGGAGATATTTGATGAGAGTGGGAATTAAGTAGAATACTCCAGTTAGGGGAAAAAAAAAAAGTTTGTAATGAGGTAGGGTGTAAAAGCATGAAGTGTAAAGGACACAGAAGTAGTTCACTGTCCAGAGGAGGAGAGGGTGTAAGAGGGAAGTGGGGTGGGGATGGAGCAGGGAAAATTGAGGTGGAGCCAGTTCAGTATGGGGCCAGATTGTTTTGGTCATGCTAACGAGTCTGGATTTCTTTTTCTTTTTTTTTATTTTTTATTCACGAGGGCTTCCCCCTAAAAGTGCAGATTTCTGTACTCCATCCCAAAGTGATTTAAATTAGAATCTCTGAGGGAAATCTGGGCATCTGTATCTTAATAAGCACCTACAGTGTGGGGATCACTGCTATAAGTTGGAGGGTGCTACTGGGTGCTTTCAAACAGAGTAAAATCATCAGATTGGTGCTTTAGAAAGATCACTTTGGGACTCATGGAGGATGTTTCATAAAGGGGAACAGGTAGACACGAACACCCATGGCAGTAGTTGGAGCACTCTCCCAGTTCTTTCCAACATACAGATTGCCAAGTCCAAACTTTTTGGAGATGTTCTTAGCTGAACTTAAGGAGTCTGTGGAGGGGACTTGATCTGAGCTGCCAGCATTGTCCCATGCTCTGAAATGGTCAGGCTAAAACGGCAATCCAGATATGAAGATGCCCTGAAGTGGACTGTTAGATTACGCTGACCAGCATGACTTGCCGAGGATCTCATTATTAAACACATCTATTACTCCATGTTCAGTGGAAGGAGTTGTGGTGCATACAGCTGTTTGGCACCTAACATCCATTCCGCTCCCCTTCCACTACTCCCCTTTGTAGTGGCCTTCAAACTTTTTTCTAAAGAAAAACACATTACGTTGTAATCCAGTACACCCACATGGGCACAAAAGAGAATTTACCTTAAGGTGATGCCCTCTGAAATTTTTACTCTGTTCTATTTTATTTCTTTCAGTGCCATTTTTTACTTATGATGAATCCTGATCCCCAGAGTGAAAGCCATTGCTATAATGTGCTTTCCTGTATAACAGAGGCTGAAAAGCTAAAGGCAGCATTTTCCCACCCACTTTAGCTCAAGTTGCCAATGCTTTCAGCTCTGCAAACTTTTTTTTTTTTTAACTTCGGTTCTGTCTTTATTTTATACTTTTGTGATGGGGACATTAATTACTCTCTACAAATTTCAGATTTGTCACCAATTATACAGGATAATAACAGCATCCACCAACAGGTTTAATAGTGATGTGAAGTTTATTTTTTAATTTAATTTTTGATTTTTTTATTGCTATTTCCCCAATACAATTTTTTTTTCTACTGTACAGCATGGTGACCCAGTTACACATACACGTATACATTCTTTTTTCTCCCATTATCATGTTCCATCATAAGTGACTAGACATAGTTCTCGACTCTGCAAACTTAATGCTCTTGCATAGCTTTTGCTATTTTGCTGGCAAGCAGGTCATGGAAGTACTTGGTCTTCCTTGACAATGCCAGCAGGGTTTAGTCACTAGTATAGGTGCTTTTCACAGGTATCAAGAAGAAAAGCAAGGGACATCCATTTTTGCTGGTTAAGTTTGTATCACCCATGGAAAGTTTCTAGAATCTGTAACATTTGTGGCTTTGTAAGCATAGTATCTACTTAATCAGGGTAGCCTCTGATTGCAGTGGCTTCATGATGCTGAAGTCAAGGCTGTGACAACATGATGCTGGAGGCTGAGAAGTTCTGAGTGGTAGGAGCTGCTTGGATGCCCAGGACTGTGGTGTGGCTGAGGAGAGGGGAGGAAGGTTGCCAAAAGGTCCCCCTAGAGGCTGCTTTGTCTGCCCTTCCAGTGATCTACATGCCACTTAAAAACCTGCAGTAAATCTCTACCTAGAGAGGATTCTATTCTCAGCAGCAGAACTCTGGACACACAGTAATCAGTCTTCCTGAAATACGAGCCAAGTACTAAGACATGGGTGCTCAGAACCTGCCTAAGTCTTCTCTGTCAAACCTAATCTGGGTTCGGCCACAAAAAAGAATGAAGAATGACTGTATCTAACAGCATAGGTCCATCAGAAATATAAAATTGAATAAAATTAGCAAAACACAAGTACATAGTTCTGTTCATATAAAGTTTAGAAAATGGGCGAATTAAACCATATTGCTTCGAGATCCATATTTAAGGAATAGATCTATTTTTTTTAAAGACTTATTTACCATAAAAGTCAAAACGGTGGGCACGTGATTGGTAAAGGTCATGGAGAGACTTCTGAGGTGCTGGCTATTATCTATTTTTTACTTCAATGGCGATTTCACAGGTGTTTGATTCAGGTACTTTTCTGTATGTGCATTACATTTTACATTCTCTCTCGCACACACAAAGAATGAAAAATTGGAACAATACACAAAAAATTTAATTTGGGATTCATACAATTTATGATCATCGAGTCCATCTACTCATCTGATGCTTGAATCTCTTCTACAACCTTTTCTGTCCTCTGCCTGACCCCCTTCTGAAGAGCTGGAGTCGCATAGTTGTCACTCATGAGAACAGTGACACACCAGGCAAATAATAGGTGAGCCTCCTAGCCTTACAGTCATGTACCTGTGATTGTCCACCCGCTGCCCTCAATTCCTGTCAGGTCACTGAAGACCATATTTAAAGACTTCAAAAGGTTCAGCAAATCTAACATGGAAACTAAGCATCCTCAGGATATAACTTCCCTCCCTCTGACCCTCGGATAACATAGCTTCTTTCAGACAGTAGGAAGGACATCTATTTGTCATTTGTTGTTATTATTTACAAGAGCCAAGTCAGCAATGATCAATACCATAACAGAAAAAGAGATACTTAACATATGGGTTTGTCTTCTTCAAATGGGCTGTGAAGTTTGGGAAGAGGGGTTGGGAGAGTAGAAATGAAGTGTGAGAGAGAAAGAAAACTCCACCCTCCCCTTCATATTTTCTGACTTTATAGGATGACCTGGTGAGTTGAGTAGGTAAGAGACAAGTGACCTTGAATCTAAATGATCATCTGATGGAGGAAAAGTTGCAATGAAGATTTCCACTTTTCCAGGCTTCAAAGGGAGATGAAATTTATTTGGGGAAGGGGGAGCCTAATGTTTTCGGGATTAAATGTTAATGCCTGAAACAATTTCAATCAAAAGGTGCTGTGTCACTTTCAAATAAGACACTTGCTTTGCAAGTTCAACTTTTTTTTTTTTTAAAGAAACATAGCCACTGCAGGAAAACTTCCAAATTTTTTTCACTTTTTCCTAGTGCTTCCTAATATTTAAAAGGTTTTTCAGCTAATTGGAGATTCCCGAATAAATGGGCATGATACATAAGGATAATATGTTTTTTGTTTGTCTGGTAAATATTTGCTGAATGAATCACAATGGACAAATGAAAACATTTATAAAAGGATAAGTCGCTATTATGAATCAGGTGGGCTTTGATATATACAAAAGTTACCCATTTTCATGAGCATGATTTCTGAGAATTACTGGTATTGATTCTATTTTAATGAAAGACAAATAAGTAGAGCTGCCTCTCTACTCCATGCAGGCAAAGGAAAGTTGAAAAGTAAAGCAATTATCTGGATAATTCCGACAAAAAACTAACTATTGAGAGAAAGGAAGCCCTCCTTTTTCCTGGCCCAAATTCATTTGAGCCATCCAATAACATGACCCACTAGAGTGGAATTTGGCATTCAAGAGGCTTGTCTTGGCTCGTGTCCAGTGGCGTTTAGTTACTGAACTCTTTAAAGGACATTGTTCAAACATGGTCTCCCATGTAACTGGGTTCTAAGGCATGAGCTGCAAGAACCTTGACACCGCCATGTGTCTCCAGGGTATTCTTCCATTGGATCAAATTATCCAGAAAACACTCTCATTCCAGTTCACCTTTCTGGGTTAGACAAAACCAAAATGGATTGCCCAAGACTTGCTCCACAATAATTACATGCAGATACGTGAAAGCCCTGCTGCAAAGTATGTTAATAAATACAATCCCAGTTCCTAGATAGTGTAGATAGAAGCAAATATGCCAAAGGTGACAGTTATGTGGTAATTCCTCACTCACCACCCCGCCTGCCACATTCTCTGTTCCTCTGGACACACTTTTGATTACCGAAAGAACTGTGTTGACTTCATGAATGGCAGAAATCACGACACTCAAACTACTCTCCATTCCAACCTTCTCTCATGACTCTAATTTGATCCCTGAACACTTGTTTACCTAATTGGGAAAAAATACAAGGATGTCTGGCAGAGCGTAACCGTGTTGCAGAAACAGCAACTGTGGCCTTTTGCTTGCCTTTCCTTTGCTGGCCATGCCTGAGCAAGGTTCTCTGTAAGATGACCTGGGCTGGGCATTCTGCCCATGCGCACACCTGGCAGATGGAATCCTCCTGTCCTTGGGAACCCGGATACATGCTGAGTTCCCATTTTCTTTGACTGCAAAACAGACAAGGACCAGCTGGTTAGTGCTGACACGGCTCGCACTACTGGCGGGAACACTACTTAAGTGTTCTGCGTTTGCTCATTATTTATCAATGGGGAGATAGTTCTCTGGAGAAAAGCATGTCCTTTGTCTTCTGACGGAAAGTCTGTTCTTCCAATGGGGAATGACCTAGAAAGTAAAACCTGATAATTCATTTCCCATGTGTGAGTCCCAAGTGTAATTCCCCATGTGTAAGTTTTCATTTTAAAGGTTCGAGTTCAAATATAAGAAATGAATTGTGGCCCTAGAAATTCCAGATACTTAAGGTTTCCCTGTAGCAATAGGATTTTTAATAGATTTTAATGCCATCTCTCCTTGAGCAGTTTGTTTTATCACCACTTTGAAGCATAGGTTATTGCTATAAGTACTATTAACTATTTAAAGATAACTTCACACTGGAAATAATTTTTCTCCTCTCAGCCTCAAGGGTTTAATGCATTCACATAACCCAGTGCTTTCCTATGTGGCAACAAGGGCCTTGCATGGACCTGCAGACTCTGGGAGACAGAAAAGTGGAAAGTTAGATGCTTAGCTAATAAACCAGAGAGAGGGCTCTTCCGCTTTTCCAACATTATGTGGGAAAACATCAAAAAATGTAATAATGGAATTTTTTTTAATACCTACATCTGATATTGAAAACTCTCAAGCTCTCCTCTTCCTCCTCTTCTTTTTCTTCTTTCTCTCCCCTTCTCTGTCTCTTTCTCTTCTCTTTTCTTATCCTTTTTGGTCTTATTAGATCGAATATCAGGGTCCCTTTGCTCTTTGAATTATTCATGTTACTCCGTTTAATGCTGGGTTCATATTCATCCAGAAAAGCTTATTTTTGCTTTAGTTTTTCAACCATGAAACTAATAGAGCATGATAGAAATGTAACCGATACTTAGCTATTGTCCTGGAAATAGATCCCACTACAATTATATGTAAGAGATATTTAAAAATAACTGTAAAACAGGAGGGATATTTATGCTCTTCTTAAGATGAATAGACTTATTTATAGGTGGAGAGACATTCCATAAGATAAGCTAAAATTAATCATATTGCTGAAGTTTTCAAAGAGGTCAGAGTCCAAATTAAATATAGAAGGGCAAACCGGTTTCTTCCTCTTGCGTATTTTAATGAAGACTAGAGAGGCTGGAGAAATATTTATATTCTTTTATTCATATTTTCAGGATTGCCTCATGTCTCGATTTTTTTTCAAGTCTCTCATTTAAGTGAGGGTACTTCAAAGTGAATATGGGTATTCTCAACTCCTCATATCTTAATGAAGAAAAAAAGGAAGAATTAATGGGACTGGAAATTTAAAAACAACAGATGTACTAGAAGTGTGATTACTGCCATGAGTGAGACATACGGGGGAGTGCCGCCACTTTATGTAGCTATGACTGAGGGCTGATTGTATCATAGAGAAACTGGAGCCCCAGAGTCATGCTGAGACCATCTCTAGGCAATGACCGCTGATTTCCCTTGGAGGACAAGAGATAAGGAGCTGTTTCTTCCTAAATAAAGCTCTCTGATTGCTTTGTGGTTAACAAGACGCCCCGCTAAGGATCGTGGGTAATTCATTTAAGGATGAATATTGACTCTTTTTTTTGTCTTTTTTTAGGGCCGCACCCATAGCATATGGAAGTTCCCAGGCTAGGGGTCCAATCAGAGATACAGCTGCCAGCCTACACCACAACTCACAGCAACGCCGGATCCTTAACTCACTGAACGTGGCCAGGGATCGAACCTGCATCTTCATGGATGCTAGTTGGGTTTGTTAACCACTGAGCCACAGCAGGAACTCCAAGGATGAATACTGAAATGGGTTGTGTGGTGAGTGTAGAAATTGTGCTCCCGAACACTGGCTGCGTTGCTTAGATGGAATTTAAAGGCAGAGAGGGCCCAGCTCTTGATGTCCTCCACTGAGGGGTGGGCACAGAGAAGTGAGCTGAACTCCAGAATCCAAGGTCAGAAAGAGACTCCCAACAGTACCCCTTGTGCTGAAGCAACATTGCTTCCATTCTGACCCCAGATTTTTTTTTTTTCCTCCACAGAGCTACATACTTCAGTCATGACGCCTTAAGCAAGAAAGCAACGTCTTCAGACAGTGGCTGAGATAAGAAAGACGAGGCGAAGCTGAGTCCCAGGCACAATGGTGTGCATGTTGATATCACTGAGTTATGAACTATTTCCTTTTAATCCAGTTTCAAAAAGATGACTTCCTCCATATGCAATTAATTCCACATATCACTACGAGGAACTGCATATTTTCGAACAGTAGTGTCATCAGTATGAATGTTTAAACAATCTCTGTGGTCTCTTTCCCACAAACTGATTTAACATGCATATAAAGAGGCTTTTGGAATGAGCACTTTACATTTGCTTCTCAAACTTCAGCGTCTGTTTTCAGTAAATATTGAAGATGAAACTTTCCCCATTCATGCCTGGAGCACTGGCCAGTTGCAACTGAGGAATGCAGTTCTTGGGCTTTTTCATGAATAAAATTCTCTGGCTGTCAACCTAGTCTTTCTCAGGCCATGTCAACAGGACCACAACAGGATGGATGTGAGATAAAGGATTCATGGCAGTTGGTTGAGCTGGCCACAGATTATCCTAATTAATATCAAGACAGTGGGAGCTTCTTGAAGCTAGGTTCAATCCTATAGACCACATAACTCTGTCTATAGTGGTTCCAGTTCACTCTTACTTCTCTGGTATAACTATTAATAGTTTTCTTTTCAAAAATGTTCCAGTTTGAGCTGGAATATATATGATTGCACTACTAATAGCAATACCCATTTTAGGTCTCTGTGTCCCTGCTTTTCATGAGTGCAGCAAATATGCATTGGGGTTCTGGTCCTAGAGACCCATTTTATAAGCCAAAATCATCAAAACTGATGAAGAAAATAACATATGATTAATTAAAACAGAACTATACAAGTGGCATAATAATTTATTGACAAATTAAGGTACCATTTTTCTCCCCATGTATTTTTTTCTCTTCTTTCCCATTTTAGGTAGGACCCAGTCCCTTGTGTACTTCCTTGCCTCAGGAATTATTGCAGGATGGAAGGCACAAGCCCCTGAAAAGTCCGTGGCTCTTCCTGTTTTTTTGTAAATGCCTACGGCTACTAAAGAAATAAGAAGTGCCCCAGACTCTCAGGAGGAGGGATGACGTGCGTTGGCAGGCAGAGAGTCAGAGAGTCAGAGAGAGAGGCTCCTCTGCTTAAGGAGGCAGAGGAGCAGGACTGCAGGCCCTGTTGAGAAAGTGAGCAGGGGAGGTTGTGACTTAAACCCACAACAGGATTACCTGTGCAATTTGGGGATCCAGTGCAAAATGAAACTCTGGCGCTTCTTGTTCAAATTTCAAGATGGCAACAGCAGAGCACTAAAACAAATTCACCCTTTGCAAAGTCCCCTAACCCCAAATGGTTCCACCAAAATCCAGGGCCCCACCGTGGGCCACACAGGGAAGTTGGCAGCAGTACCTTAAAAGACTGGAGACTAGAGGGCCTACCTCAACTGCCTTCATTCCAAGTAAACCTTTTGTTTTTTTTGGTGTGACCCTGGGAAGGAGAGGGGTTCCCAAAAAGGATGTGATAGACATTCTTGTCATCTTGGAGGGAGGATGGAGGCTATGAGTCAGAAAGCTAAGCTGATTTAAAGAAATAAAGAAATTGATACGTTTTGCACACTTCAGTCTGTGGACTCAAATTTATTCCACATATGCTTTTATAAATATTTAAGTTTATAAAACCAAATGTTTAATATGAGACCCACACTGTAAATATTCCTTTGAGAGTATTTTTCTGCATGGACTGGAATGGCTGAGCTTCTTAAAATACAAGTCCGTAAAGTGGAGGGAAAGATGCCTGCTTTCTTGGTAAACCTCCCTGAAATACCCACAGGCTTTCTTCACTGCTGCAAGGATCTTTGATCTGCATTAAAAATTCAGATTGTTTGTCTCAAACGTTTTCCTTATCCATTTCATGTGTAAAAATGCTTCGAGAGTCACTGAATGGTAGGTCCTGTGGGATAAGAAGTTTCATGGTTTTGGTTCACTGACTGTATATTTGAACATCTTATTTATAAGAGTAAATGCTAAAAAAAAAAAAAAAAAGGTTGTGATTCTCTGAAATAGCGTGTGATATTTGAGCAAGTTACTTAACCTGCTATCCTTATCTGTAAAATGAGAAACATACCCACCTCTTGGGATGCTGTCAGGACTCAGTAAGATGACAAAGACAGTATCCAGCATATATGAAATGCTAAAAGGTTGCTGGGACCTGGACTTGACTGCCATGTTAGTCACAGAGTGGTGACCCAGCTTCTGGTTCATGGGTTTCCTCAAGCTTTTTTTTTTTTTTTTCTTTTTGTAAATGAGAGGACTTCCACCCACCATGAAGTTCTGGGAACTTTTTTGCTTGAACATTAAGATAAATAACTTCTCCCCAAAATAGAAGTTAGCACCTCTCTCTCCTCAGATGCCCATGGGCCATAGAACAGATTACTTCATTCTGCCACCAGCCACTTCTGGTCTTGGACAGATCATTGAGGATTAGAATCAAAAAAGACAAGATATGCTAGTCTTCCAAAATGACATAGAAACTCCTGGGGGCACCCAAGGGGCTCCCAAGTACATGTGGTCCCAGACACCTCCTCCCTACTTGTCAGAGGAAACTCCAACAGTATCTGTTTTATATATTGTCCATCTAAGTAAGATTTTAACAAAAGACCACAGCTACAAAACAAATAAAAGACTCTTTGAAAATTATGGATCTGGTCTAACCCCTGCATTTTAGAGTTGATGAAATTTAGAACTGGAAGACTGTCTTAACCAACTTCACCCGGCTAGGTTGTGACCTCAGGAGTACACCGAGGTCAGCTCTCAGTCTCGAGCAGTTTTCATTCTAGTGGGCTGCCTTTTGCAGAAAGATGGAGCTGATACTGCAGATGTTGCAGGGTCAAGATTCACACCTTACAAATCAGATGTACAAAAACAGTAGCTTATTTGTTTTCTCTCACTGATTTAGTCTCACTCCGAAGCTCTTGTTCCCGCAGATAGCAGAAATAAACATGCTAAACAGCTTCTTCCAGGATTTAAAATTTAAAAAATAAAATAAATTTAAAAAAAGGAGAGGAGTTGAGCTACTGAGTTCAACATAGACATTCCCCATCGGAGCCAATTCTCTGCCTTCTAAGGCTCTCCCTCCTCCCTCTTCCCAAGGTGGCGTCTGGATGATGGAGAAGTTTATGGATCCTCATGGAGCAGGAGGAGGGAGGTGTAACTCACAGGCTGTCTTTCTCTGCAGGCTCCTGCTGCTCTACAGCTGAGGTATGACTCCTCTCAGTCTTTGGGCATCAGCCTCTATCCTCCCTACATGTGCTATGTAAGTGTTTGCAGATGGTCTAATTTGCGGTCTACTCTCTCCACATGGGCAATCTCTGGTGATAGCTCTCAGGGAGCTCGGCCATCTCTCCCTGGGAAAATGCTAACCAGGGTACCAGTGCCATGGGAAGGCCATCTTCAGAGAGGAACTGACTGCCGTCTAGGGAAGCTCCTCTTTATCAGGCACCTAAACAAATGAAAAATCACTAGAGTTCTGAATACATTCTTCCCTTAACTTTTTTTTTGAAGTAAAAAATTAAAAGCAGACCCATAATTACGTTAAAACATAGGTCTTCTTGTTAAAGACAGAAGAGTAAAAATAGTTATGCCATTCCTCTTCCTAAAAATCCAATGAAAACAATAAATGGAACAAAAATAGAAGGAAAAATCTCCCTATCATGAATGAAGCAAGGAAACAGCTATAATCCCAAACCACAAACTCTGAAGAAATCCTGCCAAATATTGTGGGCATGGATGGAGATGAGGGAGGCTCTTAATGCTGACAAACGCCTCCTTGGATCTCAAAGAGGATCTATATTTCTCTAAAATTAAGTGAGGCAGCCCTAAAAAGTTAGGCCAATGATCCTTTGCTTAGAGAGGGGAGGTTGAAAGGTATGAATGAGACATGGGAGAAATGGGGACTGTCCTTATGAGACACTGGGGCTACAAAATTTTCACTGCTTTGTACTTATCTGAGTTTTTGGGAAAAAAATTTATGAGCACATTTTGCTAAAACAATAGCCATTCTAACAATAAGTAAAAGCTAAAAACCTAACAAAAAGATAAAGCGACTGGGTGTTATTAACTATAGGTAGAAGGGTCAAAGGATAATTAACAGCTACCCCAGAACTCTTCTTAGGGAGGAACAGTCTTTATTACAATATCTTAATAGGTTCTTGGGTGGAAAAAGATAAATCAGACCCAGAGTCTGGAAGAAGAGGAGAGAAGAGAGTGAAGTCCAAATTGTTCTGCTTCCAAATATGGACATAATTAGTAGGGTTTGGCTGAGATGATTACAACTGAGAGGTAAGCAGAAAGAGGAGGTAAGCAGAAAGAGAAGGAGCAGGGAACCCAAGGAAGAATGAGGGGTATAGCAGTAGAACCTGAGTTAGCAGAAATGGTCAAGGCTTTCTAGCTTTGAGAAGTCTGAGGTTTTAAAGTTATTTGCATTACAGTGATTCGAAGACTTCTTTGGCATTCCTCCACCTTCTGCTACACTCACAAAAGTCTTGGTTTTTATTTATTTGATTGATTGGTTGACTGATTTGGTTGGTTGGTTGGTCAAATAGATATTAATAGAACCAAAGGAATGAGACAGCCCTTCTGGGTTGGAGATGATCAGCAGAAGTGTGAGCTCCGAATCAGAGCTCATTAGGATAGCCACAAGGTCCTACCACCTCCACCTCTAACCCATCCTCTGCCTATTCCAAGCTTCTTCCCCACACCTGCAAAGGGGCTGAAACCATGTTCATTTGTACCTCAGTTGTCCTCTAGATTAACTCTGCCATAAGCCTTGGGTCGGGAAGGAGAAGGATGGGGCCACTTTGATAGAGTCCAAGGAGGAAGACATGATAAGGAGCAGTGGAGAGGGGCCAAAGAGAAAAGAGAGATCAACGTGATTTCTGTTCCTGGGTGACCATTCCCCATCTTGAAGGGCCACCTATATCCCATCGCTACACCCACCTTGATTCTCTCTAAACCTCTTCCATTCTCCCAGTTCATCAACCACATGTTTAAAAAAAATCCAACAGATGAGAAAGAGGATAACACAATGATTCTTACTAGTATCTGGAGCCCCTTCAAGATCTCAGTCCAATTATTTTGAGTCCAGAACACATTCCTTCTCATTCTAGAGTCTTCGATCTTCCAAAGAATCGTCTACTTTAAATAGAATGCCTGATGACATTTTTTTAAAAAATGTTATTTGCTGAAAGCTCAAATCTCAAAGATAAGTCATCTCCCAACACATTCATTACACAGTGGTGGAGAAGAAACAGGATAACCAAGATTTATAAAACTTCCATTTAAAAAAAACAGAAGTAATACTCAGTAGTCATTAAACAATAACAAATCTTGCTGAACAGGGACAGCAATGACTCAGCTCAGACACTGATTTGGTTGGTGATTCTAGAAGCTTCCCTCTGGGGTGATCTCATTGTAAATTATCTCATACAAATGCATCCTGGGTAGACAATGAAGAACATAGCTTTCTTAGGAGTACACCAATTTCACAGACTAGTGTGGATCTAGAGGCCCCTGGATTTGTTTTCAGGATAAAATCATAGGTGTTTGCAGGCAGACTTGAGACGCCTTTGACAATGTGGTTTCCTAAAACTCTCAACCAGCTTCTCTTCTCCTTGCTTCCTGTCAATGGCAAGTCCATACAGACAATGGCCAAATACCCAGTATGAACAGTCTTTAAACCTGAAGATTTCTTCCCTTTCCTTTTGACACTAGGCATCTGTCCTTTCCTAGTCTTTCTTCAATGTCCACTTCAAGACAATTTGAAATCATAAACTTTGCATAATGAGACACCCCCTGAACTCAAGATTTTCCAGTGGGTCTGAACAAGTTGTTAACTAATGGGAGAAAGGCACAGGGTCTTACTAAAGTGAACTACTTTGAAGTCATTGTTTCTAGCTGCTTCTTTGGAGGATAAAGAACAGTTGCTTTGTCAGCCTTTCAAGGCTCCACATCATGGGACTTCTCTCTGTCTTAGGTGGTGGCCCCAGTTAGAGAGCTCCTCCTTTAGAAACACAGTATCAGATAACCTTAGTGCTTGATGCATAACAAAAGCCACCTTGCCTCTGCCCAGCTGCACCCTCCAAACCCCAAACCCAATTCCACATTTTAGAGTCTAATAGATCCTACATTTGCCCCACTTTCATGGACTAGTTTTTTTATTAGTTTCTTTTTTTCTTCCTTTTTTCTTTCCATATCTTCTGTTAGTTGCAAACCATAGAATCCACTCATGCTGGTTTAAGCAGCATTCATTAAGAGATATTAGCAGCTCGGTGACTCAGTGGGAGGTCTAGAGAAAAAGAGGCTCAAGGCTAGGCTCCTAGGAGTACAGCTCAGAAGGTCCCACAGAGGTGTCCTAATGAGGATGCTGTTGCTACCACCAATCTTTGCTGCCACTTTCATCTGCCGCTCAGATGCACAGTGCTCAAAACCTCGTCTGTTTCCTCATTTCAAGGGCTGTGGTTGACTGGTGAAATCTTAGGTCACATGTCTGCTCCCTACCTGTGAGAGATGCTGGGAAACGCTTCCTTGGGGAAGTAACCACGTGGGAAGCTATGAACACGGAGAATGGTAGGTACCTGCTAAAGAAGACTTTTTTCTAATGAGTGATTTTCTCCTAAGAGCTCCTGAAAGAGTCAGGCCTTAGGGATACTGTGTACTCTAGAAAGTGAGGGTGGAGCAGGAGGCTGAAACATGGTTTGGTTGAAGATCTGTGGAAGGTAGCCCTCTGGGTTCCTTCATCCACACCCATGAAGCCAAGCATTTGCACCTGTCCCTTCTTCCCTCTTCTTCCAAGACTAGAAGCTTCTTCTCTACAGAGGTTCCAGGCTGGGGATACCAGGCCTAGAGGAGGGGGTGCCAAAATGCTGGCCAGAAAACAAGAGATCAAGTTAAATTCTTCTTGCTAAGTGTAAAAATAACCTATCTTCAAAAAACCCCAAGTGATGTTTTTGGCCATCTCTAACGATACTCCAGGAGCAGCCTTTCTAGGACATTCCGCTTTGACCCCAGGCATCTTTGCTGGACTGGGAAAGGAGAACGGCAAGGGTGGTAAGGGCACCTGCTTCTATGCTCAGAACACACCGGGAAGGTGTTCAAATTCTCTTTTCTTCTTCCCAGAATCTATTTTTTGCTGGTCGTGTTATTTCATTCCTCAGCATCCTATGAGGTTCCCAGAATGTCCTGGACAATCACGGAACAGGGTGAGCCTTATCCATTTCTAGTTTAAGAAATGAATGAAACAGTGTCTTAGTTATATTTGGTCTTGTTTCCACCCCAGATGAACTAGATGGCATAGAAGGACACAGCTAGATGATCAAACGCAGCATCTAATGGCTAAAACAATTTCACTTTTAATTCCTAACTAAAAGTTAGAATTTCTCCATTGAGAAAAGATGGCTTTCCCAGGTTCAAGTGCCCGGGAACCTGACGCCACATGCCATCTGCTGGTGTTGAGCTGTATCGCTCCAGTGACTCCCTGCCGACAAGAGGGAACAAAGGGAGAGGAGGCTCCCAGAGGCCCTCTGAGAAAGGTCTTAGACGTGAGCAAGTTCAGACCACGATCTTAAGAGGAATGAGGAAAATAAGGAAATAAAATTTTCGTATGTCTCTCAAAATTGTCATTCACTTCAAGTTCACAACCACAAAGACATTCCTATTTATTTTCTCAGATGTCGTGAAGCTTTGGCATTAGAAGAGAATAATACTCCTAGAAGCATAAATTAGACCGATTCAGGGGGCCCTGATTTTTACACTAACCCTCCTCTCAAAGAATGTGGTATTTTAAGAAACAGTGTCTCAGACTCCATACCAGCCCAAGTATGGCAAGAGATACCAACACATGATCTTCCCTGGGTGCCAATCTTTGTTCACTGCTGGGGTGGGGGTTTGGTTTTGGTGGCTGCCAGATAGCAGATGACACAACTCACACCTTTTTCCTTAGAAAATATCATTAAATAGTCTTAATTAATGGATGTCAATTCTACATTCTCCCTGTTCCTTGTATTAAACTGACTCTGATCAAAGTTAGACTGAGCATCTTGGGTCTGGCCATCTTCAAGGTAGCCTGGTAAGGAGGCCCCTGGAATGCCCCTTGTACGATGACAGAGGTTGACTTGCAGGGTTTACTCCCACCTTTTACAAACCAAAACACATGCAAACAAATGAAAGTTTCCCTTGCAGGGCACATGTTTGAGCCAGCAATCCGGTCAAATGAGTGGCAGAAAAAATAACACAGCTATCGCCACATATTAAATATATACTTAAGTCTGACCACTGTTTGCAAATTATAGTACCAAATATTCTATAGATGTCCTCCCCAAAAAGCAAAAATAGCATTTTCATTGAGCCTATGGTTCTAGATGGTAAGCCCATCAGCTTAGAAGAGGAGGACGTTTCTGAGTCTTGCTCAGCCAGGGCACTCTGACTGCACGTGTCCACTGGCTGGTGTAAAACTTGAATATCCAATGGATTCTTCCCCTTACATTTTGCACAGCAAACACAATGTCTTATTAACTGATGAAGCAAATGGCTTGGTGCCTGCCCTGACTGTTCTCTAGACAGGTCTAGAAAACAGCACCAGAAGGTTTGGGAGCTGGCAAGAGGGCAGTAGAGGGCAGATGGTAACATATGGGTTTTTGCCAGACTTCCATGGGTCACAGATGGAAACTTTGGCCAGCATCTTTGTTCCATCCTAATGGCCAAGGTGCAGATTCTAAATTCTTGGGTGAGGTTTTACATTTATGCTGCAAGGTACAGAAATTGGTCAGTTGGGTGGAGGGGTTTTGGAAAAGGTCTGGATATCCTGAAAGCTGAGTTCTAGACCCGGGGTTGCCAGCAACAGCTGGGACCTTCACAGGCCAATTTACCTTTCTCAGCTTCCATTTTCTCACCTTTTGATTCCTGCTTTTACTCCTACTCACTTCCCCCTGCCCACCCACTGCCCCTTTACAGACTGGGTAAGGGCGTGGGGAGCAGTTGCAATTCTGTGAGTGCCCTCCTCAAGGTGTTAGAGCAGTGAAGTCGAGTTCCATGGAGCAACTTTGAATACATATGCCTGGCTCTCCCCATCCCTAATTCTTGCCAGTCCATCATCTGTCCCCTCCTTTTCAACTCTTTTTCTTTCTCCTTCCCTTGTTTTCTTTCCCATCCCTCTGTGTCTATATCAGCAACCTCCTTTTCGTGGTATCTCACCACACATCTTCCCAATTCTGTTTCACTTTATTGACCTAAAAGGTTATGTTCCCCTAGCTATGTGATATTTCTTTTTTAAAATATTGTGTGTAGGTAGCTGGACTTACGGCAGATATTTTGTAAGATGTAGAAAAGCGTGATGATGAGGAGGAGGAGGAGGATGGTAGCTAAGGTTCATTGAGTGCTTGCTCTTTGCCAGACAATGCTGAAAGCACTCCACATATATTTATTCAACAACCCACAAACCCCATAAAATAGGTACTATTATCATCTCCACTTTGCAGGTAAGGAAACTGAGGTACAGAGAAATTAAATAACATAAAAGTCAACAATAACAATTCCCCAAAATATCGTGCTGAGAATAACTATGTATCACCAACACGGAATCCTTATTTATGAATGAATGAAAGGCCACTTACCTCATGCATGCATTTATTCTTTCAAAAACCATTTTTCCACATCTGCCCTG
Organism: Phacochoerus africanus; assembly: GCF_016906955.1. Lineage (NCBI taxonomy): Eukaryota > Metazoa > Chordata > Mammalia > Artiodactyla > Suidae > Phacochoerus > Phacochoerus africanus. The sequence goes on along the minus strand of NC_062550.1, from coordinate 33,669,563 downwards.
GGGCCAGCTTTGGATGGAAGGGCCTTTTCTGAAAACTGCTTTTGAGGTGTGGCCTTTTGTCATGGAATGCAGAGGGAACTTCTGGCTAATGGAACTCTTTCCATTAGGCTGAAATCCACCATATCCTACAGCCCTATTCCCAGATCTGGCCAGACCAGAGACAAAAATCCAAATAAGAACTCAAAGCTTGCCAAGAGCCAGCTTTGGAAGTGAGGATATTAAAAATAACAATCAAAAAGTGGCCACTACTTCTGCTTGGAAGCAGTCATTTCAATGACTGACATATGTCCCAAAGGAACAAGTGTCATCTTACTAATGGGCTCTCATTAGTGATGGCAACAACTATAAAACACACACACACACCATGCACATTTAATGACATGGGAAAGTGCTCATGATGTATTAGAGGAGAAAAGAAAGCCACAAAACAGAATGTGTGTGTGTGTGTGTGTGTGTGTGTGTGTGTGTGTGGTATGATGGCAAACATTGTTCAAAAAAGGAGGGGGGGCCCAAATGCATTGAAAAAGCACTGGAAATTTTTTTTGAAAAACAAACAACTTAGTAATCCTGCCTAAAGAAAAGTTATAGAGGGTTTTCTTTTCTTTTAGTTCCTCAAATTTCTATAAAGAAAGAATATGTATTAATTATATGCTCAGAAAAAAGTCAACAGAATATTTTTTTAAGCTGTACAAGTTGATTAGCAGTTGAAATACACACAATATTCAGGTGAAATTCAGAGTTCCTAATTATTTTTTAAAAGGGAAGAAAACTAATAGTTATTTACAGAGCATTTTGTCCTACATTACCTTATACAAGCTTCATAAGGCTTCTTCAGGTCAGCAGTCTATTGCTTCAGGACATTAAATAATTCAACCAAGGTCACTGGACCATTAAAGGGCAGAATGTCCAATTCCAGCTGACTCTCAAATTCAGATTATTTCCCAGGCCAATGGTATTCTTCCATTTTCTTTCTTCTTTTTTTTTTGCCTTTTTTTTTTTTTTTGCTTTTTAGGGCCATACCTGCAGCATATAGAGGTTCCCAGGTTAGGGGTCTAATTGGAGCTACAGCTGCCGGCCTACACCACAGCCACAGCAACGAGGGATCTGAGCCATGTCTGTGACCTACACAACAGCTCATGGCAATGCTGGATCCTTAACCCACTGAGTGAGGCCAAGGATTGAACCCACAACCTCATGGTTCCTGGTCAGATTCTTCCCCACTGTGCCACAAGGGAACTCCCCCTTTTATTTTCTAACACAAGATTAATAACCTACTTTTATCTGTAGCTCCTTGAAGCAATAATGGAGAGTAAGAATGGGAAGGGAGGTGGGGGGGGGTACAACTCAGTCTGCCGAAGCCTCCCAGGAGCTGGATCTGCTCTTGCTCTTTCATCTGGCCCCCAGGGGTGTGGTATTATGGGGCGGGGGGCGGGGGGGGCACTGAGTTATCAGTATGACTTCCAAGATAGTGAGAAGACCCATCACATCGGAGACATCCTTTGGCTTAAGATTCTGTGTGCTTTTAGCAGAAATGCAAATGTCTCTAAGCATAGGATTGCCTTAAATCACATCCCTCCTGAGTATAAATAAGTTTATCAACTTTCTCCGAAGTGAACAAGGGGATGGTTAGGAACACCCAGAGAAAGGCAGATACAGAAGAGGCAAGGAGGGCACTGAAAAGCCACCAGAATCCCCACGCCCTTCTTTGTAGCCCTTCCTGCCAATGGCTGGCCTTGATTATAATATTTAGGTTTCTGTGTTTATATCCTGTCAAGGGAAAGCAGAATATCACATTCTATCAAGTCACTTGAAAAGAACCACTGATTTACAACTCCAAGGCACTAACAGAGTGTTTGATTTAAAGGAGTGTATCTATGTAACTGTAATAAACACACCACACTCCAGAAAGTCTGCAGATAGCTTCCCTCTGAGTAAATGGCAAAAAAGAACTAGGACTTGTTTATATTCCTTCCCTTCCCTAAGGGTTATCAGGGCCTTTTTCATCACCTTGGAGGGAAAACAAATGATCAAAAGATGGATGACCCCTCGTCCCTTCCATATCTCCTTCTTGGCATGTCAAAAAGCTTTCCAGCAAGGCAGGGCAAGCTAATTATTTTCTTCTAATCAATCAGCTATTTTAATGATGTGTGACACTCCTGATCTATCGGTACCATTAAGATAACGTCTGCTCTGCTGGTCTGCAGCTAGTTTACAGACACTTCACTAACCAGTGTGGACCCTCCAAAAATCCCAACTCATGTTTTTGCTGGGTATATACTCTGGGGCCCCAAGAAGGAAAAAGAAAAAAATCAGACCTGGAGTCAGGGTCTAGGTGGAATTGATTTGGGGAATTATTACAATGCAAGGCTGCCCTCAAAAGCCTACCACAGAACCTGATATTTTCACTTGCTCCTTTGAGTCTTTTCTTGGTCTTCAGAAGCCACTGCTAAAATTAAAATAAACAAACAAACAAAAAACTTCCCTGAACACAGCTGAGTGTTACCATCAGAAATCTTTGTCAGAACAACTGCCTTTAGCAGAGAGCAAAGACAGGACTATAGAAAGGTGAGAAACACAGTCTAAGTGTTCCAGTCCTGCTGTTGAAGATCAGAGGCCTGGCCAGACGGGAGGACACGAGGGTCTGTGGGAAAGGAGTGGAGAGACACTGTCTGGAGGAGGTGGGAAATCCTGATGGGACCGAGAACCGAAATTAATAAGAACAACCTTCTCAGGTGGCCTCCAGCCTGCCCTTCAGCCCCCTGGGTACTAAACAAGGGCGGCTCCTCATTCTCAACAGCCCAAGTTCACAGCTCTGGGCCAAGCAGAGGTCTGGTGGCCGGCAGGGAAAGCACGCAAGGGAAGGAGGCTGTCAGTGCCTCCTTAAGCACCTCTGAGAATTTGCCATTTGCCTCACCCCAGGCTGGCTTCTCCTCCCCACTTTCTCTGCGCTTTTGGAGGCACCTCCCACCACCTCAAGAAGTCAGGTGCCCAAGTCTCTGGTCTCGGTCTCCCTGGCTGACAGTGGCCCCGGCCAGATGTTGCACCGGAAGCCTTCCCACCCCTCTTCCATTAGGCTGTAATGGCACCCGGGCTGCAGGGGGAGGGGCGCTGGGCTGCTGGGCCACAGCTGGCAAGCAGCTTTTGTTCTGGATGACTTCAGCTTGAAAATCTGCCTTGAGAATGTTCTCCTCTCAAAGGAAAGGAAAACCCTAGCGAGGCATGACACAGGCTGCTTTCACCTCTGAAGGGGGCCGGCAGGGAGGGGAGGGGGCGTCCCATCCTCCCTGTTCATAGACGGCTCTTTGTTCAACAGGAGAAACACATTTCAGGCACCACCACCACCAATCCTGCCACTTGGCAGGAGCCACAGGGACTGGCCGGCTGTCCCCACACCCTGCCTCTTCCAATGGAATGTATACAGATCTGCAGTCTCCTCACCAATGTGTGTCATGTGACTGTGGCATTCCAGGCACTGCTGCTGGAGCGGCAAAGAGGAGTAAGACAGGCTTCCTATCCTCAGAGAGTTCACGATGGGGGGAGAGGGGTCCAGAAATATAAACATGCAGTCACAATATGGTGTCATAAATGCTACTAGACATCTATATGAGTAGTGAGAAGACATGAACGAGAGACAAGAGGCAGCATCACAGAAGAAGAGAGGGTGGTTCTGGGCCTTGAAGCAGAGTGAGGGGCAGTTTGGAGAGCGGGCGTGGGAGAAAATGCAGTCCAGACAGAAGGAGCTGCATGTGCAAAGGCACAGAGAGAAACTGGCCCATATCATTGCCTGTGTTCTCGGTAAGAACTGAAGGGAAAGAAATTCAAACACTTATTTATCCTTTTGATGGATATTTGTTGGATGTCATATTATGGTTCAAGCACTAGGGCGTGGTGAGTAAACATAATGGATTTGGCCTTCCTGGAGCCTATGGTTTGGTCATGGAGATAGAAAAGCAAATAAGCAAGTACATAAATTATAAACGAGGGCAGCTGATTTGAAGGAAGTTACCAGAACTCTACATTAAAGAAAAAGAAAGCAGAGGTAGGTTTGTTTTAAGTGGAATGTTAGGGGGGCCTCTTGGACTGTGGGGAAGAATCACCTAGAGAAGAGCCCTCCAGGCTGAGGACACAGCCTTTGCAAATGTCCTGTGGCAGGAAGAAGCTTGGAAATTTGGGAAATCAATAAGGCCAGTGTGAATGGAAGGTAAGAAGAGAAGTGAAGGGAAGGAGGTAACTTTGATGAGATCTGAGAAACCAGATCATGCAGGGTCTTTTTAAAGCAAAGCATTTGGAGCTTCTTCCAAGTGCAAGAAGAAGACACAGAATAGGTGCAAACAGGAGAGAGACATAATCTGAATTTAGCTTGAAGAAAAAGCAAAGTCAAGAGTAAAAATTAGGACGTCAATAAAGAAGCCTTTGCCATGGCCCAGTATGATGGTGGCTCCGTCAATGGTGGTAGCAGTGGATATGGAAGAAATGGATAGATTTTCTCTTTCCTGTTTCACAATACTTTCTCTTTCTTGGATGTCATAGTTTAAGCACCTCTGAGAATAGTATATATACCATTTACCTTTATCTTTCCACTGTAACAAGAACTTGAGACATGTCCTTGCTCTAGAAAAGAAAGAAGACTCTAGCCCAATGGGCTCTCATCCCAACAGACCCTGGCATTCTCTGTCCATCTTCTCTGTTCAACTCCATCCAAAGTGCCCACCTCAGGCTTATTTTGAGAACTGGGCATGGAAAGGAGAAGATGAAGCCACTCTCCCTCCTCCCAAACACAAAGTGCTCATTAAAACTTGTTTTCTTATTTCCGGGGTTCTGGGGAGAAGATGCTCACAGGACCAGCCTGCTGCAATTATTTCCACAGGCGGCACCCTTGGCACATTTCTAACCTGTGTCACATTGTCTTATCTCCATCCTTGACTTTGAGGTCTGTCAGATTATCCACATACTGCTGCTCCAAGAGTGCATGTACACAGGAGAGGATCAAAAATTCTCAGGCTGATCTGTAATTTATAGCCTGCCTCCTTACAAAAATTCTTGAGAAAAGCCTCAGTCATACTCAGGATCCTAAGTCAGGTTTAAGAAAGTCTCCACACAACCTCCCCTTCTTAGAAATATGAAGATTTGTGTCATAGTCTCTTTTAGCAAACTTCATCAGGCCTTCAGTATGCTTTTCAGTGACTAGAAGATGATTGTGACTCTGTGTGTGTGTCTGCTTGTGTGTGTGAGTAATCTTCAATATATTTAAAAGAGTAGAATTTATAAAGCACTTTCCCATATATTTCTCCTTTAGTACTTACCATAACCTCTTTCTACTGGTGAAAAAAAAAAAAGAGTCTCAGAGAGGTAAAGTTAAAGTTATTCGGTAATGGACGCCCAACTTATAAGGTCTAAGAAAGTAGAGTGTGTGTCTGCATTGTTCTCCATTATATCTCCAGAGACTAGCATAGTGCCTGACACCGAGTAGATTTTCAATAAGTATTTGTTGAATTAATTAATAAGTAAATGAGTTACACCCTGACAAATTTGAGATTAAAATTCCAAATTCTAAACTTTGTATCCACTGTGTATTGACTCCCTCTGATAAAAAAGTGGGTTCATCTACAGAAATCTGAACAGATGAAAGGACTTAAACTTGTAGCTTAGAAACATTTTTATGTAAAACACATCGAAGTTAAGCCCCATATGAGTGAGTGTACCCATTTGGCTTATCGTGGAATGAATGAGGCCAAGCAGCAAGGAATCCTCAGATCAGGGTTTCTCACTGAGCTTTGACTCTATGACCCTTTGAGGTATTACATGCCCCTCCCCACCCTAGCCCCCAAATGTACACATTCACATTTTATGGAGTGGGTGAAACTCCCTACTCAAGTTTAAGACCATCTGCGGGGGGTGGGGGGGGGGGCTTTTTTTTTTTCCGCCAAAAATGGATGTTTAATATACAATAAGTACCTCTGATAAGCTATAAGCTCCCATAGTGTGCATAGCTACTGCTGGGCTTCCAAGAAAGAGGGAAGGAGAGACAGAGGTTACAAAGAGTGGTGCTCTTTATTGCCTCTGCAGGGGCACAGCAAGCAGCTCACTGGGATTTCTAATTGGCTTAGAATGCTTAAAGGAGAGCAAAGGCTGGTAAAATAATTCTTTCAGATCCTTCTACCCAAGAAATCTCAGAGCAGTCTGCTGGTTAGTTGACTAGCGTTTCATGTATTTCTGAGGGATGAAAGAAGGTTGATTGTACATCTGAATCCTTGCTGACCCATGGCTGAGAGCTGAGTGGTCTGACACCATGCATCAAGTCTTGGCCATTCATATAAAAACGATGTACTTAATGATTGATTTATCCTCAGAGAATTCTGAGTCCTAGGACATTTTTTTGCCCCTTCCCCCACTGATATTCTTGGTAAATACAAATAGATAGATTTTATAAACACTCTTTTAATAAACCCCAGAAACAGAGCCAAGACTAGCATCCACAATCCCACTTTCGGGAACAGGCCCCCTTCCCTCAGATCATTATTCCTTGTGAAAATACCACATTCAGTTAAACAGACTTGCTGGTGTGGTCAAATAAAATGGCAAAATGCAGAATAAAAAAAAAAACAAACTTTTGTAGGGAGGAATGAATGAAGTAAAATAATTCCTCTGCCAGCTCAAATACATCTAAACATCTCTAGAGTTCCATGACCTTCAAAATAAAGATGAATCTGTGAAGATTAGCAGTGACAGCCATGGGAAGTAGAGAAGGATAGCAGAGTCCAGCCGAGCTTTTAATGAGGAAAAAAGACTCCAACCACTGAGAATTCAGGGGCCCCAAATCCTGTATATAGCAACTGCGTATAATGTAAGCTTTCCATATCCTGCTTGCTACCACTGTGCCCTCACTTTAGAAAGGCCAAATTTCTCCAACAGAATGAAAATCATATGTTATCGATATATAACATTTTTTTTAAGTTGTGAAAGAAAATATATAAAACAAATATGCAGTGTAAAAAGCAAAATATATTTAACAAGATAATTCATAATAAAAATATGTATGAACGTATACCTATGAATAGAGTGTCTTAATATCTAGGCAAGCTTGAAAGCAAGAAATGATGGTGTAAATGCACATTTAACATTTACCATATGCCAGACACTGTAGTTAGGATTTCATATATATTAACTTATTTGATCTTCACAACAACTCCACCAAGATGCAATTACATTCCCCATTTTACAGATGAGAAAACTGAGCTGCAAAGAAGTTAAGTAAATTGCCCTAAATCATAGAGCTGATAAGCAGCAGAGCTATTTGAACTCTTAAGTTGTCAGAATCTGACTACTCTAAAAAGAGATCTCAATGTAGAAGTTGAAGATAGAATTTTCTGTGGGAATGTTTCAGCCGAAATACATCGGGGCTCAGGATATTGTTAGCTCTGTAGGACAGTGTTGAAATCACAAACCTCTCTGTATATAAAGCCGAACCCCAAATCCTGCCTAAAGCCAGCGAGTGGGACATTCCATCTTGATGTAGCTCTAGGAAAACTCTGTCTACTGGTTAGGGATATGGCACTGAAGAGGAGGAAAGTCATTTGAAAGGAACAGAGGTCCCGGGACCATTCTATCCAGGAGTGGGTTCTGAATTCACACCACCTACATAAAATAAGATTGAAAAATTAACATAGGAGTTCCCGTCGTGGCGCAGTGGTTAACGAATCCGACTAGAAACCATGAGGTTGCGGGTTCGGTCCCTGCCCTTGCTCAGTGGGTTAACGATCTGGCGTTGCCCTGAGCTGTGGTGTAGGTTGCAGAAGCGGCTCGGATCCCGAGTTGCTGTGGCTCTGGCGTAGGCCGGTGGCTGCAGCTCCGATTAGGCCCCTAGCCTGGGAACCTCCATATGCCGCGGGAGCAGCCCAAGAAATGGCAAAAAAAAAAAAAAAAAAAAAAAATAACATAAAAACTGGTCCCACAAGCAAACTTCAGGCCTCTCCAAAGAGATGCCTCCCATGAGAAACAACTCTCCCTGAGCATGAGCTCAGAAGCATAAGGAAATAAACTCCCATGAAAGACAGTGAACATATCTACAAGAACAGAGACAACTGAGCAATCTGAAAGTGGTTTTTTTTTTTTTGCATTAAAAAAAAAATATTCAGGAGTTCCCGTCGTGGTGCAGTGGTTAACGAATCCGACTAGGAACCATGAGGTTGCGGGTTCGGTCCCTGCCCTTGCTCAGTGGGTTAACGATCCGGCGTTGCTGTGAGCTGTGGTGTAGGTTGCAGACGTGGCTCGGATCCCACGTTGCTGTGGCTCTGGCGTAGGCTGGTGGCTACAGCTCTGATTGGACCCCTAGCCTGGGAACCTCCATATGCCGTGGCAGCGGCCCAAGAAATAGCAAAAAAAAAAAAAAAGACAAAAATAAATAAATAAATAAAGTTTAAAAAAAAATTTTCAAGGATTTCTTGCCATGTGCAGTGGGTTAAATGGCTCTGGTAGCTGTGGAGGTGAGGGTTCAATCCCCAGCCTGGCACAGTGGTTAAAAGGATCCGGTGTTGCCATAGCTATGGCATTGGTTGCACCTGTGACTCAGATTCAGGGCCTGGCCTGGGAACTTCCATGTGCCATGCATGTGGCCATTAAAAAAAAACACAAAAATGGAGTTCCCATAGCAGCTCAGCAGTAACGAACCCAACTAGTATCCATGAGGACACAGGTTTGATCCCTGGCCTCGATTAGTGGGTTAAGGATCCAGCGTTACTGTGAGCTGTGGTGTAGGTCAAGACACAGCTCGGATCTGGTGCTGTTGTGGTTGTGGCATAGACCAGCAGCTGTAGCTCTGATTCCACCCATAGCCTGGGGGACTTCCATATGCTGCATGTGTGGCCCGAAAAAGTGAAAAGAAAAAAAAAATCAAGAGAAAAAAAATTTTAGATAAATAATGAAAATTTCTGAAAAGAGGAAAATTTAGATTATACTTGTGAAAAACATAGTTCTTTAAAAGACTTAATGTCTGAATAAAACAGAAAAGTAGAGCTGAGGAGAAAATTAATAAATTACAGATAGATATGAGGAAATCACTCAGAACACAGTTCAAAGAGATAATGAGATGGAGCTCATAAAAGAGAAGATAAAACAGAGAGAGAATAAAAAGCTCCACATGTGGAAGAAAGGTATTATTTGAGGAGATGATGGTAAAAATGTTTTTATACATAAAGAAAATTATGAATCCTCACACTGAAAAAGAACGTGGAATCCAAATATGATAATTAAATAAAAATCCATACTTAAACACATATTACTGAAACTACTTTACATAAAAGTATGAAAGTCACAAAGAGAAAAGACATATTACCTTAAAAGAAATGATAATCAGTCTAACAGCTGACTTATCATCATCAATAATGGATTCCAGAAGATAATGATTAATATCTTCTAAACAATGATGTTTAGCTTTTGATAGCATGTTAAGGTATCACTCAAAATTATAGCAAAATAAATATCTTTTCAGATTTCCAAAAACTTAAAAAGTTTACTACTAAGACTTTCACTGAAAGAATTACCAAAGGACATAATTCAGTAGAAACAAAATTTAAGAGTAAGATTCAAGAAGCACTGGGGAACAAAGAAATAAGCAAAATATATTAGGAAATTTAAATAAGTGTTGTCAGTGCGAATACACTGCTCTGGTCAGCAATAATACAGAGAGTCAGTCTAGAATTAGGGAGTTCTGAGGTCTAATAAAGGAGAAAAACAGACATTGATAAACTTTGAAACTTATGTCATAAACGTAACAGCATAAGGTATGCTAATGGAATAAGCTGGTATTTTCTAGTCTGTTAACCAGTCACTACTGAGTACCTTGAGATGTTTTTTTAAAAATACAGATTCTCAAGCCCCCTCGATGATCCTAGGACAGCAAGTGTATCTGGAGGGACGACTGCGTCCGTATTTTTTTCAAAGCTCCCCAGCTAATTTTATTAGGAGATCATAGTACTATCTCAGGACACATGATTTAGGTTCTTGCTCCTTGGATCTCCAAAACGGAGAGACAAGCTATGAGCTGTAACCCAGTGGAAAAATCAATATACCATAAGAAGAAGCTACTGGATAAGTGCCCTGGGATTATAATGGGAATATTTCTTTTTTCCCCAGCATGCCATGTATTTTCCAGGTGATAGGTTTAAGGAGATAATTAGATAGACCCTGATAATTGGAGACAAATTATTTTAAAGTAATAATATACATTGTATCTTAGCAGGAATTGACAATTTAGACATAACGAGTTTAGGTGTCAGGAAGTATTTTTTACAATGATGTGATAACTATAGGCATTCTGTTTTTGATAGCAGGGAGCTTTAAATGTTTGAAATTGTTGAACAGTGCTGCTTGTGACGAAGTGCTTTTTAAAAATATGTAAAAGTTTTAGCACCATCTTTAGCCTGGTGACTTCTGGCTGTGACTAAAATACAGTATGACTGAGCAGAAGCCTTGAGTCCTTGTCCCATGATCTAATTCTGAAGAGTATTTATCAGTGGGGGCCCAAGTCCCCAAACTCAGCAATAGATGCTTTACATATAAAAAGCTAAAGTCTATGGAAATGTAAGTTTACCTCTTTTTCTAACACTTGCTCTACTGAATTTGGGGGATTAAAAGAAAGGTGTGTTATATGTTATATAGAAGCCCTCTCCCTTTGTTTGACGTCCTTGGGGGTATGGGAACAGTTGGAATTGAGAAATCATGACCTTCACCTATAGAGTTGAGTGTGCCCAAGGTTTAGTCAAAGGAGAATTATCCCTCAGTTTTTCCCATTGACAACTGTCCCAAAAAAGCAGGATTCTGTCACCTCAGTGGATTGTTATTACTCTTCTGAGCCTGTCTCCTCTGTTAGCCTGTGAAGGCCTCAAAAGTAGGATCTCATTAATCAGGCAATCTCCAGGTCTAGCTTTGTGTTTGGCACTAAATGGACACCCAGTATATTTTTTGTTTTTGATGGACTGAGTGAATAAATGAAGTCCCTGAGGTCACCAGCTCAGAGAACTATTTCTCCTCTGGCTCACATAACCTGGAGCTAGTTTAGGACTTGGTTCGCATGGGTTTGTACTTTCTAATATGGTAGCCACATGTGGCCATTTACTTTTAAATTGATTTAAATTAAATTAAATGTCAGTTCCTCAGTTTCACTAGTCACTGATTAAGTGCTTAATAGCTTCATATGGCTAATGGCTACTGTCTTAGACAGCGCAGCTCTAGTGCTCTCCATCTCTGGAGGAAGTTCTACTGAGCAGAATTCGTATAGCTGGGACCCTGGAGCTCTATACCCTTCTCAGATGTAACCAGTTAGATGTGTCACTGGGCAAGTCATTCACACTCACATGTGCAGACCATTCGCCTTGCCTGAAGTAGTCTTCCCTCACGTGGTAGCCTAGTTAATTACCTCTCATCTTCTAGCTCTAACAGTCCCGGCTAGGTCAAGGCCTTTCATGGTACCTTGTGCAACTTCTTATAAAGGTTGCCATTTTAGATACTTTTATAATTATTTGATTAATACTTATCTCTCATAACAAACTGTCAGCTCCAAGAGGGCAAGAACAAGTTTGGATTTATTCAGCATTATACCCCTAGTGCCTAGCAACATGTCCCAGAGAAAGCCTGCAGTGTTCTTTGAACTAATCAATGAATGAATCATCAGTTTCAGCGTCTCCCCCACTGCAAGTGGTCAGTGCTCTGTTGGACTGAAGCATAGATGTGGCCATATCTGTTCGTAGCCATCATCCCTTGGATCACCAAGGATGTCCATTCTGCTTTGTTATTCTCTAGGCTTAATATTTTCAACATCACCCCTGGTGACTTGCCAGCATAATCAAGACTATCAAGGTGAATACATTGACCGTGCCAACTGAAGATCCACAAGCAGGAGAAGAACACAGAATTTCATCTAGGATTTGAGGCAGATACTGTTAAGCTGCCTATAGAGGAGTCACTCATCCAAACTCTTCATCAAGACAAAGTCTTGACAATGAACGAGTTTTGTTCTTCAGAGTAACTCTGCTCTAGGAAACTCCCCACCTCCAGGGTTTAACATCCAGCCCAACTTTCAGTATTACACATGAGAAGGTAGAATACATACAGGTCAATGCTCCTAAATTCTAGCCACATTTCTCCCAAGTGATACAGAAATTTACAAATGTCCGGGCCATCCTGAGCATCATCTAAGAACTCTTGGTCCAGTGGAAACTTGAGGAAGTGGGGGCAGCTCCAGCCGAGTCTCCCCTGAAGTGGTTCATATCTGCACATACCACAGCCGTCAAGCACAGGCAACCAAAACAGCAACAAAAAGAGCCGCCCACTCAGGCTCCTGTGAGCCTTCACGTCTGGGTTCATATGGCTCCCGCTTAGAAGCGGAAGTGGAAAACCAAATAAAGTCAACTCCATGGAGGTCCTGGGGACTTAACACTGAGCAGCCACAGGAATACCAGAGTGATACATCATGATTCATGTTCTTACAATAAATGCCTAAGAAAGTCATGAGGATTTGGCACTTCGTATCAAGCACTGGCAAGACAGCTCAGTTTTCTGCCTGTTGTGAAGTGTAGCCTGGGGCATTTTCTCCCATTGAGCAATATGCATTAGCCATGTTATCTATAGTAGCAAAGGAGTTACTGATAAAGCTTTATTAAGTGATATCAAGACTTTTTTTTTAATGTTCTTTTCTGTTCTGGGAGAGGCTTTAGAAAAGACACTAAGTTGTTGTTCTTCCCAAAGTATCCCTACCAGCCCAATATGAGAAGATGAAACACATAACTAGAGGATTAGCAATCCAGGAATCATTGACTTAATACTGTTCATACTTAACAGAATACGCTGCAGAAGAAACAAGTAAAAACGAAGAACACTCCTATGGAGCAAATCCCTATTTTCCCATTTAGGAAACTATGAAAAGAAAGAAAGAAAGAAAAAGGACCAGATGGTTCTCTAGGCCCTCACAAGTACAGTGAAGGGTGTGATGCCTCACCAGGAAAAGGGCTTTTCCATAAGAAAAATAAAATTAACAAAACTGCATCTCCATGGTGACTCGAACAGTTAGTGCTCCAGCCAATGCATCCATTCTGGCCAACTTTAAGGTGGACACATCCTTGCTGGTAAATCAATGGCTGCTGAAATAGATAGGAAAGGTGCGGGCCATTTATCTTGTACACTGAATCCTCTCTGGCCAGTGGCCTGGATGGTATGAATTCTTGGTTTAGGATGGAAGAGTTGGAAGGGACCTCGGAAAAAACTAGTCTTCTCTGCCTCCTGCTTGATATGAGAGGTGCCCAGACAGCATCTCCAATAATTTTTCAGATCCATAGTCACAAACAACATGAATCAGAGAGGAGATCAAGGACATGTGGGACACATTTGCAGGGCAACATCTGCCCGAGGCCACGTGACACTTTCTATCATCTCTCCTGCCCCACCCCCTACCCCCGCCCCCCGCCTTGTTTCCTTGTGATCTCTCTTGCCTCTAGGTCTTTGCACATGTGGTTCCTTCTGCTTGGGGTCCTCTCCACTCCCCCCACCCCACCCCATCAACCTTGTCTGGCTAACTCCTACTCATCCTTGCAGGCCCTGACTTGGCACGATTAGGTTGGTGCTGCTCCTCTGACTTGTCCCACTATAGTGACCAACCATTCTGGTTTCCCTGGGACTGAGGGGCTTCCTGGATATGGGACTTTTAGCTCTGAAATCAGACAGTCACCCTGAATCCCTCGCTCCCTATGCTTACCATCCCCAGACTTGGGATCTTCTAGTGCAACCGCCTGCTTGCTTATAGCACTGGACACTATCAGTATCCTGAAACCAGGGATAGGGTCATTCATCTCTGCAATCCTGCTGTGTACCTAGCCCACACCTGGCATGTGGCAAATGAGCAAAAATCATAACTGGAATAGGTACTTAGTGCTGACTGATTGACTGACTGACTGACTGAATGTAAAAATCGACATTCTTTTCCACATCGGTCTCTCATTGCTGTTTCCTGCAGCCTCTCCAGCTCTTCCTTGAATCCAGCTTGGGTTCTAAGACCTGTTATGGTACCACTCCTGCCCAGAGCAGCTAACAAATGCCTGACAGAGGCTCATGCATACAGACTCGTGCACTCTTCTTTCCCAGTCCGGGTCATCATTTATCTTTAGTTACTGACATAAAGAGACTCGGGACTAGGAAAGATATTTATGTCACGGTTGATTTCTTTGTCTACCATTAATTGAGAGTTTAGGTGCCAAGCACCATGGTACACCCTTTTCTTCATTTGCATATTTAATACTCAAATTATCCCCATGAGCTCTCATTACCACCCTTTTCCAAATGAAGACCCTGAGGCTCAGAGTTCCACCATTGGTTACAGGTGACTTGAAGCTTGAACCCAAGGCAAAAGTTTGATGCTTTTAACCACTATCCTATCATGCCAGAAGCTGTCTGCAGTGTTGGAGGAGGCAAACTTGGGGACTTTGCTGTCAAGTTTGTGGCACAATAATTTGAGGCCAGAGACACACAGGGCTATTGTGTCCTTTGCCTGTCACCCATCCTGAGCCCGGCCCCTTCTGGGGGGACGAAAGCATGATTCAGAAGCATGTGTCCCCGAGTTTCAGGGAAGTGAGAGAGCTGAGAATAGCTGATAAAACAGGAAGGCTCCCAAACCCTTTAGGTGATAAATGAGAAGCCAAGATCAAGAAGGGAAGGGCTCTTGTTCAAGGTAACACAGCCAGACAGTGGTAACACCAGGCCTGAGCCCCTAATCTCTGACTTCCTGTCCATGTCAGTTCCCCACTTTCTTCCCCCATTCTCTGATTATCAAAAACACACAAGGCTCTCTTTACCACATTCCTTGGGTTTTAAAGCCACTGCTCCTGCTGTCGTCCCTCCCCAGTCCTAATACTTTTTTCTTTCTTTTTAACATTTGAGGAAGAAAGTGTTGTGGTTAACAGCATTTGAATTCCACAGTGTCACTATAACATGTAATAAATACTTTTTATTATTTATTACCAAAATGCTTAGGGGTCATGGAAGACTGAAAGCTGTTCTATTCCTTCTGATGCTGCGCTAACAAGTTTGCTCCAGTCACTGGTGGGGGTAGGGGTGACACAGCTAGACCTGATGATCTAATCTTCTCAGTGTCACAGGCTGTATCTCCACAGTTATGCTAAAACTGTAGGTGACTGGAAGATTTATTTTAGCTCAATCTTTGCAGTCCTGAGAATGGCAGGTTCTCAGAAACAGCGATCCAGCTACCCAGGACCACCTGGATGAGCTAACAGGGAAACTGGTCCAAGAGTCTAGGTCACCCCAGAGTCTAAAGTAATCAGAAAGTTCTGCCCCAGGGTAAGTGCTGCAGAAAGCACTGCACGTTCAAAGCCAGTTGGGCAAACTCACTTTGGGGATATTCTTGGTACTTTTAAAAGCCATATCCAGAGTTTTTTTAAAAAAAAAGACCAGAGACTGTCAACCCTGCACACACCACCCCCACCATCCTCCATACCTGCAACCCAGGAATTTTGCTTGCACTAAAAAAGGCATCTTCCAAGAGGACCTATGAACTTAAAACAAATGCTGTTTAATTTGCTATTCATTAGGGGTGTATCTGGATTGATTTATTGCACCCTTCTGACCCCACGTCTTTGGAACAGCATTCCTTCACGATTAAACAGGGAAAGGATTCAGGCAGGACTTTCAGGGATAAGTGTAGATGGCTACAACGATACCTTAAATTGCTCCGTATCAGGTAACCCAAAGGAAACGCTCTCGACCCAATTCAGCGTTGAATGCACATGAGCCAGACAAGAGTTTGAAAGTTTTTTGACCTAGGTTTCCCAAGCCTTTCCTAAGGGATGTGGCCAGCACAGACCACTATTATCCAGATTATGAGCTTTTGAGTACTTCCACATTCAGGATATTCTGAGAATGCCTAACCACATACAATTGATCACAGAAACTGCAATCCCTTTTGATCCCGAGGAAGTCAGCTCTTCCTGGTAACTACCCAGCAGCAGGAAAAAAAAAAAAGAAAAGAAAGGAAAGAGAGAGACAGAGAAAGAAATGGGGAAGAAAGAAAGAAAGAAGGAAGGAAGGAAGGAAGGAAGGAAGGAAGGAAGTAGGAAAAAAAGAAAGAGAAGAAGAAAAAGAAAAATTGAATGGGGGGAGGATGAAGGCGGGGAGGGCAATGTGCACCAGTAGAAAATAAATTTCTATTGGCAGCTCAATAGGCCAGTAGTAATCAGAAAATGAGGAAACCCTTGTAACACACTAAGAAGAGAGAGGTGACAGCAATTGCCCTTTAGAAATGAGACCAACAGCCTCTCTTGTGGGTGGCATGAGTATAATTACAGCAATTAAGAGGAAAGAGTACAGTCCTTTTTTTGCTCTTAATGCATAAACAAACAATTTAGGAACTTGTAAGCCGGAGAGAATTGGTACATAGCTTAATTTTTCTACTACTGTGGCTCTCCTTGCTTTAATTGGCTTCCAGGAACATTTCAAGGGCTGAGGTCTTTGTGGTTGTGGTTTTTCTTAAATGCACACATTTACCTGGAGCGGGGGTGGGTGGGGGGAGGGCTCTCACTGGCTATTCAACTTCCTGCCAATCTGTGAGCCTCCAGGCTACCTGTCCAGAATGTTCAGAGTGCGTGAGGCCCTGAGGAAAAAGTCCAGGATAAGAACGCTCAGGACTTCCTGGGGGCCCTGAGCACTGTGTGCTCCCCACCAACCCACGCTGGCACCGTCACAATTTGATCTGACCTGTACTTCCTGCATTCCTCTCCCCTCCTCCCTTCCTCCTACCCCATGCCTCCTAGTGGCACGTTGCTGAGGTGTCCAGCAAGCACCATAATTCTGCTTTGTCTTCCTGCTGAAGCCCAGTGGCCATAGGATAAATAAAAAGTCTGGAGCAGTGGGTTGGGCTAGGAAGTTGCTCCTTTTCTGTGGTTTGGGGGCTACTAGGAAGCCTCAGAACCAGCCTCCTCAAGCCAAGGCTGACATCCTACCATCTGCGAGTGGCTGGCTTGGGATTGCTACTAAGGATTGGCAGGGCTTGATAAATGAATCTCCGACTATTGACCATGGAACTCAGCTACATGGAATCATTGCTGTGAAAAGCAACTGGACTGCAAATCAAGTCCTAACAATTCTCTAGAGGATGACTTCCCACCTCTTCCTAAAGAATTTGGTGCATGCTTCATGGTCTAGCTGTAAGTCAGAACATCCTAAACATAGCCTCTGAACATAGTGACAAGCCATCCAGCTATTTTCTCATGATGCAATAATAGGCCAGCAGACGGAAAGTTAATTTGATTGATAGCAATTCATTTCTTTACTTTAAGAACTGCCTTACACTGCTCTTTTGAATACAAATGTTTTTGCTCCTATATTTTGGTATTCATGCAAAATGAGAGTAGTATTGTTCCTCAAGATAAGGCTGATAGGGGAAATATTCCTGGCTAGGAACTGGGAGACCTGAGCCTTCCTGCCAGCTCTTGTGACTGTCTGACTGGAGAACCAAGAAGCTGCCTGACTCAGCTCTCTCACTATCTTGTATACCTAGGTCAGAGCTCTCTTGTTGTTCTGGGCTTCCTTCTATACTAAATTTCAATAGGAAGCTCTTACCACTCTTTCATAACCTCACCAAGCCCACCTGAAGTTCTTCTTGATGATTTGAAAGAGGTTAGAGCCAACCGGGAGGCTGTTGGAGGCTGGAAAATAGGCTTCCAGATTGAGCTGAGGGCCAAGTCAGCATAATCCACCAGAAGGTGCAGCAGGGTGTTGTTTATGGAAGCCTTTGTCTCCACAATGCATCCATTTATCAGTGCCTCTGAAAGCCTGGGCCCAGGGTGAGGGCCAGCAGCTCAGAGGAAAGAGAAACCAGAGGCCCAGCAGGAACTAGGAGCTACCCATAACAAGAGAATTATATCTATGTGGTGGTTTTTCCCTCCATAACATTCAGGAATGCTCACGTGACACTGTGGCTGATTGGCTCGTTATAGCCCATGTCACAGTTGTCACTGACCTCCAGCCAGAACTTGATAGGGTGGTGGATGGGGTGGGGAAAGTTGGACAGTGTGGGCTCTGCATGCTCCCAACTGCCCCATCCTAAGTCCCCACCATTATTCCTTCTCTCCTTCTTGGCTGGCATTACCCTCAAACTCTTCTGCCATTTAAGCCCTCTTAGCTTCACATTCCTGCATCATTCAATTGAAAAGGCCTAACATCTTTGGATGCTCAGTGTCCTTTCTTCATTAAAGCTGCCTAGCTCTATGACCTTGGAAATGTCCTTAACTTCCCTCTCTATTTGTAAATGGTGCTAACTTACATCATGAGGGTGCTAAAAACCCTTGCTGGGTTATTGAGAGTTAAACTGAGGATATTAAATGGAATAGTGTACATAAAACACAAGTAGGAGTTCCCATCATGGTTTAGTGGCAACAAACCCAACCATTATCAATGAGAATGTGGGTTCAATCCCTGCCCTTGCTCCGTGGGTTAAGGATCTGGCATTGCTGTGAGCTGTGGTGTGGGTCGCAGATGTGGCTCAGATCCCATGTTGTGCTGTGGTGTAGGCTGGCAACTGCAGCTCTGATTTGACCCCAGCCTGGAAACTTCCATATACCGCAGGTATAGCTCTAAAAAGACAAAACACACACACACACATACACACACACAAGTAAACACAAGTAAACACTCAATACATGACATCTACTAGAATTAATATTAATTCACACATTACTATGCCCCTTTTCCTCTAAAGATAACACATCGGTGGGTAAATGCTGGAATTATGGGTTTTTTTTTTTTAAAGAGACCATTCTTTCCCTTAAAAGTTATTGAGGAGATCTGCCTGAATTTCTGTCAGGCACTTCCTCCAGGAGCCTTTTAAGTTTCTAGCTGACTGATGGCACACACTTTGCAGAGTGTAACAAAAACACAGAGTAGGCAGAGGAGAGCACATTTGTGAAAGTTCTCCACCAAGGGTTAGGAAGAAAAAGAGGTGGAAATAATAGAAGAAAAGCAACAGAAACTTGCAGATGAGGCTTAGAAGATGTGTGGAGCCAAAGAGACCTTGAGAGAGCCGAGCCTGTTTAGGGACTGGGGATCTTAGAAAACATCTGCACAACTGCTGTGTAGAACTGACCCTGAGGACCCCTGCCCAAGGTATGCTCCTCACCCAGACACAGAGAGCCCCCTGGAAGGACTCTGTCTTCGAAATTCTCACCGAGGTCTGGGCCAGAGCCGAGTTCAGCGACCTTTGGAGCACATGATAAGCTTCTGGCTTTAAGTCGACCTGCACTTCATCAGGCAGAAGAATACTTAATACAAAGTGAAGGGACAAAGCTATTTAGTGTCAGACTTTTGCTAGGTCTTTCCATTTTGAAGCATGGGTTTGAGCCAGGGCCAGAAAGAAAGACTAGTTGCTGGGTGGGGATTGTGTGATGAAGGAGCGGGAGCCTGGGCTGCAATTCTTAGATCTGCCACCAACTCTTTGTGGGACAGTGAACCTCTCGGAGTCTCTATTTCTGACGGCACAGCTAGAGAGAAAAATCTTTAGCATCCATTAAAAGCCTGACCATTCCAAATGGTTTACGATGATTTTTCTGGGAAAATAACGTATAATCGAAATAACATGAGAGAATCAATGGGAAAATGCATTAAGTACACATGACTCTCCACATCCCCAACGCTGTATAATGTCCCATCACATCATAGAGAAGAAAATAGAAAGAATAATGTGTCTCTAGAGAGTTTAACCACATCTCAAGCCTTTTTGTCCCATGAATACAAATGTTTATATTGTATAGCCAAAGTGCCATATTAGGAAACTGCTTTACTGCAAGGTTTTCTCAACTGGGTAATTGGCAAATGGGTCCAAAATGATAAGAAAGAAATTATTTCTGTGGTTCCTTGAAGTTTCCTTATGTCTCTCAATTCCCATCTCCTCACTGTTCGGGCAGGATGGAGTGTCTAAATAATGCTTGCCCTTTATGGGAAAACAGATGCAGGGACAGCTGTGGGACTCTAGCATTATCTGTGGCAGGTCTGGGCATCACAGCTTCCAACCCCTCCGACAGAATGAACAAATCACCCAGCTGGGGGACACACAGGGAAGGGGCCTCTCAACACTGACTTAAGTCATCCAGCAGTGCATTGGCCATGCCCTGGGTCCTGCTTAGGGTGGAGCTCCATGCAGCATGCAACTTTTCCAGTGAATATCTCGATGATCAGAAATTAAAGAGGTGGATCAGAGTCAATTAAGGAAAACCCTCTGCTGGGTTTGAAATATCTCCCCACCCACCACCCCATACATCAGCTGCATTGTTTTGGGCAAGTTGTTAGGCCTTGGTTTCCCTGCATGTAAAATGGAGATAATGGTACCTACCTAATCAAGTCACTTTAAAGATTAAATGAATTAATCAATATAAAGCACTGATGAACAGTGACCAGTACTTGGAACACTGACTTGCCCATAATAAGCACTCCATAAATGTTAATTATTGTTACTATTACTATTATTAATGTTACTTATCTTATTATTTTAAATATTAAGATTACTATTATTCTTACAAGAGCACACTGGCTTGTCTTCTAAAATATCTACGAAGGACATAGTAGATACTTCCCAGGGGTTAATCCTTTTTGTTTCATTTTGTTTTAAAACAATTGCTTGGAATTCAGGATTCAGATACTCATTTATTGTCAGGATTATTATGGCTTCTAACCAATCTCCCAGCTTCCAGTCCATTCTCACCACCCAGTTGTGTTACCTCTGTGTATAAAAACCATCAACAGCCCCACATTGTCTACAGATTCAAATCCGAACTCTGTAGTTTGGTTTTTAGAGCTTCACCCTGTTTTTCTATCCTCCCTCCCGTGGTTCCCCATGGGTCATCCTAAGCTTATGCTATCTGGACTACTCAGGAGTCTTCCCCCTCTTTGGATTGGTTTGTTCTTACTGACTATAAATACAATTCTTTTATCTCTTGTCTCTATTGGGCCAGCTCCTATTCAGTCTTCAAAGCCCCAGTGAAATGTCATCTATAAGAAACCTTCTCTGATCTTCCCTCAGTAGCACCAGCTGCTTCCTTCCCTGAGTGTATATGACATTTTCTAAATACCTCAATTAAATGTGGTTTTGTTAGTTATTTCTGTATTTCATCTCCTTCTTTGGATTCCCAGTTTAATTCCCTTCAATTAGCTCTGCAATTCTTGAGAAGCTCCTGGTCTCTATAAGCAGTGCCCACTGGAGCTGTGTGGTACTCAGCCTGTGTGATGATGTGGAGAAGCTCCTGGCTGTGGGGGATTTCTTGACACCTCCAAATGGATCACACAGGAGGTGTCTCTGCTTTCTGTAAGAGAGATGTTCTCTGCAGACAACATGCAGAATATATGACATTCTGACATTACGACTCTCACTTTAAAGCGACATTATATTTTAGTGACTATAGGCTGGAAATTAACTCAGTCAAATTAAATTTCTTCTGTTCCCTTGGAAGCATCTTCAAGGCAGGAAGAGGTCTGCATCTCTGGCCCCAGCCCTCAGTACAGGGCCTGCCCAGATGGATTTGGGTTTTCCAAATGAATGAATGAACTTCATGTAGCAACCTGATCTGACTGAACTCACTGACCTCTGAATGAGTCATCAATGCACATATCCTTTTGTGAGAAAAAAAAAAATTCTCCCGCTCCGCACAAGAAGTGTGAAATGGAAGGGAACAAAGTCATTTGGAGTTGGGGATGAGGCAGCAGGTAAGAGTCTTCTAGTCACTGTCTGGGCTTGTGCACATCCTGGTGGCTGGGCTCTAAGAAGGAGAGCATCCCATGAGAACCAGGTGGAGGCTGTATCACCTTTTATGATCTAACCTCAGAAGTCACATGGAGTCACTTCCGTTACACACCATGGTCAACAAAAGGAAGGCACAGTCCTCCTTGGTGGGAACGGTCAAAGAATTCTGTAGACATTTTGAAACCACCACAGCCCAGCAGAGGAAACTGTCAAGCTATCATTGGGTGACCATGACCAAATGACGTATTGTGTAATTGGTAAAACAAAAACAAAACATGGCTGAAACAAGGATTGCATATTTTAATGGGTTAAATCTGTTGCCATAAATTCTAGCAGGTTGGGACAATGGGACAAGCACTGGACTGGGAATCAGAATATTTTCCTTCCAACTCCACTATTTACATTGGCTATTAGTTGAATTTGGGCAAGTTAATTAACAGTCACAAATCAATTTCTTCATCTCTATGAAAAAGATGATGATACCACCTACCTTTATGGTTCATAGATATTTAAAGAAAGTAATAAGATAAAGAATGCAAAAGAACCTTAAAATTTTTATTTTTACCCTTCCTCTGGCTTCTAGCACCTGAAATAGAGAGGTGCTAGAAGAGATTAGTTTCTCCAACTTGGTAACCTAAGGACAAATTTTAAGAGGAAAAATTTCTTACAGACTCCTGAAAATATATCTGTGGGCCCTCAAGTCTCTATGGACCCCACTTTTACAAACATTGACTTGAGGAACTAAAGTTTTACTCCATGAAATTTCCCTCAATTAGAAATCCTTGTGAACGAAAAAAAAAAAAAAAGGACTTTTTTTCTTTTTCACCATTACAATACATTTTAGATTATAATAAAAATGAAAACCAAAAAATTAAAAGATAAGTACTATAGAGCTCTCTGACCCTCGAGAATACATCTGTGAACCTGGAACAGAGGACTTTAAAGAAGTGGTCCATTTCTCTGCATGAGTCTGTGGTTTTGTGGGGTGATTCACAGAGACAGCCCCTTTATGGAGTCATAAACTCCTGGAGAGAAGGGATGTGTCTTAGATCTCTTTGAAACTTTCAAAACTTTGTGCATAGAGTATGTACTCAGAAATTTTTGATTGAATGGAAGTATAAATGGACAATGATGGAGAAAGCAATAAACAGGATAACAATTTCACATTTGCATTTCATCTTTTTGCCAAGCTAGTGCTTTGATATTGACCATCCCACTCTTAACAGTGGAGAATGCCAGCAGCCTTGGCAGTGACAGGCCTGACTCCTAATGGGCTATTTCAGGATCTAATTAGCTGATTGCCTGAGAGGTCCTTACTTCCAATCAAGCTGACAGTGGAAGAAAGTGGTTTAAACAAAACTGATTGGGAGGCGAATTCAAAACACAAAATCTTGCTCTTGGCCTTCAGGTCCTGCATGATCTAGGCTATACCTACCTCTCAAGTCCCATCTAAGCCAAGTTCCCTCTGTCTGGAACACTATTCTCCCACCTCTTTGCCTAGATATTTCTATCTTCCAGGTCTCTGTTTTAGTGTCTCTTCCATGGCACTTACCTGAGCCCCTCAATCTAAGTCAAGCCCACTGTTATGTCCCCTCTTAGCACCTGTATCTTTCCTTATGCAATACTTATTTATATCAGTTTTTGAGTTTACTCAATTTCTGTCTTTCCCACTAGACTATAATCTTCATGAGGGTAGGAACTATATATCTATTTTATGAATGATTATCTCCCTAACACCTAGTACAATACCTGGTATAAAGCAGACATCTAAATAAATGTTTGGTGAACACATAAATGAAACAAGCAAACAGGGATTATTACTTTTTTAAGCATTTCATGTGTGTCCGACATTGTGTTAGCCATAAGCAATTGGTAAGTTTCTCAGCTCACTGAGGGAAAAAAAAAAAAAAAGTCTTGCTCTGAAACTAGAATTTCTCTTTTAAAACCAGCAGCCGAGCCCCTGCTGCCTGTCAAACATGGCTGCATAAGCCAGATTGACTAAAACCAGATGTACTCCAGGGCCCTGTTTCACACCGTTTCCAATAGGATATGAATCAGACAAGATACCATCAACCAAGCATTCACTCAGGAAACAGGACCCTGGTAAACTTTTCAGGGTGACCCGCCTTACACTGCCAGGATCCAGCCCTACTGACAGCATCTATTATAATGCTGAGGAATGGAACACACTAAACCCCACAAAATGTGCTTTGGAGCCAGGAGGCAGGCAGCCACGGGAAGTGTGCTAAGTGTGGAAATTCCCTTCAAGCTTTTCAAGCAGCTCGAAACCATGAGCTAAGGAGGGAGCTCAAAACTCCAAAGAGAAATTCCACTTTCCTTTTCCTTGGCCCTGGTCTTTCCACTCCAAACACAGTCCTGCTGGTTTCAGCCACTTCATGAATGTGGGATTGTTAGGGTCGGTCCAGAGCCTCGCCACTATTTTTCTTAGGTTAAACACACACACACACACACACACACACACACACACACACACACACACACACAAATTGGCATACATGTTCTCTTTCATTTGCCCTGAAGAAATCAATATCCCAGTCTGGGGTTACCAGCTGTGGTTCACATATACCCAGAGGCATAGCTGCTTTATGTTATAGCTGCTGACATTCTTCTCAGGAGCCCCTCTTCTCACAAGCCTCTCTGGTTCAAGCTTGAAGACGGGCTTACTACGTCCGATGCTCTGACGAGGTCCTTTCTTACTTGCAGTTACAAGGACTTACCCTATAAACCAAGCTCCCACCTCCACTCACTTTTTCCTGTGGACCTTGAAGCGATTTCTATGTAAACAGAATGCTATCTGTTTGTTTTGTAAATTCAAGGAAATTGAATTTTTATTTGTTCCTGGCTCCATGACTCGCTATGGGCTCAAGGGGAAGTTATTTCCCCTCAAAGCCTCAATTTCTTTACCTGTGAAATGGAAATAATAACTGTATGTACTTCATAGGGCTGTCACGGGATTTTAAAAAGAAGCTTCATATAAGGCTTCCATTGAGAGGCGAAGTCTGATTCCCCTCTTTTTTTGGATACGGGCTGGTTATAGGAACTTGCCTGGTGAATAGAATGTGGTAGAATTGATTTTCTAAGGTTGGGTCTTAAGAAACCTTCCAGTTTCTGTCTAGCCTCTTGGAAAACTCATTCTGAGGGAAGCCATATAAGCCAGTTGCCACATTAGAGATCCAACTACCCTGAGACTACCGTGCTATGAGGAAATCCAAGCTAGCCACATGAAGAGGCTATGGAGAAAGAAAGATGCCTGTCCAGTCCCAGCTCTTCCAGCTAGTCCTGCCAAGCACCTGTCATGTGAGTGAAATATATTTCAGGTCTGAAAGATAGAACTTGGACAAGAACCAAGGAACCCAGGTAACTTCCAGGACAAATTCCCAGACACACGGCCCTAAGCAAGCCAACCATTCTCTAGTCATTCAAGCCTCCCAGCTGAGGCCCCAGTCAACCTGGAGCAGAAATAAGAGCTATGGGGCTGCCCCTACAGAGACCAGCTCAAATTTCTGACCTGAAAAATTGTGGTGTTCCACACCACCAAGTTTTGGGGTGATTGATTATGCAAAAATAGAAAATCAAAACACATAATAAACTCCCAAGAAATGATGATTATTACTTAACTAAAACATTATTATCAGCATTTGAGGGAAGAACATCCCCCAGATTGCTCCATCGGATCCTAAATTTTGCAGGACACATGCTTCTTGAGGGCATATGGTGCCAGAGGGATTATAAAGCAACAGAAGAAAGGATGCACCCCAAACACAGTCCAAAGTGCCCTGCAACTGCTTGGCATTTCAATCAATACTTCCTTCATGAATGAATGACAAACGTCACATGCCCTTTTAGAACATCTACTTTACTCCAAGATTATTTTTTCGAACAGATTTTATTATGGAACAGAATACAGAAGTCTTTAAATTTTTTAAGACAATATACGAGACTCCCCCCCAATCCCAAATTAAACTTTCGGTTGGGCATTCAGGTTCTGAAGCCTTTCCTATGGTTACAAATTCCCTCTTCTCTGTCACTAGGAGTAACTAAGCTATTCATTTAAAGACTACATGAGTGCTTACTTTGAGCCAGGTGCTGTTGTAGATGCTGGAAATACAGTAGTGAGCAAACAAAAATTATCTATATCTTGGGGCTAACATTTTAGTTGGGGGAGATGGTGAACTAGCAAGTTGTGTGTGTGCTTCTGAGTGCTATGAAGAAAAACACGGCAAGGTGAGGCAGATGAGAAGTGCTAAGAGGAGTCAAGAGTCACTCTTGTCAAAAGGATGGAAAGTGAAAACCTCACAGATATAAGGTGACATTTAAGCAGAGACTAAAGGCAGTTTGGGTGTAAGTCATGTGGCTACTTGAGGGGAGAGGGTACCAGGCAGAGGGAACAACATGTGTGAAGGCTTAAGAAATGGTCAGATGAAAAGTCTACAAACAATAAATGCTGGAGAAGGTGTGGAAAAAAGGGAATCCTCCTACACTGTTGGTGGGAATGTAAATTGCAGCAGCCACTATGGAAAACAGTATGGAGCTTCCTTCAAAAACTAAATACAGCACTACCATATGATCCAGCAATCCCACTCCTGGGCATGTATTCAGAGAAAACCATAATTCAAAAAGATACATGCAGCCCAATGTTCACAGCAGCACTATTTACAATAACCAAGACATGGAAGCAACCTAAATATCCATCGACAGATGACTGGATAAAGAAGATGTGGTGTATATATATATATATATAATGGACTATTACTCAGCCATAAGAAAAAAATGAAATAATGCCATTTGCAGCAACATGGATGAACACAGAGATTATCATACGAAGTGAAGTAAGTCAGAGAGAGAAAGGCAAATATCATATGATGTTACTTTTATGTGGAATCTAAAAAAAATGATACAAATGAACTTATTCACAAAACAGAAACAGACTCACAGATTTAGAAAATAAATTTACAGTTACCAAAGGGGAAAGTGTATGGGGGTGGGCAGGGATAAATTAGGCATTAGGGACTAACATATAGACACTACCATATATAAAATGGATAATCAATGAGGACCTACTTAATTTTTAAAAAGTTTTGAAAAATTGAGCTGTCTCACCAATAGTGGCATCTAAATGAATACTTGGTCAATGAATAAATGAAACAGCAAATGGATCTTTTTTTTTTTTTTTTTTACCATTTCGTATGTGTATGGCACTGTGTTAATTTTTAAAAATTAAGTTGAATCATCTGAACAAATTCTGGGGTAAGTGGCTAGCTAGGTGAGGAGAGAACATAGTGGGAAATGGGGTACAAAAGTAGAAGATTTGAATTCTCTGTCCTCTTAGGCCTGGGGTCTAAAGCAACGGAATCACAATCTAAATGGCCAAAGTTCTGGCAAAATATAGGCCCACTTCATACTACAAATTCTTTTACTTCCCTCCGCTGGTTGGGTTTTAGCTATAGAACAAGAATAAAGGAAGAATAGGAAAACTGTCATTTCTGACTGGCAGTTGAGATAGACAAGCTATTCCAGGGGCTCAGCTTCAATGCCAATAGAGGTTGCTTACCAAAGGGAATAAATGTGGGTGGGATTCTTGGAGGAATGCCAATGGCAGCAATGTCAATGAGTCAACAACACTAGAGCAGGGCTGGTATAACAGGGCATGGGATATTCTACTTCTCTATTGCTGTGTAACAAACTGTCCCCAAATGCACTGGCTTCAAGCAACAATATATTATTTCTCATGGTTTTGTGTGCCTGTTCATCTCATTTGGGCAGTTCACCCTTAGAGTATCTATGCTGGAGTTATCTGAAGGCTCAAGGGACAGCACATCCAAGAAAACTCACTTAGGTGGCTACAATCCATGCAGGCTGTTGTCTGGAAGCTCAGCGGGGAACTGTCCACTGGAGTGCCTACATTTGACCTCCACATGGCTTACACTTTTCACAGCATGGTGAGTGGGTTCCTAGGAGAAACATCCTAGGACCGAGTGATCCAAGATGCAGAAAGTAGAAGCTGCCAGTCCTCTCAAAGGCTAGGCATAGAATTAGCACAATGTCACTTCTGCTATATACATTGGTCAAAGCAATTACAAGTCAGCCCAGATTTCAGCAGATGGAGGATAGACTTCACTTCTTAATGGGGAGTAGAAAGAGCATGGGAGAAAAGGAATTGATGGCATTGATTTCTGAAGACAAGTGACCATATGGAGTATTTCCAGAAAGTACCATTTAGATTCAGTGGGACCTACTGGACTCCCACTGAATGAATTTGCTGCCAATCAATTGAAGAGTTGTGGGGAAAAAGAGAGATGAATAAATTGAAATAAGCCTATTGGTAAAAAGTCCTCTCCACTCCCTTCTCACCTCCCCAGAGCTACTCTCCACTTGCCACATGCACATCTGGAGGCAGAATGAGGTGGTTCAGAATTTTAGCAAACCAGCTGTTGCGGCTGAGCCATGGAATAATGGGCTTATGTCACTGTCTTATCGTTAAACTATTCCCCCAGGCTGGTATGGCCTGGAAAATTACCAGCTACATATAAGTAAAAATTCAGACTCGAAGGACTACAGTTTACCCACCATCAGGGCAATTCAAAAGAATATGCTGTAGGTTTGAAGACAATTTCCAGAGAGACATGAATTCTCCGAATGTTTTCAGTAATGGCAAAATCACTGGAATAAGCAGTTGACCTCCTCCCTGGGGGACCATGCTCATTAAGATGTATGCATCCAGGACTGTTAAAATTCCAACTCATTACCTAATAGTTGCACCTTGTGCACTTGGATACCTCTAAAAATGCTTCCAGCCCTTCCATTTCAGTCATAATAACCAACTGACAGTCTCTGAGAGGCTTTAAGAGAACATTGCTGTAGCAAAGTTTAAAATGAAATGGAGAAAACTCAACAAGGAAGTACTATTGATAATCCTCTCTTATTTATTTTCTTTGAATTAATCTAAGATGCAGGAGGAATGAATTCTTCCCAGCTTTGAGGTCAGTGCTCAAGCCTTCATTCATTCTTTACTCTCATTAATTTCTACATTCACCAGGGAAAACAGTAATCCAATCTCAAGAACGGTTCCAGAGCCCAAGCCAACAGTGCCTTGGAGGCACTGTCAACTAAAGTCCATTGATTGCTAACACTTGTCCTTCAGGATCGAACTCAAGCATCTCTCCACTGAAAGCTTCCTCTAATCCTTCTTTCCCCATGGTAGAGTCAAATCATCCCCGCCGCCATGCTCCCTTTCCTCTCTATTAGAGCCTTTGATTCTTTCTTCCGCCTACATTTAACTCTTTGCTTTTCCTAAGTCTGGAGGATCTTGATATCAGGGGCTATGCTGCATTCATCTTTGGATATTAGGTACCTAGTGCAGTGCCTGACATCTCAGAGGACATTTGGTCAAGGGTTGCTTAAAAAAAATAAATGTCATGAGTGGTTCTGCAGTCAATTTGCCAAGGAGGTACACTGAAAAGCACCTTAAACTTCATTAAGTTTATTAAGGTCAGTTTTATTATAACCACAATAAAAAGAGATCCGACTTTAAGGAGGTTGCGCTCAAGAATGAGAAGATAAGATTTGTATGCAAATAATTACCAGCCTAGGCAGGATGGAATATGGTATAGAGAAAGCATACTGGCTTATGAAATTTGGGTTGCAGACCCAGCTCAGAGTCTAAGGAACAGGAGGACCTTTTGTTTGTCTATTCAACCACTTGTTGATTACCTTCTATAAATCGGGTATACTTGTTCCTCCCCTCACTAAGGAACTTTAATTTGTTCCTGAAAATCCTTCCACTAAATGAAAAACTTTAAGTACCAAAATAATTCTACTAATATTAAAGGGGAAAGTTATGATGCCATCTGCTTCTAAGATACCAAACAATTTCCACAGATATAAAAACATAAACAACTGATCAATGAAAAGAAATATTTATAGGTAATAAAGGAAATAAAGGACATATTAATTTAAGGTTCCTATGATTATCCAAGTGGAGAAGCCAAGAATTGGATAGGTTTATAGGGAGCATAGAAGGTATAACATAGAATGTGCTATGAAAGAAGAAACCGGGGAGGCATCTTCATGAACACAAATTAAGATAAATTTTGATTGTGTGATTCCAGAAGAGAAAGAGCCCATCTCTCACTGGGCACACTACAGCGGATTCATGAAGGAAAGGGTGGCATTTGTGCTGCCCTTTCAAAGGGAATTCCACAAGTGGGGTAATGGAGGAAAGTTTAAAGGACAGAGGTATAGTTTGAAGGAGGGCAACAAGGAGACTTCACATCACTTAGGAGACTGCTGCAGTGAGGCATCTGGGCGATGATAATGGAACAGACAGTGATGCTGACAGCTGGACTGGGAAGGAAAGAGCATCTTCCATATGCTTTGTTTAGGTGGTCGAGAATAATATGGTGGTTGACTGGACTGGGAGGAAGAGGAAGGCAAAGGAAATTGAAGCTTTGACCCCACAAGTGAAGAGGAATAATTCTATGTTAAGGAGTTGCTTTGGGCTTTTGCCTGTTCATAGAGGGAAGGGCAGAAGAGATGTGGGAAGACAAGGAATATAAAATGCCAGCAAGATACCCAAAGAGAAATGGCCATTTCTGCTGCTCTAGAAAGAGGATTGGAAATATAGGTGAGGGCTTTTCTACCTAAGGATATCCCTAATAGTAAGAGGAAAAGACATGGTTAAGAGAAGGGAGAGAAGAAAGAGAATAGGACTTCTCCAGGCTAGGGCTGGAGGGCAGGGGCAGATTCAAATCCACAGATCACAATGTGCATCTCAAGGTGGATCCCTGGGGTTCTCCAATCCTTGGGCCCCGTTCTCCTATTACGTGTTAGGTGCTCAATAAATGAATGAATTCCTCTGAAAGGTGACTATCTCTTCTGCAGCTGCTCCTGTCACCCAGAGTCCCATCTCCTCAGCTGTGGCTTCTGCTGTCTCCCTCCTCTAGACTCCAGGGTTGCCCTCTGCCCTTCTAACCTCGCAGCTTCTCACAGCAGGGTGAATTCTCTCTGAGCTCCTTCCCTCAGCCTGGGAAGGGTGGGGATACCTAATGTATAATTTAGACCCCAATTCTCTCCTGTCTTTCACTGTTTGCTATTTATTTCACTCTTGTCAGCTTCTCCCACCCCCAATAAGTTATGTTGGAAGAGAGAGAGGCCTCAAGTCATGGTAGGTGCACTGGGCCCCTTGGCCTCCCCTCAGGGACACTAAAAGCACATGCGTTAAGTGTGCGGGTTGGGTGGGGATATCTATGCTGAGTAACCCCGCATACTTCTGCTGTTTACATAAAAATGAAAAAGAAAATGCTCTAGCAAGAAACGTCCCCTCAGTATGTCAAAAAACACCAGGGTGAATCAGGCAATTCCAAGAAATGTTTTACTTTGGGGAGATGATTAGGGCAGTAAGATATCGCAGTCCCTGCCCTGGGCATTGGTTAGTTCCCAGCAGACACAGTTTGCTATAATGTAGTATCTGTCACGGTCTGACTTGATTTGCCCCCAGGAAAGTGACTGGGTTGTCACATCACACCCTGCAAGTTAAAATTACTCATGTTTCTTGGTTCTGACCCAGGGCCAATGAAGTCTTCCTTTCCAGCAACGTCAAGATGTGAGTTTGAGGTATCACTCAGCCTTTTCTCGCAAATTCCCATTCCAGGCTTCTCAGGGGGAAAAATGAAGGCTGCATATGAGTTGCTGTTTAGGTTGCAGTCCCTCAGCATGTCACTCTTCTCGCCTCATTTTTCTTCCTTTTTGGACTGCAGTACAACTGATCTACCCCAATCCTCATCAGATGGTCTATCTCTATTTTCAGTCCTGAAAAATAACTTGTCTTGCTCGCCAACAGCATCGGTGCATTAAGATCAAAGGAGCAAAAGTGTATTCTTCCCAATTTTTTGCCATTGAGGCTCCCGTTGTTTAGACAGTTTTCCCCTATCTCCTGTTGCATTAAGCCAGGCTTTGTGCTTTTCCTCTGGCCTCCCCTCCTCTGCTCTCTCCCATGGTCTGAGGTTGATCCCCACTTCTCTTAAAAAGGAAATAACCAGCTTCCTTGGTCACCACTCTGCATGAAGGTTGGGAGCAAAATGAGGCTAGATCCTACTCCCAAGGAAGGAGAGAAGAAGAACCTGTATTGTTCTGCTTGGGCTGCCCCACAAAGTACCACAGACATGTACTGGCTCACAGCTTTGGAGGCTAGACGTCAAAGATCCAGGTGTGGGCAGGGTTGGTTCCTTCCGAGGCTCCCAAGGGCAGGATCTGTTCCAGGCTCTCTCCCTGGTGTATGGATGGTCTTCTCCCTGCAACTCTTCACGTCGTCTTTCTCTCTGTATGTTTCTAGATCCAGTTTCCTCTTCTTATCAGGACACCAGTCATATTGGATGAGGGCCCACCCAGGTGACCTCCCTGTAACTCCATCACCCCTGAAAAGACTCGAACTCCAAAGACAGTCACATTCTGAGGTACTAGGAGTTATGACTTCAATGTATAAAACTGTAGAGTGGAAGAACACACTTCAGGCTGTAACACATCCCCATTTGACAACAGAGGCTGGATCTGGGGTTGAGTAAGCACCAGACCCACCTCCAGGGTGTGCACCTCGTGCTGGGCTGCTGCTCCCTGTGGCCTCTCAGACTGGCTCACCTGTCTGACAGTTACCTTCTAACGTGAACTTGTCCAATGACAAACACACAACATCTGCGCCTCTTTCAACTTGGAAAGGTGGACTATGTCTCAAATCCATGGATAATCACTGCTACTTTACAGCCACTGTAAGAGGCACTGAAAGAGGATGGGGAAAGCCCATCAAAGGACATGATGTCACATCTCTTATGGGTTCTTTTTACTCCTTGGGCTACACTGCAGATAGGGGTGAGTATGGAGTGTGTGTCTTTTGCCTGAGTTCAAATATCTTGTAATGAAGCCTTCCTTGTTGACCTCTACTCACTCTCAGAGCCCTGGCAGAATAAAGCATTTCCTCCTATAGATTCTTGCATTTCTTTGTTTGATATTAACCCTATTACTAGGATTATCTGTATACATGTCCACAGGGCACAACAGCTTCTCAGTCCATCAGTGAGAGTCTCTTAGTCCATTCAGGCTGCTATAACAAAAGTTCCATAGACTGGATGGCTACAGAGATTTATTTCTCATAGTTTTGGAGGTTGACAAGTCCAAGATCAAGGTGCCAGAAGATTCAGTGTCTGGTGAGGACCTATTTCATGGTTCATAGCCACCTTGTCTCTGTGGCTATGGCAGAAGAAGCAAGGGCACTAATCCCAGCCATGAGGGCTCCACCTTCATGACCTAGTCAACTCCTAAAGGCCCCACCTCCAAATACCATCACATTGGGGATTACGTTTCAATATAGGAATTTTGGGAGTATACACACATTCTGTCTACAGCACTCATGGTATACATATTTATTCAATGCTTTTATTCAAGGTTAAATAACTAAGTAAAAGATTAAGCAAACATCCATGCATCAGAGAGGCTGCTTTACTAGCAACTTCTGTACTATTACTGTATGGTACTAGTGATGATGGGACTGAAATGATAGAGAGCCTGACTAGTATGTGTTAGTTGAGGTCCCCTGAGAAGCAGACACCAAAACAGGGATTTAGACACATAACAGATTACTGTTGTTATTGGAGGAAGCATCTGTGGGAAAAAACAAACAAACAAACAAACAAAAAAACAGGTTCAGAGGTGAGCAGAAAAGGCAGGGAGAGCCTTCAGATCTGATGTGGGTCTAACTCCTGTGAAGGAGATAGGATGGGAAAGTCTCAGGGAACAGCCCGGTTCCCAGAAAGGTTGAGTCAGGCTGAACTCCTGGGGTGTTCCCGAGCTAAAGTTTCTGCCAGAAGAGTCCCAGGTCTCTCAAGAATGAGCTTGTACCAGCATCCTTGCTATGCTCCATCAAAAGCTTGTGGGAAGGGTGGCCTTGGGCAAATATGGTGAGCACAAGCATTTAGAGCACAGCATCTAAGTCCATCTGTTGTCTACATTTTTTAATTTCTGTATATGACATTTTGACTTCTTAAAAAGCCGTTTCTGGCTGGAGAAAAGCTGCTCCTCCAGGGGCTAGCCAGTTCTAAGACATAGTATAGAACTGGGTCAGAAGCATGCCTTTGATATCTATACTAGCCTGGTCAGAGCCATCTTCCTGAATCTGGCCTAAACAGCCCAGGAGGCAATATTCCTCTGCCTTAATCGTCCCAGGACCAGGTACTGGGCAAATAGAGACCATTCTGTAGCCCAGAGCCCACCAAAATTATTCCAACTAGCCAATCCTAAACTGTTTCCACTACTCTGTCTTGCCTTTCCCACAGAAACCCCCATAAAGGCCCTGGACCAGATGCTCCCCTCCACCCTGTCTTCTGCCACTTGACCGGAACTTGGCTCTCCCCTGGGATTCTTCATGGTGTACAATGACCCCTCTTTAGGACCTGTATATAATGAACCTTGTTTTCTTGTGCCTCTT
Organism: Phacochoerus africanus; assembly: GCF_016906955.1. NCBI lineage: Eukaryota > Metazoa > Chordata > Mammalia > Artiodactyla > Suidae > Phacochoerus > Phacochoerus africanus. The sequence continues at coordinate 33,635,286 of NC_062550.1, read as the reverse complement.
CTGTGTTTGGCCTGGGGGCACACCTGACTGAGCATCACATGAAAGAACACAGGACAGTCCATTCATCAATCACTCTGGTTGCCGTAGGAGGTCTGAGGGGTACCGGTTCCTGGCAGCCACAATACAGAATAATAATAATAATGATCAGGTATCAGCATTGTGTTCTGTTTTTTGCGCTTGATTCCATTACTGCTCACAACAATACTGTGAGGTAGCCTCAGCCAATGGGTGAAGCTCTAGAGGCATCAGAGTTTATATCTTCCCTCTAGTGCTTCTCCACCACTGGCCAGAATCCAGTTGGCATCCAGGAGTCTCTCAGTTCTGATGCCAGGAACAAATGCAGGACCCTAAATACCCTACAGCCAGTTTCAGTGTCCCCCCCACAGCCACAGCCCTGCGGCTCTGCCCGGCTCTCCACACGCAGAGTCCTTCAGGGGCTCAGCCTAGGCCTGAAGGTGGGCACATATAACCTTTTGTGTCTGATGCACATTTGTGTTTTCCTCAGGAACGTGCCTTTTGAGATCCACCGATAGAGTGTGAGCTGCTGCCTGTGCTAACAGGATTTAGCTTTATGTGACAGGAAGACGAATATCGGCCCTGAGCCATGCGGAGTGTGGATGCTCTTTGTTAAGCTCCCGGGGTCTGGAAGGAAGCAGCTATGCTCTTGTTTAATTCCATATGAGCAGCTTTTTTATTTTTACAAATAGTCCTCTTGCTGTTAGGGAGTGAGTGAGCGACATAAATCATCATCATGTCTTTGGCAGCCAGGATTTCTTGGGCATGGTCCTCATTAAAGTCTTTAGTTGCAGGGTTCCTGGAGACCTTCCTTTGATACCTAAAAACATCAAACTGAAAAAGCCATGGTGAGGAGGAGGAGGAGGAAAGGGGGTGGGGGTGGGGGACAGGGTGAAGCTCGTGAGGATCCTAGAATTGCTGTTGGGAAACAGCAAAGACAAACTAGAATGATTATTATTCACAGCTACAAGAAAAAAAAAAAAAAAAAGCAGGAGCATGAGCAGCAGAAGCAATAAAACTTTCCTGCTGAACAGAATCCAATATGCTCATACAAAGAAGAGAGAAAGCTACGTAGGCCAGGCGGGAAGGATGGCTTCTCTGAGTTGATTCACGAAAAAAGGAAAGTTCTCTGAGCCTTTTCCTCTCCAGACCTCAGCCCAGCAGGCTGTGGCAATCAATGAACTAACCTTTTCCTAAGGCCTTGTCTCCCTGCTGGGCAGGAATCCAATCCCCGGGCAAAGGTCACTGGGAATACCATCGTGCTGTTGGCAGGGGCTGTTCATTCACAAAATGAGCTCCTTTGTGATAAAAGGAGGGAGAGCAGACCCGGGGTTTGTATGCATTCCAAGCTGGTCGAGGAGAGCTGCCAACACACTAGGTCAGTGGGAACCCAGCAGCACATGCATCTCAGTTTACACGATTGATGTGGCCCTGCAGAACCATGTACATGGAATTCCTATAAATCAAGTCACATTTTAAAGGCACTAGGGGAGCTGGCCGTTTAAAGGAACCCTGCAGTGAGTCTTTGGGAAAAGTGAAGAATCACTGTTGAATGGATCGATTTTGCCATGAAGGAACAAATATTTACTGAGTGCTTATCATGTGCCAGGCCTAGTGCAAGGTGCCATGAACATTTCTTAAAATTGGGAGAGAGGATGGGTCCCTGAGCTTTTGAAAAGCCTTTGAGAGGATGGTTGTTGGTTACAGTTAAACCAGGATGAGCTGAGTACAGAAGGAGGAGGAGAGATTGTAACTGGAGCCATATCCTGTCACTGCCAAAGGACGTCCACCAGGTGGTCTCCCTCTGAGTGACCAGGCAGTATTTCTCCTTCATGAAGACAAGCAATACTCAGTGACTTTTTAAAGCCTGAAGCAGGAGGCTCTGGCCAGGGGCTCAAGAAAAAGACATTTGCACAAATGCAGATTTAACCTGGAGGTTAAAAGAGCACAAACTCAGGTGTTAGACAGCCTGCTGTGGAATCCCAGTCCTACCATGTTGTTACATGATCTTGGGAAAGTCATTTATCAGCCCTGTGTTTGGTTTGCTTATCTGTAAAATCAGAATAAACAATAGAATCTCACAGGACATTTGTAAGGATAAAATCAAAAATTACTTTACATGCAAAAGTTTAAAAAATACATAATATATGGTACATGCTCAATCAAGTTAGTTATTAGGATGTTGGAGCTCATTTAAAAAAAACAAAACCCTGGACATACATTGCATTGTTTAAGAGGTTCAACTGCCTGGTGGTAGCTGGTTGTCAACTGGATGGGGCATCACGAAGAAGGGACAATACCCACTCTAAAGCCTTACCACTATTAGAAGCATATTACGTACCTCCAAAAAGGCAAAGGAACTCAACAAGCCAGGTGTCACCTTTGCAGACATTATTCTGAGAAGCACCCTTGGCATTAGAACGGAAAAAAATTTTGTAAAGTGGTCATTGGATCTAATCTCTTGATCACTAAAGAAGAAAAGCAAAAAAAACCAGATGAAGCAAGAGGATACATATCTTCTTGTTTAAAAAAAGAAAAAAGACAAAAATTTGAGTCTCTGACTTTCCAATCTAGGATGCATGCTTTCCAGGGTCAGCTCAAAATCTCTTAGAGAGCTCCCCAGGTGTAATCTAAAACCAGCCCCCAGGCTCACCAGGGCAGGTAGAGACCAGAGCAAGAGGCAGCCCACTCCAGATTGGTATGTGGCAGGTTTAATAAGAAAAGGATCTTATGAGGCTTTTCTCAGGTAGCTGCAAAATGAGTAGATTTCTGCACCCACCCACCAAACAAAATCTTAAAATTTTTATATAGAAACCTTAACTGACTTCAGTCACATACACCGTCCAGATGGTCTCAACATCACATTTCTATGTCAAGGCTGTATCCTTGGGGTAGCTTCTGGGAACCAGGAAAGTAAGGAGCATGTACATTTCAAGAACAGAGGAGGGGGTGGGTGGCCTCCAATTGCCCAGGTCCAGCTTATCAACCGGTGGTCATGTCTTCTGATGACCTCCACCAACGCCCAGTAAGAAATGAATGTTCTCCACAGATACCGTGGGATAGCATGACCTTCATCAAACAGAGACCACGGTCATCACCTTCTTATGGCAAGTAGCATGGGGGAAGTGGGAAGAGCATAACAATACACTGCATCCAAACAGAAAGAAAAGCAGACAGGCTTAGTGATAGAGGTTTAGTGACAGAGCTCTGGTATTTAGGGGGGAAAGCTTGTTCCAAAGTTCTAAAGCGATGGTTAGCGGTAACCAAGTCCTCATCTGATAAAAGCTGTAAAGAGTACTGTGGGAAGTGTTGGTGCTGCTGACATGGCATTGGCATTTCCCATGTCTGGAGGAAACCTGTCACTGGAAAAACCTTGATAATACTCATGGCACTGCCACCTGGGGATGGTAATCAGCGTGGATAAGAAATCCCCTGTGGGGGACATGCCTGCAACTGCACACCAGTTCTGCTTGTGTGAACCATTACAGAGGTGGGATTGTTAACTCAACTTGAGCCTCTTACCATGAGCAGGGAAGATTTAGTGGCAATAAATCCATATGGGCCAAGCAGTTGTGGATTTACCATGAGCAGAAAGAATTCTTTTTACCTGTAGCCGCTCTGTAGGCTGCACATGCTCCCCAGATGCCGTCTCCTTCAATGTTCTTTATTAAAATGGAATGTACTGAGATAATGTCTCTTGGAAACCTCTCAGGCAGAGCACAGATCCCAGGGAATTCCCAGAGACCTCCCCTTCCATCTGGGTAGAAGCCACACTGCCTTGAGGAATCTCCCCTCCTCTCAGGTCTTCGGAAACACCTCTTCCCCCGCTCTGAGGCAGACTTGAACTCATTCATAACCAATGACAAGGTCATCTCTGTCCTGGGGCTCCCCCAGCATTTCTTCCAGAGCATGCCCCCCTCTTAATGTCTTCCCCATCCAATGGCTTGGGAGAACCACTGGAAAAATGCCCAGCTACATTTAACCGAGTTTGAAAGTTAAAGCCACATCATTTGAGGTACACAGTGACTTGAACAATATGCAAAAAGCTGTCTCATGTCAAAATAGAAAAAAAAAAAAAGAGGCTTGGGCAACTTGGTTCCAGAGTAAGGTGAAATCAGAGTCCAGATGACAACATCGAGAATTAGACAGACCAAAGGACAGGCTAATTCAAAAATATAAGGGATAAACCGTGAAAGGCAGCTGGAAATGCCACAGAAGGCAACCAAGAACACAATGAGCTTCCCTTCATGGGGGTCACTAGGGGCTGACCAGCACAGCAGTGAAGACAAAGAGATGGTAAACCACGTTGATTTCCCTCCCTCTGCAGGATGAGCCACGTGGAGAAGCTTAAAAGGTGAAGTGCCACAACTACCATCTCAAAGAGATGCACTGTGTTGGGGAGATAGTTTGGCAGTGAAATGTGGCTTTGAAATTCTTTGGGCCGATATTCAAAGAATGCGAATCAAAAGCCCAGCTGCAGTGGGAGGTCAGTCCTGTCCTCAGTGCCAGCCCGAAGTAGGAGGCAAAACTTCCGAGGTGCCCAGAGGGACCGTAATCTCCTACAGAAGCATGGACACCCACAAACTGAATTTAAGGCTCTAAATTCACAGGCAACCAGACCAAGTCCCACTCTGTAAGGAAGGGAACATGGCTGTTCTCTGGATTCTTGCCTTTATCTTCACTCCGCTTTCAGGAAAGGCAATGAGCCCACTGGCCAAGTGACCAGGCAGTCAGTGCCTGCTTGGAGAAGACAGTGACCCACCTGAGAAAAACAGAGGCTGAAGCTCTCAAATCCTAAGAAGGGGCTTGCAGTCAAATGGGGTGGACTCAGTGCAAGGAAGCAATACAAATGAGGGCTTCTGGAAACAACACTGGGTTGCAAGTTTTTGAAAAAATAAGGGTGACGTCATTCTCATATTTAATGCCCCTGCTGTGCTTGGCTTACAGTTTATGCTCTGTGGAGAGCTACTGCATTGAAAGCAGTAGTAGGATACTGTGCATGAGTCTCAGAGATAGTCCCTCCAAGATTGGAGTCTATCTTTGCACTTACTAGCTTGTGGCTTAGGCATGCTTGTTTGTATCTCTGGGCCTCAACTTGCTCATCTTCAAAGTGACAACAATCTCCATTACACAGAACTGCGAGGAGGATGATACAGACTTTCCTTATATTGCTGGTACATTGCCTGGCACAAGATAACTCAGCAAAAGGTAACCTTCATCATCTTTATTTTCATCATTGTCCTCCTCTCCTGGTTCTCGCTCAAGCCTGTCATGGGTGGCTTTGCAGGCAGTGACAGATCCTTCCTTCTCTCCACCCACACCTTATGTAACAACAGCAATAATCATCAAGCCCACACACCCCATCTCCCCTGCTGAGTCCTAGAAAGGATTTCCTCTTCTCCCAGATTGCTAATGGCTGAAATTTCCATGCCTTCTCCCTGCTCTTGCCTTGCTGTCTCTCACCACTGTGGAATGGGCAGCTGCCTAGAGTCTGGTTCCTTCAGCCCACACCCACTGTGGGGCAGGACTGGCCACAAAGGGGAAGGAAGAAAAGAAAAGTGCTTGGAAGGGTGGCCCCTAACCCCAGCCCAAGTCCGTCTTCCCCACCTCCCACTGCTATGGGCTAGCCTCGCTTTACCCCTCACTCCCACACACCCATCCACTCCCTTGAGGAAAGGCCCAGAAGACTGGCAGGTCTGGGCTGTCCCCTCACAAGCCTTCATGCCTCCAGAACCCACTAGCATGCCCCAGATAGCTTTCCTCCTTCCTGAGGAACTTGAAGTGAAAAAGAGAAGTGAATGGGGTTGAAGAGGGCGGCTTCTCACACCTGCTTTGTCTGTTTCCTATTTTTATTAGAGGTACAGACCCTTACAAAACCCCATAAGTGAGGAGAGCATGCGGAGGAGAGCGCGAGAATAAGTGTGACGCAGTTTCTGTTTCCCCTCACGGCAGAGTGAGGTGAGCCATGGCAAGGACACCTGTCTGGAGCAGCAGGTAAGGGTGCAGTGAAGAGGTGCAGGAGGTTGAATCCTTGAGATCTTGGGAGAAAGGAAAGTTGAACACAAGGACTGAGCAGGGCATTCACCTGGGCAGAATGCGCCTCCTCCCTCCCCACCGACCCCATCTTTGCCCCATCAGTCGAAGCCCTTAGGTTCACTGTTCGTAGCCTCTGAGCCAAGAGTCCCCAGTCTCTCTCTATCCAGCTAGTTGCATCAAGAAAAGGAGAGAGGAGAGGCTGCCAGTCTCACTGCCTGGGCCAAGGCCAGGGAGGTCATAAGGACAAAAAATAATAATAATACGTTCCTTTTGCTCAGGCTGAATTCAGGAACATATTTGCTAAGGAGATAGTAGGAGTCAGTGGTAAGTAGGCTACATGGCCAGAATCCCAAGAGCCTAGAAACTCAAGCATGCTTGAAATAGCAACACTATTGAAAACAAAGAAAGCCCAGAAATCTGTGAGATATCATATTTTCTATCTGTTGATTATAGTAACAATCACAGGAAGAGGACCAATCTACCAAGCGTGGGGAAAACAAAGACTGGAGGAAGGAATGCCTTTTATAAAAGAACCTGGCACAGCCACAATTATACTTCTAGGAATCTGTCCTAAGTAAACAATCAGAAATGCAGAAAGGTTAATATGAAAAAAGACCAGCAGAGCAAAATTTGTAAGAGAGAAAACCTGGATGCAATATAAAAATTTATCGGTAAGGACATGATCAAGCAAGTCCTGCTCTATCCACCAGTGAGATATTATTCAGTCAGTACATGGAAAAATGTTTAATACCACAAAATCATGCTCAGAATGTAGTGATAAAGTATACAAAGCTATGTAGCCAGTATGATCCCTATTATGTAAATATACACGCAAAGAAAAGATTGGAAAGAAATACAGGAAAATGCTAACAGTGATTATCTCTAGAGTATGAAATTGGGTTCTTTTTTCCACCCTTACATTCTTTTGTATTTTAAAAATTTCCTACAATTAGCACATTCATTTTGTCCAATTATAAATGCACTTTAATCTTTAATTAAATAAATGATTCAAGATAAAGATTTCTCAAAAAAGAAAGAAAAGGCCCCTTTACTGATGACCAAACAGGGCTTGATCGCTTTCTTCCCTCAACCACTAACCTGTCAAGAAAATAGAGGGAAGTCTTTTAAATAAATAGGTTTACATTTTTTTTTTTTTTGGTGTTGTAATTATTGCTAAGGTCTGTATTTGAATTCTGCTGCTATGAAGAAAACCCATGATTTCCTCCACAGAGGGAGGGTAAGCACTCAGGTCATTTCTAAACCCCCTTCATCCCCTCCATTCCTCAGTGGAAAACCCCAGCGCCATGCCGCGGAGCTGATCACTGTGGCATCTCTGCTCCTCTCCTCCGTGTGCTGCCCTTAGGAAAGATGGAAGAAAAGCAGGCCCTTGGCAAAGGAGATGGGAGGGGTCCCAGAAGATGTCTACATGGGGGTTTCCTGGGTTGCCTGATCTTGATGACTAGCCAAGGTTCAGTGTCTGGATTTCAGCCTTGTGTAGTTCGGGAACTCTGAAAATGGATCCAGATCTACAGAGAGCTGGTGAAGATGGAGACGGGCAGAGGTGGGGCAGAGGGGGTGGAGAGGGCTTGGAAGGTTGTAACTGTTTTCAGATGACCTCTAATTATCCCTGCTTCTACCCTGACCTTCCTCCTCTTCCCCCTTCCCCATCGAACAATCCCAGCACCGCCACCACTCCACCCCCAGCCAAAGTAGCCAGTTTCCACTGCTTTTTCATAAATTACCTAAAAGTCTTTCTGTTGTGACTGGGAAATTCTAGCCTTAGGAGCATTTCTCTGCCAAAGGGACCCTCAACATCAAAACTGTACCTGGAAAACCGAGATGACATGAATGTTAATGTTTACCTGAAGTTATTTCCAGGTAAAGTGATTTCCAGGGAAGGTGCTAAGAGCATTGTCTGCAACCTTTGGAAACACACCTTGGGCATCAGGACAGTCTGAGTCAGTAAGCAGCATGCTCTTCAGGAAGCAGACAATTCCAGAACCCTAAAGGATTGTAGCAATGAACAGTGATTACAGACATCATTCATGTTTCTTTTTTTAATCTATAAGCTACAAAATTCTTCTTCTTATTATTATTTATTTTATTTTTTTGTCTTTTTGCCATTTCTTGGGACGCTCCCGCAGCATATGGAGGTTCCGAGGCTAAGGGTCGAATCAGAGCTGTAGCTGTCAGCCTACGCCAAAGCCACAACAACGCAGGATCTGAGCCACGTCTGCAACCTACACCACAGCTCACGGCAAGGCTGGATCCTTAACCCACTGAGTAAGGCCAGGGATCGAACCCGCAACCTCATGGTTCCTAGTCAAATTCGTTAACCACTGCCCCACAACAAGAACTCCTACAAAATTATTTTTTAAAAACCTCTCTCCTCTCTCTACCCTGGGCTTTCTCCGCCTTCCTCACCTACTTCCCTGAATGTGGTGCCAGCAAAATATAGAACCTTCAGTTAAACTTAAGTTTCAGACACTTTTCTGTGGTAAGTACAACCCTGGTATTGCATGGGACATACACATGCTAAAAAAAAATCGTTCATTTTTTATTTGAAATTTAAGTTTAACTGGGTGTCCTGTGTTTTTATCCACTAAACCTGGCAACCCTGCCCTGTAATTTTTTTAAATTACCAAGTTGTGTTAGCTTCAGGTATACAGAAAAGTGATTCAGCCACATATATACTTCTTCAGATTCTTTTCCATGATAGGTTATTATAAGATACTGAATATAGTTCCCAGTGCTACACAGCAGATCAGGGTTGTTTGTATACAGTAGTGTGTACACGTTAATCCCAAACTCCTAATTTATCCTTGACGCCCCCCTTCCCCTTAACTGACCATAAGTTTGTTTTCTATGTTTGTGAGTCTATTTCTGTTTTGTAAATAAGTTTGTTTGTATCATTTTTTTAGATTCCACATGTAAGTGGTATCATATATTTGTCTTTCTCTTGCTGTACCCTAATTTTGTGAAATCACAGGAATAAATGACTCAAATAAATCAACCATTTGCCTGAGACACAAGGAGGGAAAGAAAAAAAATATATCCCTTTGCTGTCAGGAACGCCTGTGAGTTGGGATTTTACACTTCAGACTTTGGAAGAGGGGAATTTCTAATATGGTCTCTTTGTAACAGCTGATTATGTTTAAATTAGCCTTAATACTATTTTTACTTAAGGAAAAAGATCTAGAACTATTGTTCATAATAATCTTAGTAGTGTTGTGGTCCAGTTGACACATTTGGGGCTTCTTTGAATTAGTTCCTTAGGCTACTTCCCAGTTTAGAATCTAGAAAGAATTCTAAGCACCCATTACTGGACACATATATCCCCAACGACAATCACCTCAGGCCACTGATGCGTTTTCTTGGAAAGATGTGACTGCTGTGAATGATGACACTTTTATCTCCTCAAATATGTAAGGTTATAAGAAATTCTTCACCTACTCTGCTCCAAATACCCTGATTTCTTTGTAAAACTCTGTAGTACTAAAAGGACTGAACAATGTCACCTGGACCACCTGCCTGCTTCTGGATAAGACTTCATTCGAGTCATGCCAGCAGATTTTCTTTAAATCTTGCATTAAATAGAGAGTTCCCATTGTGGCTCAGCAGAAATGAAACCAACTAGTATCCATGAGGATGTGGGTTCAATCCCTGGCCCCACTCAGTGGGTTAACAATCCGGTGTTGCCAAGAGAGCTGCAGTGGAGGTCACAGATGTGGCTTGGAAACCTCCATATGACGCAGTTGCGGCCCTAAAAAGAAAAAAAAAAAATCTTGTCTTAAATAGAAACCTCCAACTGTACTCAAGATTGTTGAAGCCACAATAAAGTGTTTTAGATGGGGGATAGGGAAAGATGTTCAAGTCCAAGCTTTGTCATGTACCAGCTCTGTGGCCCTAGGCAATTTAGTTACCTACTCTGTGCTTCAGTTTCCTCAGCTGTAAAATAAGGCTCTAGGGAGGATGAAATGAGTTCATGTATGTAAAGTTCTTAGAATAGTGCCTGGCTTGGTGACAATTCATTCTGCTATTTTGCACTATACTGAAAGGAATGTAATAGCACAAATATTCCCAGAAAGCAGTGTGGCAATGTGAATCAAGAACCTTAAAGCTCTTCTTATCATTTGATACAATGAGTCCAATTTCTAGAAATCCACCCTAAGAAAATAATTGGAGATGCAGGCAGGCACACGGATACAATGACATATATCATAGTGTTGACTTCTCCTGGACAGAGACCAGGCGCTGCTGAATACCAGGTCTAACATGAAGGAACTTATTAGACAGAGAGAAGTATATCAATTTGATAGACTATTTGCATAGTTACTAAATACAGGTTTTCAAAGAATACTTATTTAATGCCATGGGAAATGATGATTAATGAGAAAAAGGAAAAAGCATAATAAAACATAGTTTTGTTTTATTACATACCCTATGATGACAGACCCTGGTTATAGCTGCCAGGAAAGGGCTAATGGTCAGTGGAGAATTCTTGAAAATGACATTATGTACATTCAGTCTAACAGAGTAGATAGAACTGCAGATGACTACAGAAATCATACTGACACCCTCATGAGTCCTTAGCTAAATTCATGCCCTTAGGCAACAAGTAAAAGGTGGAGAGAGATAGTATGATGTTCTGAAAGTGACTCTGGCCCAGCTCAATGGAAAACATGCTAGTGATCAACTAGTGATGTCTGCCATGGACTCAGGAAGGTGGGCTGGAAGCATGTATGATATATATATTTACCATTCCTGATACCAGTGATAGGGTGGCCAAGGAATCAAAGAATGGTGATTTTATCCAAGAAAAATGTCAAGGAGTTTTCCAGATTCTAAATGAAATTGGCCTAGGACCTTTAACTTGTAAATATATAACATGTCACATCAAAACATGGGCAGCACTGAGGGTTTGGGAGGGAAATGCTATAAAATTTGGTTGTGATGATTGTTATAAATCATAAATGTAATAAAATTCATTGAGTAATAAAAAAATTTAAAAACAAAAACATGGGCAGCAACCAGCAATGGACTGATTGGATAAGGGAGAAAAACTGGACAGCCAAGTCAGTTATACTGGTGATAGAAAGTGGAGGACTAGACTACGTAATTCACTATTTGCTGGGAGGTTGTGAACAGCCAGAGCCTGGGCTGATCTTGGTGGGGACTAAGAAGAATGCTGGTACCAGGAGTCAAAACAAGGGTTATCAAGCATTTTCTCCAGTACTAGGAACATTTAATCCTCCTATCTCACCTTCTGTGCAAGGAACTGTGGTTCCTATTTTACCAATGAGGAAACTGAGGCTTAAAAGATTTTTAAGGTCACCCCGCTAGAAATTGCACTGCTCTCTTTCGTCACAGGTCTGTCAGACGCCAAAGACTGGAGGTTTATCCAAGCCCATGACCCAGCTCTCTCTGATGGTAGGGCAAAATCTGCTGCCCAATGAATGATGGGAAGACTCTGCCATGGGATGAAAACCAAGGAAGAAACCAGCGAGCCACGGATTTCCAGCTTGACTGCTTCTCTATTTGCTCTCACACTGTATTTCTCTATCCATGCTATCTAATTTAGCTGAATCAATTAATAATGATTTTCTAATAACCACACATTAAGCTAAAAACACTCACTTAATCTTCACAAAGATCCTAAGTAGGAAGTACTGTCATCGTGTCCATTTTGTGGATGAAGAAAATGAGGTATACGACAGTCTTTTGCAAAATGTGGGGGGGGTGCGGTGATGATAAAGAATGCCCTGGGAGGGTGTGTCCTCCAGGGAAGGAGGGGAAGTGTGTACTGTGAATGTCAGAGGGTGAAGGCCCTACGGGCTCGCAGGTGCTAAACAAGCCCAGGATAGACTTGAGACCTGGCCCAGCTCCAGGCTCTTCTCACCCTGGACTCAGCAGCAGAGTCGCCAAAGGCCAAGTCCGATTCAGTAAACACAGACTTCTGGTAAGCAAGTGCTCTTGCTTTTTCATTCAGTGTCAGCTGGAGGTTGCATATGCCTCAAGTACTAAAATGCTCTGCAGAGAGGCCAAGTGCAGAAATCTGTGCCTGAGATTTTCTACTTTTACGAGAAGAATGACCACACGGGGCTCTCAGCCAAGGTCAACCTGGAATTGGAAGGCTGAGCCCAGGCTCGGCGGAGCCAGAGCCAAGGTGGAAAGCTCCAGGCGCTGGGAGGGCAGGGACAGGGCGGCTAGAGTAAAGGGCCAAGTGTGGGAATGTTTATTGAAAAGAACGTGCTGGGGAGAACCAGCCCTCACACCTCGGGGATTTGGGAACTGGCCGCCTGCAAGGGAGAGCCCTGCCAAATGAGTTCAGCCATTTCCACTTCATAAAGTTCTTGATACAAAAATGAATGGCAAACCCAGCCGCGAATGTGATTTCTGAAAGGAGATTACTGAAAAGATGGTTCTACTTTTTCAAATTTCTCTTCTGGTGGTCAGGAGCAGGGAAGTCGGGAGAAAAGTTCCAGGACAACTTTTGCAAACATCCCCATCCTGTTCCAGAAACCACTATGCCCTCACTGCAGGACAAGGGGGCGTCATATCTTCTAAGGTTTCTCAAGAGAAGGAGAGGGCTACAGTCGTAGCCAAAAATGAACCCAAGAGTCTGGAGCTGGTTGCCAGAAGACAGTGGAAGAATTGCAGGGGTGACCCCAAAATAACATGACCCCAGACTGCCCTCTGGGTGACGGAACTTCAAGGCATTAGACATTAGACAGGCAGCTCAAGGAAGAGACACACTGATTACATATCTAATTTGCTGTCACCATCCTCGTGACATCACATGTCACTGTGGTTTTCCGGATTACTCTCAACTCTGAATACCCGAATCTATTTTCCCTGATGAGTTGGTCTGAATTTCTTCTTGGCACTGGTTTCGTTTTCTTACTTCCCGTCGGCCTCACTTCTTAGATCTTTGCTGGTGTTTTTTGGTGTCTCCCAAACTCCCAAATGTACAGGAGCTTTTTCTGGACTACAGACTCTTCTGGCCTTTCTCCCTCCTGATCGCTCAAATGATATCAAATTGTCTGGCACTGTTGCTTCTGGATATATATAGCCCAGCTTGTCTCCCCTTGATCTTTTTCACTGTGTTCAGAGCTAGGGTAAAGTGAAGTCATCACAATTGCTCTTTCAAGCTTAAGGAATTTGATAAATGAAGTTGTGTGGGGTCCTGGCAGGCAGTATGCTTAAGCAAACTACAATGACCATCTGTGGACCAGTCTCCTTATCCCTTTATTTTAGGCACATACTCAAGTTCAAATTGCTTTGTCAAAGTTGTGTGTGTGTGTCTCTTTTTATATTTCAGCTTTATACAATTATTCCCAAATCTTCCAAACTGACAGTGAGGGAGAGTAATTTGAAAGGATTGCTCAACTGAAGTCTTTTGAAGATTTGCACCATAGCTGCATTTTTCTAATTTCCTGGCATCTACTCTATTCTCCCGGGCTTTTCAAAAACAATTATAAGAAGATAAAGAAATATAATAACTGATTCCATCAATACTCTTGAACCATCTTTTGGATTTTCTGGTTTTGGACATTTTAGATTTAAAAAATTCATGTAGCATCCATCAATATTTCCAAAAGAAAGACACACAGTGCAAGCTCTCAAAGATCTCATGATCTAATTAAAGACAAGGAACAGGTATAGATTCATCTGTTTCCGAATATAGAAGCAAAGTCTGAAGGAAAGAAGAAAGTAAATTAATTAATTATCCTTAGGTTTATAAATGTGAAACTGATTTTTTCCACTTGTCCACTTTTATCAGCTTGGGAGACAAAATAAAGTCATACATTTAAAAATTCTTTTTCAAATGAAATGTCATGTCTTGCTATCTAGAGCACACTTTTTTTTCCTCCCTGAGATCCTTTTCCCTCTTGTCATAAACATAAGAACTGAGGGTCAGTTCTGATTCTTATTGCTCCAGTGACATTTGGTTTAATCAGCAGAAGAGATTTTGGCTCTAGAGCTGCTAAAGGCATCTTACTGCCTCATGGCATAATTGGCTGCCAGCAGGGTTGGCTGCAGTGAGTGACCAACCCATGCACTGTCATCTCTGTGGAACCGGGGCTGAGGTGAGATCCTTTGAAGTGGCAGTTCCTCTACTACCCACAAAAGCTTTGGGGGCTCAAGTGCTGCTTTTATAAGCTATGACATTTTTTCTTCTGCCAGGGAAAGTCAGAACTGCTCCTTGTTTTGACTGGAATTTCATGGAATGAATCAACAAGTTATTTGGGGGAGAGTTAACATCTTGGCAATACTGAATCTTCCCACTGAAGAATGTGATATGACTCTTAATTTATTCAGGGTTTCTAGTATGTCCTTTAGTAAAGTATAATTTTCTTCACGTCGGACTTACCCATTTATTGTTAAATTTTTCTTATGAACTTTGTGCTATAATTGCTGTTTTTGTGAATAGGGCCTTTCTTTACATTTTCTTTCTTTCTTCGTTTCCTTCCTTCCTTCTTTTTTTGTCTTTTTAGGGCCTGGAGGTTCCCAGGCTAGGGGTCAAATCAGAGCTGAAGCCGCCAGCCTACGCCACAGCCACAGCCACAGCAACACGGGATCCGAGCTGCACCTGTAACCTACACCATGGCTGATGGCAATACCACAGGTCATGGTGATACCACAGGTCATGGCAACACCGGATCCTTCACCCACTGAGTGAGGCCAGGGATCGAACTCCCGTCCTCATGGATACTAGTCGAGTTCGTCACTGTTGAGCTACGATGGGAACTCCTCTTTACATTTTCTAATTAAGCATCACTATATACCATATCTCTTATACCTGACTACCCTGCTGGACTATTTTTTTTAAGTTCTAATGATTTTTCACTTCTGACCAGGAAAGATTTGAGCTTTATTAAATGCAAAATCTCATTAAGCACAGGATTTTCATAACAATTATTGATAGCTCAGAATAAAGCCTTTCTTACCACAGCTTTTACGCTTTTACCACCTTTCCAAAATACCTATAAATAAAAGTCCTTCTTGGGGAAAGTGAGCCTTTTTTTAATCCTGGTGGGATCCTATTTTTAGAGCTGTTCGCAGGGCATGATGTCTAATGTAAATCATTGTTCTCTATGAAGTCCATGATAACAGAATAATATTTTTAAAATAGTTTAAATTTTGAGTACCAAAACCCAAATTATAGGGGTCATTTCACACTCTGATGAAGAGGAAACCGTCTTAATTCCTACCTTTGTAAATTTAATCAGTTTCTTCACTCTAAGTCTTAAAATACTTTCTCCTTTCACAATATATCTTGTCTCCCTCAAGCTCCTAAATCCACAGTCCCCAAAAACGGACACGCTAGAAAGAAAACTGTAGTTCTCCTTCACAACTAGGAATCATACTTCACTTAAAACAAACAACTGGTAACAATCCAGACCCAACAGGGATGGAACACTCAACAGCTTTGCCTTTCATGTGGAGAAGAGGGAAGTAGGCTGTTACAAAATGGGGACCAATATTAGCCGATGTCTGGAAATGTCAGAACGATTAACATGAAATACTAAACTCATGCCAAATCAGGGCTCTAATGGTGTAACTCCTGAATGTTCTCTGTACCATATTGCACACCAGGATTAAGAAAACAGTCCTTGAGTGTTCCACAATAGTGCCCTCTTCACAGTGGACCCCGTGTGCTTTTCCAAAGTTCTTAATTCTGCCACTTTCAGCATCCCTGTCTTTGTGGATTTATGATGTGTTGCCAATATTATTACTTTCCCTGCTTCCACCCCTTCCACCCCAAATATTTTAGGCATTGTAAGTAACACATTTCCACATAAGGGCGCTGAAAAGTCAAGAAGCAGAATTTCTCCACAAGAGGAGCTGTGGGTAAAGGGCTCTCCCCTCACCTTCTAAGCTGGCATGCAGGAGGCTCCATGCACTATTGAGAAAGAAGGAACAGGAGGAACAGGGATATCCCAAGGGAAGATAAGGATGCTTAAGGGAGGAGACTGGCCCTTATTTCCCAACACAGCAAGCACCTAGGCCAGCTCTGGGAGTAAGTGAGCTCTGCCAACTTCGCAGGGCACACTTGATTCTCTTAGCAAGAACTGAATGCCCATACCTCTAGGCCTGTGGGGTACTGGTAGCATGAAAGTTTTATTCACATACATCATCACTGCGAAAACTTGTATACTGGAGAACCAGCCAATCTTTCGAGTCTCCTTTCACTTTTGTAAGAAGTAAAACATTGACATTATGAGGAGTTCCCGTCGTGGCGCAGTGGTTAACGAATCCGACTAGGAACCATGAGGTTGCGGGTTCAGTCCCTGCCCTTGCTCAGTGGGTTAACGATCCGGCATTGCCGTGAGCTGTGGTGTAGGTTGCAGACGCGGCTCGGATCCCGCGTTGCTGTGGCTCTGGCATAGGCTAGTGGCTACAGCTCCGATTAGACCCCTAGCCTGGGAACCTCCATATGCTGCGGGAGCGGCCCTAGAAAAGACAAAAAAAAAAAATTTGACATTATGACATGGCGTTTAATGAAAAATTTCATCTAACTCTACTGGAATAGAATTGCTACTGTAACTCTTATTTCTCTCTGAATATTTACATATTTCTCTCTCTCTCTCTACACACACACACACACACAGCTCTTTTGTGCCCTCTCCATATTAAATAAATGCTTGTTGACTGACTGACTTATTGACTCCCTTGTTGATAATGCAAAGCAAAAGTGGGTGAAATAATGATTGCTGGGTAATACTCTGCTCTCACCTGTTAGATTACTGCAGCCAGAAGCCATCCCAATCCCTGCATCAGACTGTGGCCTTTGTAGTGGATACTATGATGCACAGCCCAGACTACCATCCATCCCCTTCAGGACCAAACCTCTCAACCCCGCAGCTGCCAGGAGTACTGGCTACTGAGAACTCACAGCTGAGTCTCTCTCTGGGACTTGCATTCAGTTCACGAGAGCTACCTCACCCAAGCTTACAATGCCTCTCTGAGGCCAGCCCACATCCAATGCCTAGTCAATGGGGTGGGCACAATGGTCTGGCTCCCTCACCTCCACAGGGACAAGTCTGAGGAGCCAGCCCATCTCCAGGGCTCCCCAAGGGACTCCTGAGGTATCTGCTGCAAGATGCACTGCAATTCAATTCTCCCTTTGTCCTATTATGCTTCTCTTACTTCCTCACAGGTATTGGTCCTACAAACACTCCCCACTGTTTGTTTACCTGTACATAAATCTCCATTTCAGAATCTGTGTCCCAGGGGATGAAACATAAGCCCCCTTCTCTCCCTGTTGTTTGGTTTCTAAATTCTAATTAAATTGCCTTTTGCTTGGTTATATAAACAGGTATCTCTAACACACCAATATAATGTGTATATATGTATTATAAAGGCATATAGGCCCTTTTGACATTTAGTCCATATCCAGTCCAGTCAGGACCCGAGTCCAATGACAAAAATATGATCTAAAATGGCTTAAGCGAAAGGGGGTCTACTGACTCACAGAATGGGAAAGTTCAGGAGTTCCCCTTGTGGCGCAGTGGTTAACTGAATCCGACTAGGAACCATGAGGCTGCGGGTTCAATCCCTGCCCTTGCTCAGTGGGTTAACGATCCGGCGTTGCCGTGAGCTGTGGTGTAGGTTGCAGATGCGGCTCGGATCCCTCGTTGCTGTGGCTCTGGCGTAGGCCAAAGGCTACAGCTCCAATTCGACCCCTAGCCTGGGGACCTCCATATGCCGTGGGAGCGGCCCAAGAAATAGCAAAAAGACAAAAAAAAAAAAAAAACCCCAAAACCATCGGCCATCTCTGAGTCTGCTCTGTCCCATTCTATGCCTCCACAGTGCTGTTCAAAAATAAAAAGAGCTACTGATGTAGGAGGGTCCTATACACTGGACTTGTCTGGATCTAAGAACAACTTGATCAGGGTGATATCACCAGGACCCATTCTAGTTCTCTCACTCCATCTCTTAGCCCTGTCACTACCATGTTGGCCTTGCTCTGAAAAAGGCTGTATTGACTAGCTATTATCATGACACTGCTGCTGAACCAGCAACCACAACATACAGAGACATTCAACAATGAGCGCTTCCTTCTCACACATCTGCAGGTCAGCTGAGGTCAACTGGGCCTAGTCATCCCTTTGCATGGCTGTTAGGTTAGATTCTGGTGGCCCTGCTTCGATGGGGTCCAGCTAAGCTTGGCTCCTCAAGGCAGGCTGGGGATATCATCTTGAGGCTGGGCTGAGGGGGCAACGGCCACTCTGAGAAATTCTTCCTATGGCCACAGTAGAAGTACAAAGAGCCAGCGCAAATGCACAAGCACATTTGAAGCCTCTGCTTGTGTTACACCTGTTAACATCTCATTGGCCAAAGCAAGTTGCATGCTGAGCCCAAATTCAAGGCTGCCCACCATAAGGCAGTTGTATGGCCAAGCCTGACATCACTGCTCTGAAGGAGTTGACTCCTCTCATGGAAGTGGGGTGGGGGGAAGGGGGTGAATGTGGGAATAATAATCAAACTTAAAACAGAGTCCTGCTCCCATCACAGTCCCAATGTAAATACAATCTCTTCAGCATTTGTTTCTTCTTAACTTCAAGTCCAAGGAGAAGAATACCTTCCTACAAAAGTCTCTGTTTCTCACCAGCCCTGGTGCATCCTCCCCCATCCCTGCACCCGTGACTGTAACAAACAGGATCACCTGCTTTAACCAGAGGTGGAAAGTGAATCACCTTGTTCAAACTGCATGGGGAAAACTCTACAGAAAGAAACCAGCACACCAGTACAAGAATGAGTGTCAAGGATCCTGGGCTGCAAAAAAATCACTGTAGGGACCCTACTCCTCTCACCTCACCCTGCGGTTCCCTCTTCTCCTGCTCTTAATCTTATGCTGCAGCTGTTTCTCATGAGCTTGTATCCATGACACTTCTTGTTCCTCTCTCAGGTTTGCTTTGGCCTCTGGAGTCCTGGGCTCAGGATTCCTCAAGCTTACCTCTCAGGCTTCCTTCTATAAATGTGTTCAAAACTGCCCTTTCCCCTAGGCTTCCTCCTCCAGAGGTTCAGTCTCTATGGGTGCCTGCTCTGGCTGCTGGCCCCCAGGATCAAAGACCTCACTGGATTCATCCTTCTCTTCCCTGGGTCATGTTGACACCCCTTGCCCTCCCCACCACAGCCAGGGGCTGCAACCTGCCAGGCTACACACCGGCCACCCTGCCAGCCAAGTCATTGGACCTGACAGATCTCATGTGGCTGCCCCGGGGCCTCTCTCAGGTCCGTTCTACAGGAGAGAGATTTATTTCCCTGAAGTTTCAGGGCAGGAAAAGACTCACTTCCTGGAGGCATGCCAAGAAGGAGGCAATCCACCCAGGAAACAAACAAGACCCTTTTCTCTATAGTCTTTCCTGCTTCCCCATGTCAAACCCTCCCTGCTCCCCTTGAGTGAAAGGAGAGCTGTCAGGATCAAAGCCCCATATTTGTGATGAACTACTGCTGGCTAGACCCGCGCAGGAAGGACTGTCAGCACTTAACTCCTTCTTACCCACTGTGTGCTGGCTGCGGTCATAGACTTCTGCAGTCACATTGCAGTAAATGAAACATCTTTTTATGAGTGGAGAGCCATGCCAACTGGAAAGTTTGAAAGAATGATTAAGGACTTGAAAGGCAGAAAAATCTGCCTTGGAGTATTTCTTGAACTCCTTAACTGCTTCATAATAGATGATCTAATATATTTGCTCCAGGAGATTATAAAGATCAAGAACATGGATTCTGGAAGCAGGCCCTTTGGGTTAATTCTCTCTTTCACCTCTCTCTAGCTGGAAGACCTTGAATTAGCTATTTAGCTTTTCTATCTCAGCTTCCTCATCTGTAAAATGGACATAAGAATTACAGGGATCTCATGGTGTGGCTGGAAGGACTAAACAAGATAATGCACATGCTGAGCTTAACCCAGTGTCTAGCATATTACAAGGATCATTAACTTTCTTTGTGGCTATCACTGTTACTATTTTTATTATTCTGGAGGATGAAAGAAGGCAGTACCCAGGCTTGCTGAAAATCAAGTGTCAAGTTACAAGACATGCGCTGCATAATTAAAAATCACACAGCCTGAGTCTCTGGGCCTTCAGTTTCTGTTAAATAAGCATGTGACAAAATCTTTGCCACACCCTCCAAGACAACAAAATGTGACTATTTTCCAAAAGGAAAGTGAGTTACAGAATACGATTACTGAGCAATTTTACTGCCAGGACTAGGAGTGAGATCATGTCACAGGCCAGCCCCAGACCCTTCATTCTCTAAATATCTTCTAAGGACTCTGGCTTCATAATACAACAGGGAACAACAGGGGTTTGCAAACCAATGGAGAAGACAAAGATATACATTATCTATATGTCTAACTATATGTCTAACTTTATGTCTGTGGTTAAGTGCTCAAAA
Organism: Phacochoerus africanus; assembly: GCF_016906955.1. NCBI lineage: Eukaryota > Metazoa > Chordata > Mammalia > Artiodactyla > Suidae > Phacochoerus > Phacochoerus africanus. The sequence goes on along the minus strand of NC_062550.1, from coordinate 33,614,829 downwards.
ATACAACTACAACACTCTGGAGGATTTTGCAATTGTTCCTTCCTTGCTTGACTCCACACTTCGAATGGATCCTGTGAAGTCTTCTTTGTGAAACTCATCTTAGGTTACTTTTAACTCATAGAGGAGTTAAATTGTTGTTGAGAAAGCACCCAGTGCTTTTGAGATTCTAGGTTATTCCAATGAATTATAAATAAGAATAGGCATGATGGATCTCATGTGGCTGCCCTGGGGACTTTGGCAGTTGGGTCCTGGGAAATTTCTAAGATATTTCACTTCTTGTCAAATAAATTTGTATTATTGTCAACTGGGGTTACAGCCATGAAAACGTTCTGGTACAACCGCCATCGCCCAACCTGGCTCTGGAACCACTATAAACCCTAAGACCCCAACCGAGGATGGCCACAATTCCTAAGGAAACAACAATGAAAAATGTGTCACTTGTGGTTTATTTTCCTAGAGCCATATTAAGGAGAAACAGGATGGTTTCAAGAAATAAACTGTTGGAGTTCCTGTCGTAGTTCAGCGGAAACGAATCTGACTAGTACCTATGAGAACGCAGGTTCGATCCCTGGCCTCACTCAGTGGGTTAAAGACCCAGTATTGTCATGAGCTGTGGTGTAGGTCGTGAGCTGTGGTATAGGTCAAAGACGTGGCTTGGATCCAGCATTGCTATGGCTGTGGTGTAAACCAGAGGCTATAGCTCCAATTTGACCCCTAGTCTGAGCACCTCCATATGCTGCAGGTGCAGCTCTAGAAAGGCCAAAAAAAAAAAAAAAAAAAAAGAAAGAAAGAAAAAGAAAGAAGCTGTTAAATTTATAGGGTGAAAAAAAATCTTAGTTTTAATTATAGTCTAGACTGACTTTCTTGGCAATCACCTTGCCCGACACAGAGAAATTGGTGGAAATGTGGGGTCAGTAAGATGGCAACAAATGAGCAACAGCTTGTCTTTTCATGTAGGAAACCTATTTCTTTCCCACCTGCTGAACAAACTAAGTAGATAGAAAATTAATGAAGGATAAAATATTGAGATAAGACTCATCTAAAAATTGAGTAGAAATGGCAATAATGGTACGTCTAGATTTTTCATTTATCCTTATGATATTTATATGAAAGGGAGAATGTCCATCATTACTGGACTTAAAATGCTGTCAACTGGAATAACAGCTGTTGATCTGAAGAACCGTCAGAACACTATCCTCTGAGACCTTCCAATTCTCTTTTGTGCAAATGAGTTTTAAAACATCAGAGAATAAAAGGGGTTGATCTGTTTAAAGACTTCTGGCAGAAAGTCAGGTTCAAAAAAATTTGTGACACTTCAGGTTTGAGCAAAATTGGCACTGACAAAAAGAGAAGAGAGAGTTGAAAAAAGTGAATGACTTGGTGACATGGTTACCAAGAGAAGTCTTTCCTCACTAAAATGAAGGAGGGAGAGGTGGAGGAGGAGGTGTGGGGAGGGATATAAGGTACTGGAGGAAGAACACAGAAGGGAGAGATGAGGAGGAAGAAAACTTAGAGGGCTTCAAGGAAACCGGTAATAAAGTCACAAAGCACCTTATTTTAATCCATTTTTTCACATCGCTGATATACAAGAGGAAAGGATGTGATGAAAGGCATTGTGAAGTTGCCACTAGAGCAATTTCTTGCAAATGGGAGACCTATGATTTAGAGGGATAGAGTTGAGCAACGACTTACAGTGTGAGAAAAATTGAACCAACATGGATTTAATGCTGCCAGACAGCCAATCAACACTGTAGGGGATGAGAAGAGCCCTCTGGTAAGACCCAAGCTCTCTGCTGACCGCGTGGACCCTACTCGAAGGAACACTGTGGTCAGACAGTCTCTAACTTCTGCAGGGCCTGAACCAAGCATACAAATAGAGGTATTTAGACGTTATGTCTCACTATTTATAGTTTTAAGTCGAGCTTACAGCCTTCTAAATAAAATATTTTTTCTATCTAACAAATTTACTTCTATTTAACCAATATTCTTTCATAACAACTCGTTTAAGCTTTATACATCTGAAAATCAATAAAAGTGCAAACGACTACATTTCATTATTATTGCTCAGATTTGGGTGTTCTATTGATGGCCAATGATGTTTAGATGAGTAATAAAATAAAAACATACACAATTCATAATTTATGCCCTCATTTCATAAAATAAATAGTCCTTACCTGCATTTAAGTAAAATGTATGCTTAACTGACAGTAATGATATGAAGGATTAAAATACAAATAAAATTACATTCAATGTATGCAAAATGTGTATTTGCCTTGAAAGGTAAATTAAGCTAACTTCAAAAATGAAAATAATTAAAACTATTTGTATTTATGAATTCAGAAATTATTTTCCATCTAAAATATTGAAAATTATCTCAAAATTTAAAAGCAAAAATACATATAATTAATAAATATTAACATTTAAAATATTATTTAAATAAAACTGAATTTTTGTTTAACTTTTTGAAAACCTTAATTAAATCTTATTCAACGATTTTCTAAAAAACAAAACTATTTCCAGTTTTAGTCAAGCCAGTCTCCACCGATTGTCAGTGTGAAGATTTGTCATTTTGCTTCCTAAATTTCAAATCTAGGTGTGTGCGTTATAGTAATTATAGCATATATATAGCAATACTAAATTCAATAGTAATATGAAGTTGTTTAATGTCACAAAATATTCCTCAGCCACCACGTGCAACTATTGTTGTGAATTCTCATGTGTACCTCTGGAACCCCTTTTTAGGATACACAATAAACAGACCCTCAGGACTGCAAGGATCATTCTTTAAGCAAAATCTATTGCATTCACGCAGAGAAAGAAGAATTTAACATGTAGTAAAAGTTTTGTTTTCTCTTATCTGAGTGCTTCTGCTGCCGCAGTCCTTCCCACACTCAGACATAGTGCCCGCCTCAGTTCCAGTAGTGGAAGGAACCACGAGCCCTTCACAGCATTTTAGACTGTCATCCTTGTCCATAGTCAAGGACAAGAAAATATGGAGAATCAGTTTCCAGGATCCTAAACATTGATAAGTCATGAGAACGGGAGCTTAGGAATGATGGGTTGTGTTGTACAAGCACGCAAAGAACTTCCAAGAGATCAAAGTGTATAGTTATTTGTGACATGTGGGGGATTTTCTAAAGCCCAAAGCAGGACCATCTCATCTGGGTATAAGAAAGGTTCAGCTGTGGTTCATCCCCAAGACAAAACAGAAAATATTCAGTTTAGATTGTAAAATTATAATGAATACTACCAAAGCCACATGCTGTGTCTATTCTCCTGCAATTCTTTAAACTTTGTTCCTACTCGTGTATTGTCTTTCCTACATGCTTCCTACAGTGAATACTTAGTGCGTGAAATGAAGGCCAGCACATGGAAACTTGAGCCAGTCATTTTCCCTGTTTTCTCATCTGTGAATGGAAGCAGGTGGACTATATAATTTCTCCTTTAATATGATGTAGTTCTCAGGTTGCTATCTTCTTGCTGAAGGAGAAGGAGGCTTCAGTATAGGACAAAGAGCAAGGGCTCTGGGGTCCCTGAGACCTGCTTAGCTCTGTGACTTGGGGCAAGTTATTTAATCTCTTTGGATCTGTTTCTTCATCTGTAACGTAGACAATTATGATGGCCTTATAGGACAGTGTTCAGGATTAGATGAAATAATGCATATTATGTTGCCAGCAGAGTGCCTAATGTACCAGAAATGTATATTACATAAAGCCAAACTCACATTTAGAAGAGAAAGCAAAATGGAACATGAGTCCACACACATGACTGGAACTGTATGTGCCTGCACACACATTTACTGAAAAATCTAGGATCTATAGCATGGGATATGGGGTGGGAATGACAAGGAGTGGGTTGAAATTCATGGAGCTGGCAAAGAAACTGCCAGTTTCTGAATTGCATTTGGTAATTGGAGAAAATTAATTACTCTAGATTAAAAAAAAAATGAGGGGGGAACATCTATACCTGAAAGTAAACTATTTATTGAAGTGTAACAGACATATGGAAAAGTTAACAATTCATAAGTGCTTGGTTCAAAGAATTTTCACAGAGTGGGCCACAAGCATGCATTCAGTGAGTAACCAAGAAATGGAACCTTATTAGCACCCATACAAGTTCCTTCATGATCCTTCCCATCTCGTCACTAACCATCACCACACACCAGACCCCAAAGGGAACCTCTTGTGTGACTTCTAGCTCAAAGAGTATTTGGCCTGTTTTTGAACTTTATATAATCATGATTATCTTGTGTGCATGGCTTGTTTCTTTGCATATTTTCTCTATACCGTTCATCCATGGTGCTGTGTGCAGCTGTGGTTTGTTCATTCTCGGTACTGTCTAATATTTCAGTGTATGAATATGCTTCAGTCTCTTTACTTATTCCACTCTTGCTGCTAGAGATATTCTAGTCTTTAGGTGAACACTTCTGCTGAGGGCATACTAAGAGTACAAGAGGTGGGCTAAGGGTATGCATGTGTTCAGCTCTTAAAGATACTACCAAACAGTTTTCCAAGGTGGCTGCACCAACTCACGCTTGCATCCGTGGCACAGGAAAGTTCTGGCATCCAATTTTAAGATACCAGCTGAGAAAGGACCTGATACCGTGGCTTTCTGTGGTGCTGGGTTTTGGTAAGGAATTACAAACAACTTCTCTTCTCATTCTCCACTTTAGCTGGCTCTGCAATGTGATGACACACAAAGACCTTCAGTACACATCTCTGCAAACCCTCTCCTGTACTGCTGGTCTTTGGGTATATTTGGTGAGTCCCTCTTCACTTACCTAAAACTGAAAGCCCTTTTCAGTGACTCATACAAGCTTGATGGTCCACAGTGACAATTAGGACTAAAACATGTTATACCCACACCGAGTGGAAAAGACCTCGCACAAAGTAAATATTGAAGAAATATTTGTGGAATGAAGGCAGTTAAAGGATAATTTTACACCAAGGAAAATGTATTTTACCAATGGAGAGTGTAATTTTGGCTCAAAGTCCCCTTCCCTCAGCCACAGTTTCTCTGTTTATATATAACCATGGACTTGACCATTGCTGCAGTCCCCGCCGGACTCAGGCATGACTCCAAACCTGCTCCTTGCTGCTGTGTGAGAAATGCTGAAACAAACATCCATCCCTCCCCCATCAGATTCTAGCTCCTGGAGAAATGGTGACGCCAGAGCACGAAGCTGACACTGTCTAATTGTCTCTGAGCAGGAAAGTCTGAATGGCCCCATTCGAATCTCTCACTTTCATGTGGCAATGGGAAAAGCAGGCCGTTTGCACATGACGGATAGAGTGCAAGACTTGCTGTAAATGTTGTTTATATTGCCTGGGGCAGATCAAATGACTTGAAGGATTAACATATCAGAATAAAAAGACTCAGATGCATGAGGAAAAGCCAGAAAACCCCACTCTCCTCAACACTGAGTCATTTTTCGACAGATTCAACTTGGCGAAAAAATTATGTTGGGATATAGTCCCTGCTTTGTTATAGGAGATTTTGGAAGTATATGTAAAAAGGCGACTGTTGCATGAAACCATTAGACCCCAGATCTGATTCTCTTCCTCTGTCCATTCTTTCAGGGATCTCCAAGTCAGAGGCATTTTGCAGATGGAGTTGTGCCCAGAGGTATGATCTTCCAGTCCATTTCTTTCTTCTTTCATTCTCAAGGAGGTAGACACCCAAACTAGCACTAAGTCCTTCTAAAAACCAGCAGCATAGGCAGTAATGAGTTCATTACTGAGCCACTTAGACCTCCCTGCCATTTATACATCTACAGATAACTACTGGGAGAACACGAGGATCACCTGGGTGGATTGTATGTGGAGAGTTGGCTTTCTTTTCTATAACATGCTTGTCTGCTATACCCCAGGAGTCAGGCCCTAGCCTAGTATTTATGTTTCCTTTCACATCCCTGTGTCATATTACAAGTAGCACTAAATTCCTATTGCTGCCTTTTGGGGTAGGAGTTAGAGTATTTTTCCAGCACTGTTTATTTTAAATTTCAAGTTATTATTCTTATTTCTTCTTGGTGGTTAAAAGTCCAGTTGGAAAGGTTTTCCACAAACCTGAGAATTCCTGAGAAACCCTGACAATATTCAGCATTTATGATTACCTAGACGGACATATTTTATGAAAATTACATTGCCTTTGAATGCCTTCTTATGAAGGAGCTCGAATGTTAGGATTCTGTTAGAATGGATTTCAGAACATATTTAACATATTTCCATCTGGCAACCTTGGGATGTCTCTCAATAAAAGTGATTATGGAAGGATTGTTATTTGGTATAAAAACATTTGCTCAGGATGGACTAGGCTTCCTGAAAATGCTGTACATCTTTATGGTTGACATTTTTGTTGTTTTGAATTAGGTGGATTTTTTTTTCACCGCCACTTTGAACTATTTCACTATAAAACTCTTCCTATCCTACTTTAAATAAAGTTGGCAATTTTCCTTAACTCAAATTAAGTCACATTTATGAAAATATTTTTATTAGTGGGAAACCCAAGTTCCCTATATTCATACAAATATAATAATGCTTGCAGATTTTCTCATGTCTTAGACGGGTGATCCAAGGAGCTAAAACCAGGAATACCCCTCTAAAATTTTATTTTTTAATGATGGACTTCATGTTTAAAGGAAATTAAGACTTTTTTTCTTTCAAGTCCCCAAAAGGCTTCTTCAATAATTTGTGAGAATTATAGCACTTAGGAATAGGCAAATAAAATAACACCATGGATCCAATCTTGTGCATGGGGAAAAGCAGTAACATGAAGAAGCAAAGTCAAATTCAAGGATAAATGGCACAAAATTCTGGAGAGACAGGAATGTAGAGAAGGCATCAATATTCACTCAAAGCAAATGTGAAAGTCTTTACCCACAGGTTACTTTAGAGATTAGGAGAAAAAAAAAAAAAAAAAGCCTCCGAAGGTTGAGAAGACAGTAATTTTAGAATGATTCCATGAAGGCCAGATGTTTGTTCTGGTTTCTCTTCTGAAGCTCTGTCTCTATGGGTCATTTAGAGGTGTCCAGGGTTGAATGCCAATCCACATGTCTAAAATCTCATCCAAGAAACCCAAAGCATTGCCTCTTATTTGACCAGGTATCCACCTCTCACTGGAAAGGATCCCAAAGTTGAAGAGGCTACCCTTTGGAAATATGAACTATGTAGAAGCTACAATTATTCTTTCAAGCTATGTAAGCAATCAATTTTGAGGGGCTTTTGAGTGAAAGCAGAATTTTGAAGATGGCAGAGTGATGCACTTTCAATCTCTTATTCATCTTAAAAATTACCCTGAAAGGAAAAAAGAACGTGAAATAGAAGAAGAGACTCCATCTTTGATTGAACTAGAAGGCATGTGCAACCACAAACCGCAATATGTGAAGACTTAGAGTAGACAGAGAAAAGCTAAATGACGCAGCCGAGTAGAGGAAATGTCAAAACTAAGGATCCTCCGAAGGAAATATTGATTAAAGTTGTACTAAAAGAAAATACACAGGAATTAGAAGCTCCAGGTACTCCAGATGGGACTGTTTTTACTCAGAAAGGAGAACAGGGTGACAGAAATTGCTTAAAAGGCTAATAGGAGGAGACTTCTACTTCTAGCAGTATGGCAGATTCGACACAATAAAGTTTCCTTCTGCCAAAATGCAATTAGAGCTTGGATAAACTATAACAAAGATCATTGAATGCATTTAGGGGTTACTAACAAGTTAGACAAGTCTCCAGCTTCCTTCCCTGTACCTTCCTCTGAGGGGAAAATATATAAGCTAGCTGAAATCTGAGTACAGAACCATAATAGTAACTCCAGTAACTAAGTTCTTAAGTTGTCTACCTGATATCAGGGGAACAAAAGTGTCGACGCCTGAGTGGGGGTTGGGAGACTCATCATAGCCCCACGTGAAGATGGGAGAGATGAATGTGAAGCTTTCAGTTGATCCAGGACTGGGGAAGCACACACGTGGCTCCAATCCAGTACTTGTAAATTCTCTCTGGAGGAAAAGTATCCTAGAACTTCCAAAGGTTAAGTTCTACAAAGTAGGAGTACATAGTCCAAAATTAACCTAACAAAAATGAAAAGAAGCCACTTGTAAGAGATGGCTGAAGCAACTAACTTAGATTTAGACACTAAAAATCTCAGATTTTGTAATTAACAGATATAGAATATGAAATAACCAAGTACAAAATTAAAAGACTGAATTTTTTAAAGAAACCAAGAATAAGAGACTATCAAACATTGCTAATCATGTTAAAGAGTAGGCAAAAGAATACCTAGAATTAAAATATATAATAAAATTGACATTATAAACTAGGTGAATGAGTTTACCAACACCTAAGGAAAGAACTGGTGAATGGAAAGATAAAGCTTAATATATTATCCATAAGGGCAGCATAAAGAAGCAAGGAATTAGAAAATATAAAAAGATAACTAAGAAACATGGAGGAGTTTCTGTTGTGGCTCAGTAGGTTAAGGACCCAATGCTGTCTCTGTGAGAATATGGGTTTGATCCTTGGCGTCACTCATTGGTTTAAGGATCCGGCACTGCTGCAAACAGCAGCATAGGTTACAGACATGGCTCGGATCCAGTGTTGCCATAGCTGTGGTGTAGGTTGCAGCTGCAGCTCTGATCAGACCCCTGGCCTGGGAACTTCTCTATGCTACAGGTGTGGCTGTAAAAAGAGGAAGAAATAAAGGAAGAAAGGAAGGAAGGGAGGGAGGAAGAGGGAGGGAGGAAGGAAGAAAGAAAGAAAGTTGGAGAGTAGAATCATAAAGATGGGGCATTCCCGTCGTGGCTCAGAGGAAACGAATCTGACTAGTATCCATGAGAATGCAGGTTCAATCCCTGGCCTCACTCAGTGGCTTAAGGATCCAGTGTTGCCATGAACACAGACGCAGTTCAGATATGGTGTTGCTGTGCCTGTGATGTAGGCCTGCAGCTGTACCTCTGATTGGACCCCTAGCCTGGGAACCTCCATGTGCTGTGGGTGCAGCCCTAAAAAGAAAAAAAAAAAAAAATTAGGACAACTAGAAAAGGAATATGTTCAAAGTGCTGAGAGAAAATGCATATCAAATTAAAACTGTGTACCAAGAGAAACAACTTTTGAGAATGAGAGCAATATAAGTTTGTTTGCTTTTTTTTCAGATAAAAAAAGAAACAAGATTTACCTTCAAAAGACATTGACCAAAAAACTTCTAAAGGATAAGCTTCAGGAATAAGAAAAATAGCCTCAGGAGAAAGGTTGAGGAATCAAGAGAGAGCTGTGAACAAAGAAATTAGTAAACATATAGGTAAGCCATCATTATCTCTATGTACAGTCAGTGTAAATAATATTTACTTTGTGAGATGAACAGTGACAGAATTCAAATTATGTATCAAGAACATCTAAGGTAGGAGGTGAATGATCAATATCAAAGTAGACCGAAGTTGTTGAATTATTCAGATATTGAAAAACAGATGCTGTTAAGTTAAATAGGCCTGGTAAATTTCAAAGATAACATTTTAAAAAGAGAAGCTATGACTTCCAAACTAAAGAAGTAAAAACAAGAAGTAAAAAAAAAAATCAATTTAAAGAGAAAAATAAGAGCACAGAATAAGCAGTAAAAATAGAAAGCATGAAGTAAGATGGCATAAACAAATCCAAATACAGCAATAATTCTAGTCTCTTTGGGTATATATATATATATATATATATATATATATATATAATTACCCATTAAAAGAAATTATAAGGTTGGATTTTAAAAAAAGACAATTCTACTATATATTGTTTAAAAGAGAAACTCTGAAATATAAGGTAATGACAAGGTTGAATGTAAAAAGGCACATTCAAAAATATATATACCAAACATAAAAGCTGGAGATGCTATATATATATTTTTTTACCAAACAAAACAAATACTAATCAAAACCATTATTTTGGTTAAAGAAGATCACTATATATTGATAACACTTAATTCACCTGGCAGAAATAATTATTCTGAACCTGTATCACCAAAAATACCAAAATATATAAAATTCAAAAAGATAGAAATACGGAGAATACTGTCAAATCTGCAATTATACTGGGAGATTTCAAACTATCTTTGTCAATTAAAGTAGGTCAAGCAGACAAAAATATTAGTGAAAATAAAGAAGAATTGAATGATGCAATTAATAATTATCACACAACAGAACTACCAATTAGAGTGCACATGTTTTTCTCAAGCACACAGGTAACATTTATAAAAACTGGGCACATTCTAGGCTATAAGACACACCTCAGTAAATTTTAAAGAATAGCTATCATATATGCTCTGTTTTCTGACTACAATGAAATTAAGATAAAATCAATAATAAAAATATAAATGAGAAATTGCACTCCTAAATATTCCATAAATCAAAGGGGCAAGAATAATGGAAATTTTAAAAAGTAGTAAATGATAATGAACTTTTTACATATAAAAAACAAAAATTTGGAAGACTCAAATAAGATACTATCTTGAGGGAAAGTTATAGTATTAGATTCTTTTCGTTTTTTTTGTCTTTTTGCCATTTCTTGGGCCACTCCCACGGCATATGGAGGTTCCCAGGCTAGGGGTCGAATCGGAGCTGTAGCCACCCGCCTACGCCAGAGCCACAGCAATGCGGGATCCGAGCCGCGTCTGCAACCTATACCACAGCTCACAGCCACACCAGATTGTTAACCCACTGAGCAAGGCCAGGGATCGAACCCGCAACCTCATGGTTCTTAGTCGGATTCATTAACCACTGTGCCACGAAGGGAACTCCTATAGTATTAGATTCTTATAGTCAAAAATAAGAAAGAAAATTAGTAAGTTAAGCATCTAATTTAAGAAGTTAGGAAAAAGCAACCATATAAAGTAGAATGAAAAAAATAATACAAATTAAGAGCAGAAATATAATAAATAGAAAACAATGATACAATACAGAAGACAGCCAAAACCAAAACTTTGTTACTTCAAAAATAAAATAAAATAGACAAACTTTTGCTTATCTTTGTCAAGAAAAATAAAAGGCACAATTAAAATGTAATAGAAAAAAAAAAAAAAGAAGGAGTTCCCCTTGTGGCACAGTGGTTAACGAATCCGACTAGGAACCATGAGCTGGCGGGTTCGGTCCCTGCCCTTGCTCAGTGGGTTAACGATCCGGCGTTGCCGTGAGCTGTGGTGTAGGTTGCAGACGCGGCTCGGATCCCGCGTTGCTGTGGCTCTGGCGTAGGCCAGTGGCTACAGCTCCGATTAGACCCCTAGCCTGGGAAACCTCCATATGCCGCGGGAGCAGCCCAAGAAATAGCAAAAAGACAAAAAAAAAAAATGTAATAGGAATGAAAAGAAGTACTTAAATACAGACATGGCAGACATTAAAAAGAGTCACTCAGAGTTCCCATCGTGGCTCAGCAGAAACGAATTTGACTATGAACCACGAGGTTGTGGGTTCGATCCCTGGCCTCGCTCAGTGGGTTAAGGATCTGGCGTTGCCATGAGCTGTGGTGTAGGTTGCAGACTGTGACTGTGGCATAGGCCAGCAGCTGTAGCTCCGACTAGACCCCTAGCCTGGGAACCTCCACTCTGTGGGTGTGGCCCTAAAAAAAAAAAAAAGTAAAAAGTCATTGAATACAATGAACTTGATGTCTATAAATTTTAAAATGTCCCAATGATCAAATTCTTAGAAAAATTAAGCTTAATAAAAATTAATTAAGAAGTAGAAAGCCTGAAGAATGTTATAACCACTGGAGAAATAAAATCAGTAGGTAAAATAATTCCACAAAGAAAACATGGGCCCAAATGTTATTACAGGTGAACTCTACCAAATTTTCAAAGAACAAATCATTCCAATTTAATACAAACTCTTCCGGGAAATTGAAAAGAAGGGGAAATGCCTAACTAACTGTATAACATCTGTATACTTTAATGCCCAAACCAGCTAAGGACAGAATGAAAAGGAAAAAATTACAGAGTACTCTCACTTGTGAACCCAGAGGCCAAAATCTTACCCAAAATATCGAGGAACCAATTCTGTCAAGTTGAGTTTATCTTAGAAACAAAAGAACTGTTTAACACTGGGAAACCTAGATATGTAAATTGTCAAAATAGAATATTTAAAACTAAAAAATGACACCATAATTTTAATAGATGGAAAAAAAACACTGAATAAATTTCAAGACCAATTCATGATAAAAACTGGTACCAAACAGAATAGAAGAGAATATGCTTAACTTGATAAAGGTAATCAGCAAAATCTACAACAACAGCATTCAGAGAAGTGAAACTAAGAATCATTTTCTTTTAAATCAGGATCAAGACAAAGATTTCTCTAACACTATGAAGTTCAGCTATAGACGAGGCATTCTGACCAATACAGGAAAGTAAGAAAAAAAGAAGTGGTGACCATGGAAATGAGATAGGCTGGGACCTAGGACTCCTTATCACAGTGCTTGAACCTGGGCAAAAGTCTCCTCTCAGCAACAGAATACAAAGAAACTTCAAGAGACTAAAAACAACTGCATGGCATGTGCAGGTGGGGCAAATTATGAACAAGATACAAAAAGACCAAAAATCCAACTGCCACTTCTGAGTTGCTGGGAGCAAAAGCAGGGTAGCACACATGATCCCTACACACAGCACCAGCAAGGGGGTGGGCAGACCACCTAAGTCACCCCTCTACCCCAACCCAGCAACCCACCCCCAACTTTACCCCATTTAAGGGACCAGCTCTCCCCCACCTCAGCAAGGGAACCTGTTAACTTGTTTTCACTCACTCGTGCTACAGCCTGAGTTCCAATAATGCCTTGCCTGAATTTCTCTCCCCTGGCTTCTTATCAATTTCTATTGATTAAAGAATCCAAGAACCGGGGTTGATAACAGAAGAAAAGACTGACAAATTTGACTACATTAAAATTTAGAATAAATAATTGTTCACCAGAGACAGATCATAAAAATCACCATGAAGAAAGTGAAAAGAACCAAAAACAAACTGGGAGAAAGACTGCCACACGTATAAGAGAAAGAAGAGTAATATTCAAAATGCAGAAAAATAATGACAGGCAAATTTTTCTTTCTTTTTCTTTTTTTTGGAGGGGGGGGGGTTCGGGCTACAGCCATGGCACATGGAGGTTCCCAGGCTAGGAGTTGAATCAGAGCTGTAGCCACTGGCCTACACAACAGCCACAGCAACGTCAGATCCAAGCCACATCTGAGACCTACATTGAAGTTCACAGCAACACCAGATCCTTAACCCACTGAGTGAGGCCAGGGATCAAACCTGGATTCTCATGGATGCTAGTCAGATTCATTTCCACTAAGCCACAACGGGAACTCCATACAGGCAAATTTTTTTAAAAAAAGAGAGCCAAGGGAAAAATGGCCAAATCCCATGCATAAGCATTTTTTCCCATCAGAAGGAACCCATGGCCATCACATAGGAAACGATGCTCTGCATCATCAGCAATGAGGAAACGTCAAGTATCCTGTGATGATTTACACACACTAGATTGGCAAAAAGGAAGAAGTCCAATCACACTAACTATTGACAAGGATACAAGAGCTTCTAGATATTACTGGTGGAAGTATAAATCAGTGCAAGCTTTTAGAAAACTATCTTGTCATTTTCTTGTAAAACTGAAATGCACCTAACACTATGACTCAGCAGTTTCATTCCTAGCGATATGCCCTAGAGAAATTCTTGCACATTGTGGTAGACAAAATAATGGTCCCTCCCCAAAGATGTCCACGTTCTAATTCCTGGGACCTGCAAATATACTACTTTACATGGTAAAAGAGACTTTCCAGATAGGATTAGGGTTAAGGACCTTGAGACGGAGAGATTATCCTGGATTATCTGGATGAGCCCAGTGTAATCACACAGGCCCTTAGGAATTGAGAACATTTCCCAAAAGCTGTGGTCAGAGAAATGGCAGAAGTATGTGATGCCAGGTTGCTGCTTCTGAAATAAGGATTGTACAGGGGCTGAAGAGAGGCCATTAAGAACTGGAAAGGCAAGAAAATGGATTCTCCCCTAAAGCCTCCAGAAAGAAATGCAGCCCTGCTGACATCTTAATTTTAGCCCAGCGAACCCCAAGTTGGACCTCCGGACTACAGTATTATAAAATAATAAGATTCTGTTGTTTTAAGCCACTAAATTTGTGGTAATTTGTTATGACAGCAATGGAAAACTCATACACACGCATAACTGGAAATATGCAAAAGAAAGTTTTATACAGCACTGTACATCATGCCAAAAAACTGGAAACAATCCAAATGCCCATTTACAGAAAAACTGCTTAAAAGACGGTGCTGTAGCAAACAAAGGAATAGCACACAGCAGTAAAATGAATGAAATATCATTGCAAACAAGAAGATGAATGAGTGAGAAAAGTATTGAGTGAAAAATAAAAATTCACAGAAGACAACATATAGCATAAAGCCATTTTTTATAAAGCATAAAATTAGGCATCTCTAAACAATACAGTGTTTATGATTACTTATATGTGTGATACAACTTTAAAAAAAATATGGAAAAAACATAAAATTCAGACTTGGAGTTCCCACTTAGATCAGGAACAGAGAGAGATGGGCAAAGTGCACATCGATTAAATTCTGAGGAATCAGAATTGCTCTAACTCCAAATAGGATGATGGGTTAATGGGTGTTCATCTTAATATTAGACACCAAAACTTACAAATGTATTTTATTGTTCACTTGTATTAAATAGTGCCTTGTAAATTGCAACAAAGAGATGTTTAAATAAGGAAAGTCAGGCTCCTAAATCTCCTCTCCACCTGCTGTAGCCAGGTGCTTCCCTGTCCCCAGCTCCACCAGTGTAGATAACAGGAGATACATTCTAGAGCAACTGCCCTCAACTCTAGAGTGAGAGAGAGGAAGAGATTCAATCTAGAAAAACTTTATCACCACAGACGGAAAAAAAAAAATTCTGAGGTGGTTGTACCAATTTCTGTATCTGTCAAAGTAAAAACAAGCAGGCATTTGGGGGATTCTGTAGGGGAAAAAAGGACAACCCGGTCCTTCTACCATAAAATCCATAAGGCCACAAGCTTCCCTGGGCACAGGCAGCTGTTTAGTGTTTCACTCTTGCTGGATCTGGACAGCCAAGGATGAGCAGGATCTTGTGGAAAATGTCCTCATGGAAGACAGGGGCCAAGACAAACAGAAAAGGAACTCAAAGAAACACACACAGAGTGGAGAAGTAAAATATTTAAAAATTATCTCTGATTTCCTTAGAGAAATGAGAAGATATTGCTTTCTTCGCAAGAAAAGGATGCTGTAAAGACAGAGTGACCAGAGAATAAGAGATCTTGGGAATGAAATACATTTATTTATTTATACATTATTTATTTCATATGTATGTGTCTGTGCGTGTGTATGAAAGGTAAAAAAAAAAAAATCAGTTGTAAAGAAATGTAATAACATTTCCTAGAAAAGAGAACAAAAGAATGAAGTGATGGAAAGTAGAAAAAAATTTAATTAAATCAATCCAAGAAGTGCAAGAACTAACTGAAATTTTAAAAAATAGAACCAACAGACAAAACAAAGGGTACAAGGAAAGAAACGATGAGAAAATCTCTCAGAGTGGAAGGACACATGTCTCTAGACTGAAGAAACCCACCAAGTGCCCAGCAAAGTGAGTGAGATAAGACACTCCTTGGGGGCCTATCATCTTTTACAAACTCCAGTGGCAAAAGAACAGCTCACATCCAAAGGATAAGAATCTCCATGGGCTATTTCAACAGCAATTCTGGAAAATAGAGGTCAATAAAGCAATGCCTCCAAATTCGAAGGGAAAGTGATTTTCACCCTGGAATTCTAGATTCTGCCAAAATACTAATAGTGTCAGAGCAGAAGAGTGTTATTTTCAAAACACACCATGTCTCAAAAGTTTAACCTGAGTGAACCTTTTCATAGGTACCCAGAAGATCTGCTGTACCAAAATGAGGACATAAATGAAGGGATCCAGTGACAAAGGAAGCAGCACCAGAAGAGGGTGACAGGGAGTCCTCAGGATGATGACAAAGTAAGGATTCAGAGCATCAGCAGTGCAGATCTAGAGAGGAAGCAGTCCAAACTGGAAGAGGGAATTTTAGAGGCGTGAGTGTGTGTGACAGACTCCAGTACGTGTATTTCCAGAGATAAAATGTAACATATATTATCTGACATATTTGAGAAGGAGGAACATTGTTTTGAAAGTTATTTTACGAAGCTGTTGGAAGGTGTAGGAAGGCTTAACTAGAGACTCAATGAAAAAAGTAAATAAGTGGACAGATGAACACATGAGACAACGATTAACTCCAAAGAAAATCAGAAGTTGTGTAGAAAAAGAAATGGGATAGTACTATACTACTTGCCTTGACAGTAAACAATTCTTTTGATTATTATTACAATGACGATCCTAAATGTGGCTATAACCAAAAATCATAATAGAACTATTTGGACGGATGAAGGGAGGGGAAAGACAGAGGTAAGAGAGTTAAAACAGTAAGTTAATGGAGGATGTCTAGAATTAATTCATTAATAGATGGCAACAAGGAGTACTATTTCAAAACACGGATACAATGTCTGAAGAATCAAAAGGGAGGAAGAGCCAAGGGCTCTTTTTTGTTATGTGTTTTAGCACTGCTTTGCTTTTTAAATTTGTGCATATATTTCTTTAATTTAAAAAATATTTTTAAAATATAGACTAGATCACAATACAGTACAGACATACCTCAGAGATATTGTGGGTTTGCTTTCAGATTACTACAATCAAATGTGTATCACAATAAAGCAAATCATACAAACTTTTTGTTTCCCAGTGCATACAGAAGTTATATTGATACTATCCTATGGTCCATTAAGTGTCTAATAGCATTATGTCTTAAAAAATGTATATACATCAACCAAAAAATACTTTATCATTAGAAAATACTAACCAGCATCTAAACCTTCCGAAAGTCATACTCTTTCTGCTGGTGGAGCATTTGAAACACTGTGAGAATTACCAAAATGTGACACAGAGACACAAAGTGAGCTGATGCTGTGGGGAAAATAGTGCCACGACCTTCAGTTTGTAAAAAACACGCTCTCTGTAAAGCACAATAAATAAAGCAAAGCCCAATAAAACGAGGTATGTCTGTAACCGAGGTTCAGCCATATTAAGGAACTTTTTTAAAATGGTGGCTGGGAAACAAGATGGCCAGGACTTATCTTCTATTGGAAATGACTGAGTCCATTAATGGCTCCAATTTTCACATCTTCTTATACCTGCCTCTTTCGGTAAGGCCTGCCCACACCAGCGGTAGGCATGGTCATGTAACTTGCTTTTGCCAATGACAATAACAAGTGACACAAGCATCAGTTTGAAAAAGGACTTGCACATTTCCACTTTCTCTCTTAAACCCCTATCACCACCATGAGAACTTGCTCAGGCCATCAGGGATGTGAGAGATGCAGGCAGGAGAGCCAAACTGTCCCAGGAGTGGCCATGTTAGAACAGCCAGCCCCCAGGCAGCCCTCTAGCTGACCAGGACACACTGCATAAGAGTGTCACCATGGCACAGAAAAGATGCTCTCACTGAATCTTAAATTAAATAATGCTTTAGTTTTTTACAAAGAACTAAAACACTTTCATTCCCAATATTCGTAATGTTTTAAATTGCAGCCTACTAAGTATTTGCTTTCCTTTAAAAAAATTTTTTTTATTTCCCCCTACACTTACAACTGTCAGAGAGCTTCTAGTGTTTTAACGAGTGTTTTTGAGTCCTGGAACACAATTTAATTTTTCCAATTGATTATTAAGATCAATTTGCATGGTTTCAGCTCAAATGGCAATTTTTGTGATTTTACATTACCACAAAAATCACCAGTGTCTGATGTAGGGACTGACGCTGGTGCCCCCTTCCCCTGCGTTCACAGGATCAATGGTTCATATCACATACGACCCAGAAGAAAGTGGGAAGTCTTTACAAACTACACAGCTGGCTAGAGGCACCTGCAAGCACATCTCCTCAAGAAGATCTATGGATAATCATTAGAGAAATGAACCCTCAGAGTACTAACAAGTGCCTAACAAATAAAGGGAAGACTGAAGATAATAAAAATGTAAACCCAAATGAGCCACAAGTAAATGACAGAGATGCCACTTCCGATTAGAGCTCTGTGTCAGCCACATTCTGAGGTATAAGCGACAATCAGAGACATCAACAAGTCAGCAAAACATGTGAAGTGATGAGGTTGAGTATATGAAATATAAATTTACACCCACTGTAAAAAGTGTAACACTGAACTTGCTCTACGTAGATACAGTGCCTTGAGTTATCAGCAGTTGATAATAGGAGACCATTGCAGTGAGCTCAACATTTAGTTACAAAATGCTCAGAACAGGAAAACAAACACTACAATATACTACTTTATCAGCTTTCCAGAGATGTAAATATTCCTGTTTAGTAAACTACAAAAGGCCACACACCAATTGTTTCTCTTGCCTTGATGAAAGGATCTAAATTTATATGAAAAGAAGATGGTAACAAACTAAAATGTATTTACAAAAAGGAAAATGCCCTTGGAAGATGCAGAGAAAACATGCTGAAAATGTGAAGAAACAAGTCATAGAACAAACCACCTAGTTCTTGGAGCAGTGTGCTTTGCAGTGTATTCAAGTACAGAGGTCACATCTCAGCTTACCGTATTTGCTAGATTTTTTTTTCAATGATATAAAACCACCTTTTGTGTAAGCCCGTAAAGGAAGATGGAAATAACTGAGTTAATCGACAAAACGTGTTTTGGCAAACTCTGTAAATGTGACCAGCAATGCCATGCCTGCTTTGGCAAGAGTATCGGGGAAAAGAATGGATTCCGGGAGAAGGTTCCAGAGAGAGAGCACCACACCTGACCCTCTTCCTTTTCACCATGTATGGACAAGCCCTCTCACTATGAGATTGAAGCCAAAAAAGTGCTACAGTGTATCACTGGGGTAGTTAATTCTATAACAATAAGGCATGGAACTACAGCCAAGTTTTAAGATATCTTGCAGTGAGATAGATAACAGCTATGAAAATATTTTATACTTGCTGGCCATTTCATGGAAGCATTATCAATCTTTTCTTTTTTTTTTCTTTTTTGTCCTTTAGGGCCGCTCCTGTGGCATATGGAAATTCCCATGCTAGGGGTGGGATTGGAGCTGCAGCCACTGGCCTACACTACAGCCACAGCAATGCGGGATTTGAGCCAGCTCTGTGACCTACACCACAGCTCAGAGGAACACCAGATCCTTCACCCACTGAGTGATGCCAGGGATTGAACCCACGTCTTCATGGATACTAGTCGGGTTTGTTAACCGCTGAGCCACAATAAAACTCCGAAGATGAGCCTTTCTTTTTTTTTTTAAGTTATAAATTCTCCAGCATTTTCTGTGATGACAAGCGTTTATGAGTAGAAGTATGATATCTAGCAATAATCTTTTAAAAATACATTTAATCCATTCCTTTCAAGTAAAAGCAACATCACAACAATGAATAACTGCTTTTTAAAAGAAATTCAGGGGAGTTCCTACTGTGGCTCAGCAGTAATGAACCCGACTAATAGCCATCAGGTTGCAAGTTCAATTCCTGGCTTCGCTCAGTGAGTTAAGTATTCAGTGTTGCTGTGAGCAGTGGTGTAGGGCGCAGATGTGGTTCGGATCTGGCATTGCTGTGGCTGCGGTGTAGGCCTGCAGCTGCAGCTCTGATTCAACCCCTAGCCTGGGAATTTCCATATGCCACAGATGTGGCCCAAAGAAAGAAAGAAAAAAAGAAATTCAGGTTCTGGAGGGAGCATTATGAAAATGGATATTTGGAACTGTTTTCATTTTTGAGTGATTTTTATTGCCAAAAAGGTGTACGTGTCTTACCTTTTTTTTTCTTGTTTTAACTTACCTATCTCCTGTAGGTGTTTGATTTATGACCCTTGAGGTAGGTAATATTTTTATCTTTTATTTTACAAATGAGGAAATTGAGGCAATGGAGGTTAGATAACTTCACCATGATTACACATCTAGGAAGTGTCAAGGCAAAGACAAACCCATATGACTGCAAAGCTTATCCTCTTAAATGGAGACCTTTTGATCCTGCAACTCTGTAAATAAAATTCTTGAGCTTGAGTTTAAAATCTGCTTTCGATCCTGTACAATGGATTTTCACATTTGCTAAATTTTTTTAAGTACGAATAATTTGCAATAATACATTATTGGCATTTGGGAAAATGAAGATCAACTAACCAAAAGTCCACAGATACCTTTGTACATCAGTGGTTGGGGTTATAAAAATCAATGTCATGATCCACAAGTGAGCCCATGATGTAACTTTATGTTGGGATGTCATGGAATATAGTTTTCAGTTCTATTGACCACTTAAGGAAGTATTAATATGAATTTAGAGCCAGACCGTCAATTGTTTCAAAAACTGAAAAAGTAATGATATATTCAAATCACACTGCTTTCACTAAAATTTTTACCTAAAAGCTTAATATTAGTAAAGGCAAAAATATTTTTGGTATCCTTAAAATAATATGTAAGTTACATATTTACATATTATTTAGTTTGGAAAAAAATAAATAATAAAGTTTAAAATTGTAAACTCATCTTTAAAATTTTTAAAAATTTTTCCATCTTTGTATATATCTTAGAATGTGCCTACTACATTCCTATAGTGACGGATATACATGATTTAAAAATAAACATCTATACTAAGTATGCAAGCTCAAGAATTTTATTTATAGAGCAGCAGGAGCAAAATGTTTCCATTTAAAAGTCAGATGGGTTTGCAGTCAGATGGGTTTATCTTTGCCCTGACACTTCCTAAATGTGTAATCAAGATGAAGTTATTTAACCTCCATTGCCTCAATTACCTCATTTGTAAAATAAAGATAAAAATATTACCTACCTCAAGGATCATAAATCAAACACCTATGGGAGATAGGTAAGTTAACATAAAAAGTTATGTGTGGTCTCCACAGTCTATATTTTCTTTTCCCATTTTGGTTGAGACAGGAACACAAAAAATATTTGTCTACTACAAGAAACAATAAAACAGCTTCTATGGGAAAACAAATGGGAGCCCACACCCATAGGAAGTAGTGAGGCTCGTGGCAAACTGGAAATGTTACCCTCACCTCAAGGACTCGGCTGCTACTCAGCACTAACTGACAGCTGCCCAGAATTGTCAGGTTTTCCCTCTATTCAAAAGAATGGTTAAAATCTGGATTTTTTTCTGTGAGACTTCCTGATTTTTAAGTATTGGTGAAAATACGTTTTTTAAAATGTGTCGGCACAGAAAACGTACCATTAGCCTCTAGTCTGTGACTTCTCCCTTACCCAGAAGATCAAATGAAACTGTGAATTTTAACACTGAGCCCCCCACTAATAAATTGGGGGGTGGGGGGGAGGCAGGCAGTGGTTGTTATCAGATAATGCTCCTAGAAGGATATGATGGAAGAGGCTGGGGGACATGGGCCTTGCCCAGTGGACAGATCTAAGTGGGGTGGAAGAAAAGATGCAGGAAGGCAAAGAAATTGAGAGGGAAGAGGAATGGAAATGAACTTCACCATCTGTTTCACTTAGAGTGATTTTTAACTACCTTTTGTTCCAGGCATTGGAACTACTAAGATGATTTATTCAAAGTGTCTGTTCCCAAATGGAGCTGCAAATCTGGTGAGGGAGACTAATTATTCAGTGTGATGAACTCAAGAATCAAGGCACAGACAAATGATAATGGGAATCCATTTGTGCTAGGAGAGGAAAGGAAATTGGGATATGTACTTCATAAAGAGAGGCTATGCCTGGGTTTGAAGGATGACCCAAGTCTACCAGTCAGAAAAGGCAGGAAAGAGATTTTAGGCAGAAAGTACGAGCCTCGCAGACAGGGCAAGAGGTCTACAGTGGCTTTTGGGGTTGGGGGTGGTGGGGAGGGAGGGGACGTGAGAGGCAGGGTTAGAAGACACAGGTTGTAGCCAGATTGTGAAGGGCTTTTGTAGACCCTGCTATAGTATTTGCGTTACAGTGGATGCAGCCAGATGACCAGATTGAGACTTTTAAAAGATCACTGGCTGAGCTGTGGCAGCTGGAAGGAAGGGAGGGAGCCTGGAGACAGGAAGCCAGTCTGGCAACTGCCGCAGTGGTCCAGATGAGCTCATGATGACCTGCCCTTGAGCAGAGAGGGTAAAACAGAGGTGGAAACAGATATGAAAGTCTCTGCAGAGACTGCTTTCTCCTTCGAGGCGCTGGGAGTAAAGAAGGCAGACGTGACTACTGAGACCTCATTCTAAGAGCCTCCCCGCCCCCTTCTCTTCCTCTCTGCTACTTCCTTATGGTGTTCTCTCTGTCTCTGTCTCCTTCCCTCTCTCTCTCTCTCTCTATATATATATATATATATATTACATATTTAGTAAATATATATATCATATATATCACATAGCATGTGTTATATACATTATATATCACACAGAAGCATTTGTACATGTGAATTTTTACTGAAGATAAATATTTTTAAAAAGAAAGGGGAGGCAAATGAAAAAGCATCGTTTCACAAGACGATCTTGGAAAACCACTACTTATCAAAAACAGCAGAAGCATATATGAAAAAGTCAGAGCCCCCTAAAGTCCCTCGCCAACTGCCTCGTTCCCTCTTGTTTCTCTGGATGACCTTGTTTTTTTCATATCGATGTGAAAGGCCACACACTTTTCAAAACGCAGCTTATGTTTCATCTCTAAATGAAGCTGTCCTTAAATGCCACCCTCTCTGCTACATCCCCTTCCTGAGGCACAAATCATTCTTCTCACAACTGCGTTCGCACAATGTTTTGTTCACACTTTCGTGTAACCTTATGCAACATTCCAGTGTGATGTGTACTTTGCCGCATGTCTGTTTTTCCAACTAACTGCAAGCAGCAAACCTGGGTTTTAAGCTTCCTGTGCCTGGCACAGGGCTTGGCACCTAAGCAAGTGCTCCGTCAGTGTGTGTTGAGTGGATGAGTTCTGTAAAAGGCGGACGAGCAGGAAATAATAAAAAAGTTCTTTTTAAGGCTATTACTTGGTGAGATAAAATTTGTGATAGTACCTAGTGGGGAAGTCTTGGCATCTGTCAAATTTTGACATGACCTGTAGCACATACTAGAATTCTGAGATTCAGTACTAAGAAAAAAAGTCAGTGTGTGTTTGGGGGGGGGGGGTTTGAGGAGATCTTTATGTTTTTTCCCTAAAAATCTCTCCTTTTCCCTAAGGGCATAAATAGAAGCCTTGGGTGTAGAGAACCAGGAACCCCACTGGCCATGTGTGGGGAAAAGGCCCCTCCTATGTAATTGGATGTAAAAAAAGAAAATTTCTTTTCAACAGGCACAGGATTTTGGCTGAAGTTCAGCCACATACCTATTCTAAGCTGAATTTGGGTATAGCCCTAATAATTACAGTTACTCTTTAGAAAAAGCACCCAAGAGGTTTACCTGGAGATTTTTTCCAGATGTAAGCAGGTATGTGAGAAGCGCAGTAATGAAGATGTAAACCGGATGAGGCCATTTTGTGCCCACAGTCTTCTCTCCAGTCGGGCGAATGCTGGGAGATGTTCCCCAGCAATCAGGCGGATGATGCAACGCAGCCACCTAACGGACACCAGATGCCTGACTCGCCCTCCGAGCTGTAGTGCTAAAGAGAAGGCGGTGGGGGGGGCGGGGGAGAGACACACAAAACACCGAGTCTAAATGCCTTTGCAGTTATCAATCTGTCATAGATCATAATCAAACAGAAACAAACCTCCTGGTTCCATCGGTTCCTGGGGTTGGCCCATCATATTCCCTGCAGGCCTGCTCTGGGTATGGTTAGAGCCCTTGGGAATCTGTCCCCCTTCTTCACTTTCCAACTGCAGAGTCTCGCTAACCTAGTGACATTGTAAGGATACCCCATCTCCACGCCCGCACCCCCACCCTCACCCCCAGGCTCTAAATAAGGAGAGATTAACTGGATCAGCAATGCCAGAAAGGAAATATTTTGATCAAATGCATCTTCAGTATCACCTCTATTCTTCCTTTTTGCCATATGGATCCAGAGAGTGGCTTATTTTCTTATCTGGTGGTGGTTAGAAATTATTTGGAGTATTGGGGGAGAAAAGAAACCCTCCATCAATCACTGAAGTGTAAAAAAAAATCTAGGTGTATGATGCTAATTAGCCCTCTCTGAGATAAGATAGTCATGCAGCAGAATACAATGTATTTTGTAAGAGCAAATCACAATTAATTTGAAATAAATAGCAAATAATATAACCACATTCCCCCCACCCCCAAATAATACCTGCCTTACTGAACTGAACACCAGTCACGTGGCCATCGTCTACAGTGGAGGCAGCTCATGGCTGATTAGGGAGCAGAGCCTGGGAAGCCTTTCAACAAACCTGGATTTCAGTTTGAGCTTGGCCATGTACTAGCTCTGTAACTTAACTTCTCTGAGCATCGGCTCCAGCATCTATAAATGGGAATAAGACTACTACCTACCTCATACTAGAGACAACAGATCAAGTGCCTGGCTTACAGAGGTTACTTAATACATAATATCTTTAAGGTAAAAAGAAGCTCTATGGTGAGATCAAAGGAATTGGGAAGAAAGCTTCAGACAACCTCATCTCAACTCTCTCCTGTACTAACAAGTACAACCTCTCTGCAGTGCAAACCCTGACAGTGGCTTTTCTTTTTCTAGTGCAAGAAGTGCCTGATAAGCTTCAATTGCCAAGGCATCCAGTGCACTTGAAGGAAAGCTATCTCGAATAAACACATTGCAGCCAAATGTCTAGATAAGGAGCCAGGACATATGCACCTCCTCCACCCCCAACATGAAGCTCCTTTGTTTTAGAGATCTTGGTTGATTTAGATAACTGGCCACTTGTTTTTTCCTTTCTTTTTCTCTTTTCTCACGCTTTAAATTCCCACTCTTATGTTTTAAATTCGTCAATAAAGAGTGAGCCCATGAAAACCTAGACTCCCATCCTCAACCCCAATAAAAGCAGAACCCCAGGCCCAGGCTCACTCTCTACCTGCGGCCCCACTGTGTGTCCCAGATGTGCCTTGTATGCTCCAGGGCCTGTAAGCAATACACTTTTTTCTTTAGAGTTCCCAGGTAGTTATTGCCGAGGGTGTCTTACAACCGTAATAAGAACCACAAGGGTCCAGCCAGTGGAAACGTTGGTTTGGAGAAGGGAGATGTCTATAGGAAGCTCACTGGAGCCCAGGTGAGGGCCCCAGGGCATTTCCAGCCAATAGTACTACTATCTTACTCTCAGTAGGCCAAGACTGGCACAGTCTTGTAGGACTGCGTGATTGTCCTTGCAACTAAAAGAGTTGAATGCCCTTTACCGGCAACTTGCTTGCTAACCACCTAACTCAGGTGTAGGCAACACCATCTGGAAAAGGAGCACCACTTGCTGGGGGATCTATCAGGCTGCTATGTGCTTTCACATATCGCCTCTGTCAAGTGTGCCTGTGGTATCCAACCCGAAGGATCACAGCTGCCCTAAAAATCCCACAATCTCCCCAGAGCACTGAGATCGAGGCCATACGGTCCAGCAAGATGATTAGACCAGTGGACTTCCCAGCATGTCTCAGTGGTTAACAAATCCGACTAGGAACCATGAGGTTGCAGGTTCGATCCCTGGCCTTGCTCAGTGGGTTAAGGATCCGGCCTTGCTGTGAGCTGTGGTGTAGGTTGCAGACGCAGCTCAGATCCCGCGTTGTTGTGGCTTTGGCGTAGGCTGACAGCTACAGCTCTGATTCGACCCCTAGCCTGGGAACCTCCATATGCCGTGGGAGTGGCCCAAGAAATGGCAAAAAGACAAAAAAAAAATTATTAGACCAGTAATTATAAAAGCCTTAATTGACCATTAATATGCATAAGAGTCTTCCACGCTTCAGGGCCAAGGGGAGCAAAGGAGGGTGACCTAGATCACAAGGCTATTGTCACTGTCCAAGGAGAAGCTCTGGGCCAAAGGCATGAAGACAAGATTTCATTACATCAGGAGGACAGAAGACCTCTACCTGCAACCACTGAGTCACTGGGCTGTTCCCAGACTATGTGTCCTGAACCAGAAGAGTCAAACTGTCTTGCAACAGGAAACCAATGGTGTCACCAGAGGGAAAATACAACAGAGGCCTATGGTCTTCACTCGATGCTGTAATTCTTGTTTCCCCAACCCAACAGGATATCATGGGTCTAATCCTTGGCAAAGTATTGCTAAAAAAATAAATAGACAAATGCAGTGTTCTAAACATCTGGTGCCAGTGCCTTCTAAGGACCCTGAGGAGGTACACCAGCTCCCTGATAAATGCAAAACCCCCATGGAAGCCTGCTGAGCATTACTCAGTGCTGGCACAAACCAACAAGCCAAGGCTCTGGTGTCATACTCCAGAGGCCTAGAGCTTTTCCCCACAGACCCTGTGCTTGTTGCACCACTGGATAAAGATCCCAAACCTGGAAAGGTCAACTGGGACAACTTGGAGAAGAGCAGTCACCTACAAAGAGGGCTCAAAGGAATGTCATCTGGCACCATTTGCAGTAACAACACATACGATTAAAGTAATGGGAGAAAATCAAGAAGTGGAAGCGGGATCAGAAACTTGACCTTAACTGAAGTTCAAACCTTTCTTTATGCAGCAGGAAGTAGGGAAACAAATTGGCTATTGCGAATTTTCTTATTTGTTTGGAATGGGCTCTGAACTGCTACTCATGGCTACCAAAATGCATCAGCTGGCCAGCATCACTAAAGATCCCCAAATCCATAACTTAAAAGATCAAACCAGGTGATAGGCTCGTTTCCTCCAAGATACCACATACCCTGAGCCCCCTGGGCTGGAACCTCCATCCACTTGCACATGACCTCTCAGCATCCTCCAGCTCTTCCACCCTTTCCTAATCTTCAAGGTCAGCTTGTCTTCCCACCTGTGCATCCCACCCCTCTTGGCCGACATCTGCACCGTCAACAGGCTCTTTTATCTGCAGAATCTCTTAGGGAAACTGAGCAAGGCCTGCCCGGCCCCACGTGAGGTGCTCCTGGCACGTTACAGCTGACAGGTCAGCTTCCCCGCCCAGACACAGTTCTGCACCAGCTCCACAGTGACAGCGATGCTCAAGCAAAGCCAGAGGGTGTGGGGAACACGGCCTGTCACGGCCGCAGCCTCTGAACCCTAGTAGGTGGGAGGATGGACCCTGACTGTGGCATCCGGAGTCTGTGAGTTGCCATGAGGGAAACACGCAGACCCCGGGGCATAAACACAAAGTAAAGCTCCGTTTACCTCCCAGAGCTCCTGGGACCCCGACTTCCACCCAGAGGGGGCTTGTCTCGGCAAGATGTCTTTCCAGGCAACGATTTCTTTACTCAAGTGAAGCCTCCGGAATTCAGTGCTGGGTTAAAAAGTGTCCTCCAGACACGGCCAAAAGCTGTGTCACCCAAAAGCAGAGTCCGCCCTCTGCTAGTACAGACCGAGAGCCTCAGTGCTGGAATGTTCTCGAATGGGATCGAGGGTGCGCTCACCGTGGGCCCTTTGTCTGCCCAGGTCCCCTGGGTCCAGGGCAGCCCGGTTACCCTGACGAGGACCCACACCTGGCGTTTCTGCCGGACCTGCGCCTCAGGGCCCCGACCCGCCACCTGCTCCTGGACGGGACACGTGCCCCAGATCCTCACCCACAGAAATGGATTCCCGCCTGGTACAACCCTCTGTGGTCTCCTTCTGGATGTGTCCGCGCTTGGACGTTACCCTGAAAAGCAGCCCAGGGGCTTGTCCTCACCTCACCTCACATTCCCGCCACCCAGACAAGCGCAGACTCTCTTCAACGGGCACTCCCGGGAACAGGCGGAGAAGATGGACAGGGAACCATTTATCAGAAAGAGGCGCCGAGAAGCTGCTGGCCCGGGGCAGAGGCGGGGTTGGAAGGCAGGCCGGGGTATCCGGGTGGAGCCAGAAAGCCATTCATTCTGCCTCATCCGACACTGGGGTCAGCACACCTCGTCGTGACGCAACTCCTGACATGCGCACTGCCGGTTCACCACGCATGGCCGTTCCAAGGCGCCTGGACCAAGCCAGGCACTGGCCAGTGGCATCCGCTCAGCGCGACTTTGCAGCTAAAGCTACCTGAACGAGCTGTCAGGGGCACTCAGTTGAGGGGCACTCGCAAAGGACCGCAAGGTGGCACAGCACTCTGGCAGCGGCACCTGCTCCTTCCTCCCTGTGGCCAGGCTGTGAGTCTGGGGAACCAGGTAGAACTAGAAGCATGCCTCACCAAGGTGGCCCTGCAGCTGGTTAGCGAGGCCTCTAGTGAGGAGGAAGCGGGAAATGAGAAGGCAGAGGCGCTAGAGCCAATAACATTTGTATCAGGGTCTTTCCGCTCCTCGCTTGGATATTGCTTGGTGCTGGGTCCATCCTGTCATCAGTGACCACTGCTAAGTCTCACGGTTAATGAAAACATGAAGGTGCTGTGCAAAATTGGCATAGTCCAGTGGGTTTTTCATTGTCATGGCCATGGTGACCGAAATGATCACCTCTTCACTTACAACCCTGAAGAGGCTCCACTTGACCTTGAGCCTCGAGAGTTATATTTACAGAGTACTCTCCCTAATTACAGGGTAGCACTACTACATTTTATTGGCACTGCCGTAACCAATCAAAAGACACTAAAACTCTTAGGGTAAAATTTACATGCTTTTACTGTCTCTTCAAGATAGATATCTTACCCCTATCTTTGAAATGTAAACACCTCAGGAAGTAACTAAAATTCTGCCCACAAGCACCTGAAATGGAAGCAGAGTGGCCTAAATTTGGGGCAAGGAGAAAGGGGCCTTTTAAAATACAGAATGCTATCAAATCTCTCCTGCCTCAGCTCTAGTCCACAGCCTTCCTGACATTACTTGTCAGGGACAAATACAAATCTTAAAAAAGTCTCCACAAATATTAGCGAAAAGCTTTAGCCATTGGAGCGGGTAACTTTAAATTGTTCCATTTGCCAATTTGGACTCAACTGTTATCTGTAAACTACTGAGTTTTATATTATACCTGATTCACGGCTAAAATCTTGGAACAGAAGATCTCTGCATCTGTCTGTATTTTTGTGTATGTCTATGGATGCGTGTTATGCTTATGCGATTTTTTTTCTTTCTACCTCCAGACGACATTGCCAAAATTAATTTGTAAGAGCCCTACTTAATTGGCTTTAAAATAAGCTCTTATGAGTTGAGTATTCCTAAAACTCAGAAATATAGAAGCTAACCCAAATGTTTTTCAAATTCACATGATCCAGGAGTTCCCACTGCAGTGCAGCAGGTTAAGATTCTGGTATTGCTACAGCTGTGGCACAGGTCTCAGCTGCATCTTGAATTCAGTCTCTGGCCTGGGAACTTCCACATGACAAGGGTGTAGCCAAAAAAAAAAAAAAGAAAAGAAAAAGATAAAACATGGTCTGGAATATTCTTTGATAAAAAAGTCTGGTTTAAGTTTGGTTTAATTAAAATAAGAATGTCTTTAGAGTTATCAGTATTAAATATAATTCAGATAAACAACTTTTATTCTACCTGGGCTTACTAGTCAAATAAATTCATGTTAAGGACGACAAAATTTGTCAGCAAGAAAAGTAGCTCAGCATGATGGCTGACTTTGGCTACTGTCTAATCAAGTTTTCTCGGTAGTCTGTCCAAACATCATTGTTAGGAGAAAATAATTTAGATAGATGTAATTAGAATAAGTGTTTAGGTGAACTTTTTAGCAATAATTATCTGTTATGGGATCTCTACTTAAAAAGAGTTTCCCAAATCTCTTCGGTAACCTGAAAGTTCAGTTTTGCTAGGTCAAATTAAACGATGGGAATTTATTGAATGTCTAGATCATTTCCACATAAGAGAAATTACTGAAACATTAATTGTTAAACAAATTTAAGTTCACCTACTTTTGACCTCTTATTACAGAGGAACTAAAGCTTCTGCCACATTTAAAAACTGTGCTGTGAGGTAATGTACGTTTCTAGAAATAATGAAATGCATTCATATATTTACCAGTCTAAAGAATGCTGGTATAATGGACAGTTCACAATTGCTTCCTTCTTAGTTTTAGCTAGAAATTAAAGTTTCTAAGGGCTAATAATTCTAATTAATATATGTAATTAAAGCTACTAAAAGCTGCTAGAAATAATGAGAGATGCAACTCTGTATGTAAGGAAAGTTGGATGTGCTTTTGGCTAAGAAAATGTATGAAGTATGGAGATATACTTTTTAAAGGAAAAGAAAGTAAATTTGTCATAAAGTAAAACTGTTTTAGAATGAGAAAGGACAAAATGATATAGGAAGTTAGGGAAAAAGAGAGAGAGAATTTTACTTTGTGTAGTCAAGATGGATAAAATGGAATGAATTTCAGTGTTTTTAAAAAAATAAAGGAGTTCCTGTCGTGGCTCAGTGGTTAACGAATCCGACTAGGAACCATGAGGTTGCAGGTTCAATCCCTGGCCTTGCTCAGTGGGTTAAGGATCCTGCATTGCCATGAGCTGTGGTGTAGGTCACAGACGCGGCTCAGATCCTGTGTTGCTGTGGCTCCAGTGTAGGCCTGCAGCTACAGCTCCGATTCAATCCCTAGCCTGGGAACCTCCATATGCCTCGGGAGCAGCCCTAGAAAAGGCAAAAAAAGACAAAAAATAAAAATTAAAATTAAAAAATAGCTTTGATAGCGATAGTGTACTTATATAAAACCAAAACTTATTTTCTTTCATCTGCCACAAGTAGAAAGCTTTCTTGAACTATTTCTCTTAATAAGATATTGTGAAAGGTTTTCCTTTACCTTTTAAGTAATCTGGCTAAAAAGTAGTTATGTTGTGTTTTATGAAAATAATTTCCTGTGCTTCATGTTATCTTAATCAGGTCTTCGATTACTTAAGAAAACTGTCTTCTTGGTTTTAAAAGAACTTAGTTTTGTTCACAACTATATATGAATGAATTTCAGTGAATTTCAGCATTTGCCTTTAATATTTTTTATCATATTTGAGAGCCAAGTATTGTTTCATAATGACTCGTGATCCTATTTAGTCAAGTTTCCAAAACCTTTTGATATTTTTGACAAAATTCCCCAAATCAAATTTTAAGTGAAGTTGGGTTTTTTTTGACCTGGAATTAACTTTGGGATTTTACAAAGAGCCCCTGGAACATCTCAGAAAATCTGTTCTCTCTCCTTATAAAAAGAGAAACATTAAATTGGGCTTATTTGACAGGTTAAATTACATGGAAAGATTGTCAAATAAGGAACAATCCTAAATTGTCTTTATGGATCTCCTTCTATATGATATATGTTGTTAACATAAGTATTAAATTTTGTGACTTTTTTACTCTGCTTTTTAAATTTATCGAAATCTCTAAAATTTCAATAGGTAATATTATCAGCAAAAATTTCAGTTATCATCTTAAAATGTTGTTTGTCACAAAAAGAAGCAAATTTCCTTGACAACAGCACTGTAATGAACTCTCATCGGATCTTTTTAACGAAGGGCATGTCAATGAGAATCTGTTCTCCTTTTACAAGGACACAAATGGAAACACTGGTTATATTACCACGGCTTTGACTAGGATGTCATATTTGAGAGAGAAAATGCAGAGATTCAGATATGACCAGACAGCTTTAAGGAACTAAGGTTGACTTTATAGAGCCAATAAACCCCTTGGAAAAATTGGCCTCGAACCATATTTACAGGGTTCCGAGCAGAGGTTACCAGGTGAGTAAGGAAGGTCATTTCCTGGCAGGCATAGCGACTTCAGAATATTTGGGGGAAACTCGAGAGGAATTCATCCAAATCCCTAGATACTGCAGGCACAATTAATGGCAAGTTTGGGACTTGGTTCCTAGCCTAGAGAGGCTTTTAAAAGTTCGGTCTCAGATTTCTTATACATGATTCTAACAAAGCAAGCTTAAAAGAGCTTTTATGGTCTATCACTGTTCTTACTGTACTTATATGTAAATAATCAGGCCAAGTTTATTGCAACTAGACTTAATTTGCAAACAAGTTAGTCTTACTATAGTTATCGTTGATAGAAATAGGGATGATTGTAGAGAGAAAAATCATGTTGCAATAGAAACCATAATGCACACTTGTGGATACTGGATGCAGTTCTGTTCATTGCCTTTCAGGTTTTGTTTCCTACCGGAAACACACTGGACCAGATAATGAATTCTTGTTTCCTCCACTATCTGGCTTCAACTCTTCAAACTAATAACATTTTCAATTTTTCTCCACCTAACTGACTTGGAATCATTGAGAACTAAAACTGCCCTTTTTTTCCAGAGCCATGCAAGCTAAAGTGGGACAACTTGATATAAACTTTAAGAAGTCACCTCACTCCTATGTGGACAATCTTCATGCCTACTTCTATGTAGAACACTCAAAAAGCCACCAGAGACATCAAACTGCAAACCAGGAAAATCTATCAGATTGCCACTGTCTGCCTTACTCCCTCTAAAGATGCTTTGAACCCACCGTCAGGAAATCTCGATCAGCTACCATCAGAACTCAGTAAGTGGAGTTGTAATCTCTCCAATCATTAACCTTGATGTGTGTGTTTTGTTTCTTTGTTTCTGTGGAAGTTGCCTCTTATTAAATACCTGATGCAGGAGTTCCCTTGTGGCAGGGTTTAAGGATCCAGCATTGTCACTGCAGCAGCCTGCGTGGCTGCCGTGGCGCGTTCGAGCCCTGGCTCGGGAACTTCCACATGCGCAGCCAAAAAGAAAAACATAATGATTAAATAAATAAATACCTGATGCAAATACTTTTACCACATGAACCTAACTTGGAGAAACCACCCGTGTCACAGCCTCCTGAAATAAGACACAACACTTTAACTTAGCTGATCTGTTCTCAGGACTAAGAGACTGGTTCAGTGAGATATGGAGCAATCTGCCAATTCAGGAGAGGTTCAAACCTACTTATACCAGATGGCCCAAGATGTTAAAATATTCCACAATCTTACCATATCTTCGAACATATTCCCGGACCCCTGAGATCACTAACCTATTGCATGGCTTGGCTTTTCAAGTTTGGGACAATGGGTACAGACAGGATTTCAGACTATGGCCAGTATAATTATTATAGTCTTGCTACCATAATCCTATTTATATGTGCAATTTCTGGGTTACAACATGCCCTACACCTGACTTTTAGTGTCTTTGCTCCCTAGGCCCTAGGCCATTCATGTCCTCGTCTTCTCGTGACTATGATGTTTCAGCATCACAGGGTGGATTGTAATACAAGCCTTGACAGTTGGCTTTTCTTTTTGCAATGCAAAGGCCTGATTTAAGCTTCCATTGCCAAGGCATCCACTTCAAAGACAATTGTCTTGAAAAAACACATTGCTGACCCACAGATCCACATGATTAAAGAGCAGACTGTTGGACCCATCTCCATAGAAAGACAACCAGTGATGACAAAACAAGCCATTTTGGAGCATCAGCTAGAAAGGCTTTTAGAATTAATGCTAATTTTCTCACTGACAGTTCCAAGGCAGTGGTTCTGTAACTTGAGCAAACACGGGAATCACAAGGAGGACTGCTAAAACATATATTGCTAAGGCTGTACCCTGGAACTTCGGATGCAGTATATCTGGGACAGGGCCCCAGAACTTGTGTTTGTAGCAAGTTCCCAGGTGAGGCTGATGCTGCCGTCT
Source organism: Phacochoerus africanus (assembly GCF_016906955.1). NCBI lineage: Eukaryota > Metazoa > Chordata > Mammalia > Artiodactyla > Suidae > Phacochoerus > Phacochoerus africanus. The sequence goes on along the minus strand of NC_062550.1, from coordinate 33,581,152 downwards.
GGGGATCACACTTAAAGAGAAGCACTGTTCTAAGGTACACTCCATGACATTGCTGGCCTGTGAATTTTAGGATCTCAGGAATATGACTCACAGAATTAGCTGAAAAACAAAACTCCTCCTCATCACCTCACTTCTCCTCCCCAAATAAACAAGTCCACGGAACTAACAAAAAATTAAACTAAAATTTCCATAACAGATAATACTATACAGAAACTCTTCTGTTAGAGATATTTCAAGGTGAGGTCATGCGAGCAAAGGGGAACTCCTAACATATTTCCCTAGAGACCAATCCTTGACAACAGTCTAAGTTTACTGTCAAATTCCTTTAACAGAAGCTTAAGTATCAGAATGGTATCGTTCCTGCTTTTTCACCTGCAGAGTTAGCAAGACACAACTTGCCAAAGTCCATGAGGCCTCTCCTGGGGTCTGGGGTATGGAGAGTCGGACTAGACCCTACTGTCAGAGCCCCAGCTTAGAAATGCCCCATCAGATAAAATGCCCTCTATCCAAACTACAGACATGTCAGCTGGGTAGCGAGGTAAACAGAGCAGCCTATGGCAAACTCCAATGCATCTGCATGAGAAATGAGAGCAGTTTTCAGAAGTCAGAAACGAAAACCTTTTTATAAAGAAATTTTATTGCATAATTTCTGTATACAACAAACATAGGAAAAGGGTTTTTAATGAAAATTTCATGTCATTTTTCAAAAGATTTGAATTGCTTGGAGAAAAATTATTACAAAGCTATCTAAGGCAAAAATAGATAATCCCTTTCATCATATTCCATATTTAAAGCAAGGCATTTTCAATTCAGTTAACATGGAGAGGCTTTCAAATTGCTATATCATTGCATTAAGAGTTATAATTCATCTATAAAGTGAAAAGTTTAAACACATAGAAATGTTCTCTAACACAATATATAATGTTGCTTTCTTCAGATCCATTCTACATGAGTGTATGGACATAACTTTTTACACTCCAGCAAAGAAACCTGTGTCTCCTAATGGTACAGTGAGGGCTGGAGTGCAGAGGGAAAAGTCCCACACATTTCCTACGTTAAATGGCATAACTCCTGCAGATCACATACACCTCGCCATATTGACTCAGTTCATTGCACTCCATATCCTGCAAAAATAAATCTAGTGCTCGACAGCTGACATTATTGCTCACTTACGTTTTAGTAATATATTTCTTTAACATAAGACAGAAATATACTGAAATTTGATACCACTTAAACTCAAAAGCAATCTGAAATTAAACCATGTGCATACACACCCCACTTTCTTTTTTTCAATGGATGTTGCATTTTTCTTAAAGTTGATGCTGGAAAATGTGGTAGAAGAAAAACAGGCTTTCCTTGAAACAAAGACTAAGCATTAGAAGAGGAGCTTTTTGAGGGGAATGTTAAGCCCTACAATAAAACTGGAGGAACAATGAGAATCTAGAGTCTCTGGGGAGAGGGAGAAGGCCACCGTTTATCTTCCTTGTCCACCCCAAAACTGTGCTCGAGTCCAGCAGACCCTGGGGCAGGCCACCACCTAGAGCTGGAGCCACGAGAAGTACTGTGTGAGCCCCTGAAGGATGCACTGCATGCTCGGACAGGCGTGTCCTGGGGGACCCACCTCTTAGGGATCCTCAGGTTGCTAGGCAATGTCAGGACACCCTCTGCAAGGTCGAGAAAGACTTCTGGGATAGTCTGGATGCTGAGGCTTCAAGGATCTTAAATTCTACATCTCACTTCTAGAAGGAAGTGAAACCTGCGAATTCCAGAGTGACCCCAGAGCCTGAGATGAAACATCTGGGAGCTGAGAGAGGAAGAGCTCAGTGTATTTGGAAGTGCAAAGTTCCGTGTGGCCCATGTGACAATGACGAGTCACCAAGATGTCAGCGCCTCACCAGGAGGTATCTGGAGAGACACAGAAGGATGTGGACGTGACCACACCAACATTCTGACTGATCGCAACTTTTCATTTTAGTTTCTCATTATTTCTTTAAGATTGTCAAGTGTCCCTCTTCCTTATTTTGGTCTTGGTGCTTACAAGGAAAGACATCGGTTTTCATAAGCTTTCAAAGATTTACAAAAATATGTTTAAAAAACTACATTTCAAGATTAGCATTCAAGGTTACAAACACAATATATATCAGTCATAACCTTCACACCTGGCTGCAGCAATACCAAGGAATGTTACCCCTGCTTGGAGCTATAAAAACCTTACTGTGCACAATGGCATCCAGCCCACCAGACTAAATGTTATACTTCTACCAGCAGAGCTTCTTAGAGTAAAACCAGCCATGTTGCTACAAAGAAAATTTTCTGGCTCTTGGCCCAACTGTTTCCATACCAATCAGCTAAGTTAACCTCCTCTCTGCTTCTTTCCATTTCAAATGTCTGGGCTTCGGCCTTTGAGGCAATTAGAACCAGATCAGTTAATTTTACAAAACTGATCTTAATTGTATAGCAATATAGTAATATTCCCCTGAGAGTGTCAATTATTTTACAGATATTGTTAAGTCTGTGTTATATACATAAAGAGTAAGCTAAATAGTTTATCCCTTGTTACAGAGCAGATTAGTGGGAAGGGTGGGACATGAGCTCCTGCTACGTCTATTTTAACCCCCAGTGTCCTTCCAGAGGTCATCTGGCCAGCCCTGTGCACCAGGTCCCTGGCCCCTTCTCTCCGGGCTCCGTTCTTTACCTGTGGTATCTTGTCAGCCCTTCTGCAGAGCACTGGACATCTAGTTACCCAGGCTTCCTCCTTGGCCTTCTCTGCTCTCTCTTACATCTGCTACCTTGATGAAGTGTGTTGTCCCAAATATTTTATTTTATACAAGGAATTCACCAAAATGCCCTGCTAGCTGCATCTGGTATTAGGTATGGAGGGACAGACTTATAAAAGGCCATGGCAGGTGTTCTGTGTGAACTTTGGACAAAACGGGGCTCAACCTTTTACAGTTGCCTTACATTCCAATGTTTTCAATGAAAAATAAAATAAAATAAGGGCCTAACCATGAGGTAATGTTTACTTCTCTGCCACAACACTCAGTGCGCCCTCTCGGATCTGGCAACAATTTAACATAAGGAAAGACTTTAGACCTTCACACCCTTTTAGTGAGAATAAACGACCTTAGCTCAAACTTTCCACAAAGCTAAGAAGTCTCATAAGACATCTCTCCATCCTTATCTTAGGTGGATCTGCACAAATGCCTCGGGGCCATATGTCTCCCAGGTCTCAAAGCCCTGCCTTCCCAGCCCTGGGTCCTGCACTGCAGAGGAGATCTTGATGTTTATGTTTGAAGGCCAAGCACCTTCTGCCTCTGAAGCAAGGAGAACAACAACAACAACAACAACAAAAATCTCAAAAGAAGCTATGTGGGCAAAGAAAATAATGCGAAGCAGTAGTTGAGTGGCTGGTGAAGAAGCCTCACAGAGCTCTCTCCAAGGGTCACTAAAGGTATGAACAGTTCCCGATCTAGTCAATAGCAAAATGCACTGATGGCTAGGGCATCTGTTTAGCAAAAGAAGAAAAATATCAATAGCATAAAACTGCCCTCCTACTTTTGAAAAAATAGAGCTGAGATAGAGGATACTGGGTTTGTCATGGTAGGTGCGCCTTAAGCGCACTTGTCCGCAAGCTCTCTGGCCTCTACAGCTCAGCCCTGTTGGTCTGGGCCTGGCCGTCCCCCTCGCTGCCGCCTGCACTGCTGCTCTCCGCAGGCGTGAAAGACAGGGACGCCGAGTTGATGCAGTATCTCTTGCCAGTTGGACGAGGTCCGTCGTCAAAAATGTGCCCGAGGTGAGCACCGCACTGCAAGAGAAGAGCACAAAGTAAGCAAACAGCATGTACAAAACAGACTTGGAGGGGAGCTCACACTCAGCGGTTCAAATGGATGAGCGGCCTGTAGAGGAACGATGGAAACCACGGTGGATGGTTTCTAATCCGCCTGTCAATAGCTGCAAAGACGGTTTCTGGCAAGCTTGGCACCACATGCTGAGAAGAAAAAAAAATACCAGAATTGTGCATATCAAAAATCATTTAGGAGCCACTGTATTTTTTGATCTGTGAAGCCTCTCGGCCAGCTGAAAAAAAATGACTGCAGTAATTTTATGAATTGAGTTGACCCTTCATCTCCCGTTGTAAGAAACATGGCAGACTAAAATTTCTACCCGCCCCCCCACCCCCATTGCTTTTGGCTTTGGATGGGTGGCTTTCAGATATGCAGAGGTCCCCTGTAAAAGATACTGTTTAACTGGCCATGACGGAGGTGATGTTTGCTTTCATGGGCAGTAAAACTTAACATCAGACAGGCACTGGATGTTCTTGGAACCCAGCAAAGCAATGGCAAGGCTCAAGAGATTTATGTCACGGTCACCGGGACTATAGTCTTGCAGTGTGGCAAATGGAAACATCCCTAGTCCTCACAATCGTTTTTTTTCTGGCTTCCCATAGGTGGAGTGCCACGCGGGCTCCTTTACCCGCTCAAACTGGATCTTGTGGAGAAGGAATAAGCTTTCAAGCTCAATCTGTACCCACTGACTATCCAAAAAGCTGGGGATAGGCAGAGAGTCCAGACAGAGAAAGAAGGAGAGATGGTTGATTATGATGGTATTTAAGAGAAATCCAGCCTAGAGAATGTGTCTCCAAAAAAACCTGGCTCACCGAACAGAGCCCCGCACGAACCAGTCTGCTGCTACGGCTCCAGGAGACACAGTGCAGGTCAACACTTACCTATTTCCCACCCTTTCTCAGCGGGAACGGGGGTGAAGGCTATGGAGACAGTAGGGCACCACATTCAAACAGGCTGTGGAAACGCATCGTTCATCATGTGGCAGAGAAACCACAGCCTGGGGCAAATGACCCCCTTCACTCATTTCACAAATATTTATGGTGTTTTTGCTACATGCCAGGCACTGTCCCAGACTTGGGAGGTACAGGCAATGGCTAACGGCGCTCACATCTTCATGGGGGAAACAGACAATGCAAAGGAAGGAAGGAACTGTAACGTATAATAGGGGGAAACAAGTGCTAAGAAGCAAAAAGAAAGAGAGAGAGATCAATGGTCAGCTTGGGGGCTCACATTTGAGGAAAGCTGGTAGTCAGGTGGTGTTCCCTGCATGACTTTGGGATAAGAGCCTGGAGGAAGTGAAGGAGTAGGTATCTACCATTTCAAACAGATGGAGGAGTTAAGACTTACGGAAGAACATGAGAGAAGAGGCATACAGATGATTTATTAATTGTCACTGTGCTTGTTTGATGTATAAAACACATAAATTGCAGAAAAAGCAGGAATTGACAAGGGAATGGGGTTTTTCTGTCCCTCCATACCAAATGGAGGTGAGGAGAAAGAAGTGAGGGATGGTGCTCATTACAATGGAAAGACTAGAATCTCAGTTTCCCCATTGAAAGTGCTAAACGCAATTCTCGAGGGTTCTCTCGTTATTAATAAATAGCACAAATAGCAACTTTGACTATATGGCACTTCCATGTTAAAAGTGCATTCTTATTTTACTGCCAACATACTGTGTCAGCTTATTAAAGAACTAAAAATGAACCCTGAACCGATTTGATCTATTGCCTGGAAAATATGAAACAGGCCTAAAAAACAAATCTTGCATTATTTTACCACATTTTATGCCGGTTTAGGTAATATCAAGGGTGACAGCTCAGATTGCTTTTCCTTTCTATAAACAATTGAGGCCAAATTTTCAGGCATCAGCAGCTAAGATGCACCAGTAAAAATACATATGCTTACCCAATGGACACAGGAAAGCACCTATTTCTGCCTGCCAAAACAGTCAGCGTGCAGGCCAACAGGAACTGGTGCTCTCAGTGACCAGTATGTGTGCACAATTATTGATCTCACGTGCAGTTCCGGCACTTTGATCACTTGGCATCTGAGAGATGGAGTTTGCACATAAAAGCCTCAGATAGGTTTTTTGGTGGTGTTTTTTTGTTTTGTTTTGTTTTTTTCTTAATGAGAGAATACAGCTATCTGGGCAAAAATAAATGATATTGCCCTTATCAATCATCTCAAGCATACTTAGAAAGCAGTTCTGTTTATCTTACTCCAAAAATAAAGCATAGTAACAGCATACTTGAAGCCATTTAGTGGTGTTTATTTCCCAAATCGTTTTTTAAAAATCCAAATTAAAGTAATTTAATCTGTTGGACTGAATTGGTTATTAGTCTTCGGTTTCATTTGCTAAATCTGAAAACAGTCTTTTGGTTAAAACAGAAAGAAAAACACAGACTCTAGATGTCCTTAATCCAGGCAAAAGAAAACAAGAGGGGGATGAGGAAGATAAATTATAGTTGGGAAAAGGCAACAAACCTCATTTGCAAACAACTCTATGGGTTGGTGACAGGGTAGGGAAACCCTCAGAAAAGGTGTGGGTCCCCTAAGAACAACAGTGATACGTTTCGTATTGCTTGCAGAAGGTGTTCTGGAAGATTCACACCAGGCTCAGAGAACTGAGGGAGGAGCAACATTTCAAGACGTGGTAAGGTGTTCATGTATCTGAGCCACGACATAGATGCCCACCCGTTGCCCGAAAAGTGGCAAGGCCATTTGTCTGAAGGAAACCTAACCCCACAGCAGCATGTCTGCCTCCTCCCAGGTACACCCAGTCCCCCATAAAAGATCAGTACCCGGTTTCTTTTAAAAGTGCGCAGGCCGTCAAGGCTCCTCCCTGAGGGGAACGCACATGGAGCCCATTCTTTCCAGCTTCTAGCCTTGGCGGAAGGCTGGGATGATGAATGAAAGTTGTCAGTGATGCATTGTTTCTTTAGCCGCCTTCGAGCTCTGCCTCCCTGGCCCCAGCCAACTGGCAATGTGTTGGGATCTCTCGGCACACCTGGTTGTAACTGAAACAAACTGGTTGCCCGATGAAGAAATCTCTGAAACCGGCTGTTAATGATTTATTTCAGGGTAGAATCTTTGGTGTGCATTTTGAAAGTTGTTTTAAAGTGGTTATGTATTTCCTTCTTTTACAGGTAAAATACAAACCATGACCAAACATTCTAGCTCTCATTCTCAAGAAGCATGAGATAAGCATTGTTCAAAAGAAAAATTGTAAATTCTCATAGGAATCCTTTATCATCTAAGCTGTCCACTCAGAAAAGCTGACAAATAAAGAACCTGCAGGAAACCAAGGGAAAGGACCCTCTCAAAAAAAAAAAAAAAGTGATTGAGCGTCACGTTTAATGTAATTCCTTAAAATCTGACTGCAATTCTCAATTATGTGCATAAGAAACACAGTGTATTAAACACAGTTACATATTTCTGCACTGAGGTATTTCCAATTGTCCTAGAGGGTTTTCTCCCAGCTATTCCTAGGATGTTTGGGGCTTTATTATTGTCATTTTCTCTTAAGTGTTTGATCTACAAGATGAAGCAGTTTCAAAGCAGGGCTTTTATACTTGGGCACATGGGGCAGGATGGGAAGGAGAAAAGAGCTTTAAGAAGAAAAGCAATTTACTTTGCCAGTAGTATCCTGTTTTCTCCCACCGTTATTGAAGACACTTGTGTGTAAGTAGGGCTCTTTTCCTCTGTGCTTGTGATATTAATCTTTTGCCAAGGAAATGATTGTGAAGTCACCAGTTTAGCATTATGATTTTACTGAAAGATCAAGAAATAGAGAGATGGGCTGTGAGTCTGGAACCATATTGTAACACATGGGTATCTTTAATCATCAGCAATATATGAGTTGTCATCTGCAAAAGATTAATAAGGTTTGGGGTTTTACCCAAAACTGCGTAACTCTTGAGAAAATATTTTGTATGGGTGGGTATTTACCTTTCTGTTGATATGTCTGACTTAGAACAAATCAATAATGATCTAAAACAAACTTAAGGGACTCGACCATAGATTCAAACAGTAATAGCTACAAGTCATAAACAGAGTCCAACTTGGGTAAACTCAGGGTTCTGATGGTTTCCTTAAAGATTATTACAAAAGTTAAGTGATTTATTGGTCTCCCATTTGCGGCAGATGTAGGGGTTTGATCTGAAGAAAGAAGAATTCCCCAAGTATTTCCAGGAAGGACTTACTTTGGTCCAGGCAAATCTTACCTCTTTGCACTGAATTTATTCCTGACAACGTGTTGCTTAACAGGCGGGGTTGAAGGATTAGGGAGAAGCTGTCAAGCAATTATTCATAGTAGTCAGGGAAACTGGAATAGAAGCAGTATATTTTACAACTAACAAAAAATGTAAATTAAATACAATTAAGGAAAAAAAAATTTTCTTTTTAGGGCTACACCTGCAGCATATGGAAGTTCCAGGCTAGGGGTCAAATCAGAGCTACAGATGCTGGTCTACACCACGGCCACAGCAACACCAGATCCAAGCCTCATCTGTGACCTATGCCACAGCTTGCGGCAACACCAGATCCTTAACCCACTGAGCAATGCCAGGGATTGAATCCACATCTTCCCGGAGACTATGTCGGGTTCTTAACCTGCTGAGCCACAATGGGAATGCCAGGAAAATTCTCTATAGCTGAAAATTGTTAGGAAATCGCTACAGCCAGGGGAAGATACAATTGCTCAGGAAAATGGGCAAATTTAAGATAAAAAGATCCTCTTTGGAAGAGATAGCTGTAATATAATTTCTCAACTCAGTAACTAGAATAGTAAAAGAAAACAAATATACTTGCAAGAAGCATCAGAATGTAACAGGGTAGCCAGTTTCCACCACAAGCAGGAATCCTGATGAAGGCAGGGAAGAATCTCTGCCACCCTTGCTTGTTTTCTCTGCTGTTCTCTTAAAGATCAGGCAGTGAGCTGGGTTTCTCACACTGCGATCTTTTTGGAAGGACCTGATGCAATATTTCTCTGAAAAGTGATTATAGTACTGAATAAATCTTAACTTTCTCAATTAAAATTTTTACTAAAATATTACTACCTAAGAAGTCATTAGACATATGGAAAAATTACAGTGTAATGTAGAGGGGTGCTAGGTATTGCTCCTAATGTTTACAACTCCTACCCAAATAGGAGGCCTATTTCACTGCATGGTATGATCCAGATCACAAAGAAGGAGAAGGAGCAGGAGAGGAGGAGAAGGGGATGGGGGTGGGGGGCAGAGAAGGAGAGAAGGAGAAGGAAAGAAGAAGAGGCGGGAGGGAGAAGGGGAGAGGGGAGGGGAAGGGGAAGGAGAAGAAGAATCTTAAGGACTAAAGCAAGAGTTAGAGACCCGGAGACAAAAAAAAATATTGCCATATTGCCAGGCAGGCAGGCAGATGGAATCTACTGGTTTCTGCCACGCAAGCTAGGTTTATTTGTGTAAACTGGCAATAAAAGGGTTTTCACGCTTAGATGCTCCTTGTGGTAAACAAAGAAAGAAGCACCTCACATAACACGTCCAACTGAGAATGTCTCTAAGATACTAAAAGCATCTAAGAGATTCTTCATAACACAAACCCCTCTGATGCAATTCAGTCCAGAGAAAGGACAAGCCATGTGAATTCAAAATACAACAAGAATTTTAGAAAGAGGAAAAACAAATCAGAGAAGTTTCCCACACCATGTCGCCATCCAAAAGTTAAAAAAAAAAAAAAAAGAGAGAGAGAGAGAGAGAGAAAGAAGTGGCCAGTAGGTGAAGAGAATACATGAATGAAAAGACAGAGGTAAAAGAAGATAAACCGATAATGAAAAATAGTGTTAAGGATGAGAAACTAGGAAGTGAAATACAAATGGTTACTCTAGTTATGGGAACCACTAAGTTTTTTCCCAAGTCAAGATACAAAGGATGAATGAGAACATGGAAAAGAGAAAAACTAAAGAAAAATGTAAAACGAAAGGATAGCAAATATGCCAAACACATAAATTAAAAGAAAAGAAACTGAAAGGAAAGACACCCAGCAGACTTTGGTTTAGTGGGCTTTTTCGTATACTGTGTGGTGGAAGCGCTCACTCTGTCCACTTGGGGAGGTTCCAGCAAACACAGTCTTTGGGGCCAGAACCCAATTATTTTCTACATGGTACTTAATTTCTCAAAGCATGTATTTTTACACATGACGTTAAAGGAACAAAGTTTCCTCCCTCTTCTCTTTAAATTTAAGTCTTTGAAGAATGGGTCAAATGCTTTCTAAATGTGAAAAATAAAGTTGAGGGGAAAAGAAGCTGAAAAGGAATAGGTCAGTCAGTGTTAGTTCTTTATCCAATTGTTAGAAAAAGCCCAAAGAATAAACAACAGTCACCTAGGGCTTTCACCAAAGGGCCCAGAGCTATGCCTAGGTTAGCATGGTATCTATGGAGGGTTGCCTAGTTGTGGCACGGTTTGTGGGTTGTGTTCCTCTTTGGTCACCGTAGGACGCCTTTGAAATGATCTTGTCTGAACTCCTACTGATGTTACCTCAGTGGCGGGCATAGAGAAAGGAGGAAGTGTATTCAAAGTGTGAATTTCAAGAATTTGTCCCAAAGGCATCAGAGAGCAGGGCCTGAAGGAAAGCAGGTATCTTATACCTCACTTTTTAATGTCCCTTTTTTATTTGGTTTTCATAGAACTCACTGTTTGAAAGTGGGTTTTCGGTGCAAAGGAACGTAGGAGTCATGTGACAAATAGCCTCTAAGGCAGCTTTAAAAAAAGATAGAAAAAAAACAACCAGTAGTCCTAGAAGTTTACTAAGTACTATGTACCTATCCTATCCAGTTACCTTTTTGTCAAGTATCTTAGATTCCTGAGTAGATCATTTTTTTCTTTCTTTCCTTTTTTTTTTTTTTTTTTTTGCTAGGGGTCGAATTGGAGCTTGTAGCCACGCACGGGCCTACGCCACAGCCACAGCAACACAGGATCTGAGCCATGTCAGCAACCTACACCACATCTCACGGCAACAGTGGATCCTTAACCCACTGAGCGAGGCCGAGGGTCAAACCTGTGTCCTCATGGATGCTAGTCATATTCGTTTTGGCTGAGCCACGACGGGAACTCCTGAGAACATAGTTTCAATTTGTTTTTGCGGTAGTTATTATTTTTTTGAATCAATAAAAATTCAATTGAGTCCCAAACTGAATTGAATTCAACTAACTGCTGCGGGATCATAGGATTTTTTTTTTTCTTCTCTTATTTCGATATGACTCTTTATTAGGCATGTATCTATCTGTCTATCTACTTACTTACCTACCTGCCTACCTATCTACCTATCTATCTGAGCACCACAAAGAGCTCTGGAGTTAAAGCCCAAATTCAAGTCTCAGTTCTGCCACTTAAATCTGTGAATATTTACGCGAGTGTAATTGCACTCCCTGTGCCTCAGTTTCCTCAACTGTAAAGTGAGAGATAATGACAATATCTACTCACAAGATTATTGTGAACATTCACCAGGGCGGCTTTTTAGAATGTTGATGTTCAGGCCTCACCCAGACCAATTAATTAAAATCTCTGAGAGTAAGACCCAGCATCAAAAAGTACCACCGTTTTGGGAGCAGTTAAAGGTTCCAGCATTGTCACTGCTGTGGCACAGGTTTGATCCCTGGCTGGAAAGTTCCACATGCAAAAAAGAAAAATAAATAAATAAATAAAAGGTACCACTCTCTTGCTAAAATTCATATCTGAGAAACCAGAGTGAACCAAAAATGTGACTTAGGTAAAATATAAAGTCCAGTTTTCAAGGGAGAGAGTGGTTCTCATACGTGGAAGACAGTTAACTTCCAGTCTTATTTTTAAAAAATAAAAGAAAACAGAAATTCATCAGATGGTTAGGTTCAAACCAATTTCCCTCCCTACTTGGTAGTAAATATGCCACTTACTCCCTAAAACTCTTGTGCCTGATGAAGGAGGTGAAAGGGCAGGTGGAGGAATGCCGAGGGAGGCCCATGTGGCAATCCCTTTGCTCTCACTGCTGCCTGATTGTGCCTCCTTTACCTCTGACCTGCACAACAGACATCCCCTGACAAAATACTCCGTAGTATCAATGAGTTTCAGCATCGCAATACTAAGACTTTATGTTTCACTTATTCCAAACAATTTAGAACAGGACTACCTACTCTAGAATAGAATGAGCACTTGCCCTAAGTCTGTGTGCAAGAAGGTTCTGGCATGTCTCTGCGTTTAAACACAAAATTCAAGTGTCTCGACTGGGATGACAGGCAACTGTATTTATGACCCCTCCTCAACACATGTTCATTCTCCCCCTTAGATCCAGCACTATTTTGGTTAGAGTAGAGTGGAAGGAACGAATGAGAACATCCTTGGAAAGGAGGATGGGCCTAGTTCTAGGAGCAGAGAAGGAATCACCTCATCATGCATTCCCTCTCTGCCTCACACAGACGCCACTGAACTTCCTCTCCTGCTGTTCTCCAAACACCCTCCTTACATCCACCCAAGGAGAGCTGTTTCTGGGGTCTTTGTTGACCGTGTTTGGATCATTACCATTAGAGGTATTATGACTGAACAATGAGTGCACAGAAGTGCAGGGAGAGGGGGATTACCTAACTGTCAGATTATGTAAGGCCACATAATGAAATCTTCACATCCCCTAAGAATGGCCTGTTCTCCACTGTATTGAGTCAATTGAAGATGATTTTTCTTACCAATGACTTTGTTTAATAGTGTTGAAGCCAATGACTGACATGTAATTGGGCTTGCTAAACTCCTCAAGACTGCAATATCATTAGGACTTGGTAGAGACTTCATTGTGCTTGTCTGTCCCTTTTGTGATGGGTCACTTGGCCTTAGTTGCTATATTTAGCACAACCAGGAGCCTTAAAAGTGTTTGCAATGCAGAGTGAGCAGTATTTGGGGTTTTCAGGTGGGTTAACTGACCTGAGAGCAGCTGGTTTCCACCCTGTGCATCCCGTAGGAAAAGTCGTCTGTGAATGTGACTGCCTCAGAACTGATCACATCATGGAATGAAGGCCAACCTGGGTTACAGCAGGCAAAAGAACCAAAACAGAGGAGATACACAGCCTTGGGTTAGAATGCAATTTTAAAAGAAATACTAAGCATAGAATGGAAATCTTTAGAGTATGAATCATGCTTAACTTTTTCAATCTAAAAAAAAAAGTCAAAGACCAAAGGGCAATATATTTTGCGAGAGTGCAACTATCTTTAAGAATAAACTTTTACTCATACTGAGATTACAGTTACATTGGGATTTTAAGTTTCATGAGACCAGGAGTTTTTTAGAGCATCCTTGAACTTATAAAGCTCTCTCTCACCACTTTCTCATCTTTCTCTTATCTTCAGAGTCACTGGGCACAGTACTGAGCACTATGAATCTTACAATGTGATGTTTCCCAAAACGCAGTCCAACTGATCTGGCTATGAACTTTTCAACTATTCCATGTCTCTTTAGGAAGCAGGCCTTTTCAGTAGTTTGGATGGTTAAAATATATTTTTTTTAAATGCTGTTGTTTCCATCTTTATCTACTTTCTTGAGAGCCGTTATCTGGAAAGCATAGCTTCTATTGATGGGCATCTTGCTCACTTCATAGGAGAGTCATATAGCATCTCTAGGAAGCACCTTCTCTCAAATAGCATCTTGTTCCAATTTTCATTTATTCTAGTGATTTTTAAAATAGGTACACAGTTTTGAGAAACTCTGGTTGTACACATATTTATGGGTGTACAATGTTTATGGGTTTTATAATATTCAGTACTTTTGGGCATGCTTTTACATGTTTCCAGAAAAATGTCTGGAGTTACTGTGCTGAAACCTGCATCCCCAAATTGATGAAAGACGTGCAATGCTGCCGAACTGCTTTTACATTTTTTTTTCTTTTTCAGAAGCCAAATCTTTCCTGCAGAAAGGAGGAAGCTCTTTAAAGACAGAGAGCTTTATGAAAATATACCTCTTGAAAGAAAACAGAATGCAAATTTCAACAATATGATTTCCAGTTTCAAACAAAACAAATTAGCTCAGGTCAAGTTTTTATGCTAAACTTCCCCAAGCTCCCCATCCTCCACCATGCAAAAGTATAGCTTTCATAGTGCGATATTTCACACCCCATTGTTTACACACTTTTCAATTCCTTGATTTGAATTCAAGATTGCTACAAATCACCAGGAAAACCTTAACTTTGTTGATACTAGATAATATTCCACAAAACTTAATTATGCTAAGAAATATCAGTATCCTTAAGAAAACTCATTTCTCCCATGTCTACATTTCAAAGAGATTTTGAATATATTCCAGGCTATAGTATTTGGTTTTTAATGATTAGTTGCGACATTTAGGTGTTCTTCCTTGTTCAATGACAAATATTTCAATTGCTAAAGAGAAGTTTGGTGGTGATGTTGTAAGACATTGAAAAATAATTTGAAAAATAATTTATCTATGAAAAGAAAATATAAGATCTTGCCTTATTAATCTTTCATGTCATAATTCATTTGACCACAGTTTATAGCAACTAATATTACAAGGGAACATATTTGATTCAGTAGTAAACAGGTAAATAGTTAGGAGGTTTTGGTTTTTTAAAAATTTACCATAAAGCTACCTCCCTCTACCTTATACACATTTTCCCACTTCTAGAATTTAAAATAGATACAGAGGAATATGTATATACTCCCTACGCTGCCTCTACATCTTATGTACATTTACCTTGTTCTACTTATCATGCTAGGTTTGTGATTTGTTTGCATGCTTTCTTCCTTGCTTAGGTAATGAGAATTTCTACCGTGGTATACAGCACAGAGGCAGAGCTCAAATGTTTATTAATCTGATTTTCAACAAGCTTTAAATAAGAAAGTGGGGTGAATAATGACAGTACATCACAGAGTTGCACAGGAGAAAGAGTACAATCATATTCCTCTTTGGAGACCAGATTAAGGAATATCAATGCTAATTTTTCACTGGACCACCTGATTTGGCTCAATTACTATAATTAAGCCCATCTATGTAGGTGAAGTAAACTTTTATTTAAAAGTTTAAAACGCATGATGTAAAAACGCATGATGATCATCTTAGGTTGCTCACTTTACAGAGGTTTTGGGAGGTAGTGGAGAGGAATGGGGGAGCAGAAAGATAAGTTACTTGCCAAAAGTTACTCAGGCAGGAAATGGGAGAGTATAAACTAGAATCTGAATATTCTGATTTAGTTTAAGGCCCCTGGTCTTATGTTCTACGTTTTTCTTCCTCAATGAAAGGCGGAGAGGTCAATCATTTGAACACTCTAGCAGGAAGGAAATCGTAGGTTTTAAGAAATATGTTTCCTGCCAGTCTGGATTAGTTGATAAGTATACTGTTGCACTTAAGGGCCTCTAGG
Organism: Phacochoerus africanus; assembly: GCF_016906955.1. Taxonomy (NCBI): domain Eukaryota; kingdom Metazoa; phylum Chordata; class Mammalia; order Artiodactyla; family Suidae; genus Phacochoerus; species Phacochoerus africanus. The sequence continues at coordinate 33,565,945 of NC_062550.1, read as the reverse complement.
TGGAAGCAGATAATGAATGTACCCTAAACAACACAGATTCTCTCACTTTCTAAAGACAAAACTGTTCAAAGGGAAAGTCCAACGGCAATGATGTAAATGATGTAATCTAGTTTGGCACATAGAGGAGTTATTTTTTTATCTAAAACAACCACAAAGACTTAGGAGCTTACCCCTAGGCAATAATGTTGAGAAAATGGTCAATTCTCTTTGGGGTTTCCGAATTCTAATTCTATCCTAATAACTGCGAATCATTGCTTACTAATCATTTTACTAAAAATTTGCGGGAGGGGAAGGAACTACTTGCAAATGAGCTACGAAAGCATACAGCTATACATTTTGCCTCCATGAATTAAATACTTATAGAATTTTCCAGAAGACTATATTCAAAAGTTGAGCAGGATGAAGTGGAATGACATGAGTAAAGGTTCTCCAAACCTTTCAATGTTTCTGGGAAAACTCTTGATGCTTGAATATTGTATTTGTTGTTTACCATGGTGTTATTTAAACATTGGAAGAGACACCAAACATCCCCAAATGCATGGTGTCCCTCTGCATGGTAGAAGAATTGCAGTTTTCAAGATGGAATACTGGACATGCCACCCACATCTCAACTGGCGAAGGCTGATAAGGAGGAGCCATGCTGACGTCTATAACTGTAAGTGATGAAACACTTTTCAAAAGAGAATCATAGTCAACCTCACCAATACGGTTAACAAAAGCGAATGTTGAGCTCTTTTGCTAGGTCTCTCAGAAAAGCCAAGCTCCACAGAAAGAGAATCCATCAGAAAGGAAAGTCCTATTGACAATCAAATTAAGAAGCACCTTCACCTAAGAATAAATCGTCTTATGGCAGAGAAGCCACAGTGATGACAGCACTTTGAAAGCGGAATTCCCTCATCATGTGAAAGTATTTAAAGGAGGAACTCTTCACTGCTGTAAAAATCCTCAAAGGAAACCCTGCCCCCACTCCTAATAATAAAGAAAGTGCTTCAAAGGGTGATAGGCAAAGACTGAAGCAATCTGGGTCTTGTTGAGAAAATTATCTTGAGCAAAAGGGGGGGGTGTCTTTGTCAGTTTTGACATTAAAGCAAGATCATCCATCCTCCTTTCTCTAGGATTTCCCTTTTGGTCTTCTCATCTAACAAAATATTACTTGTTTTGGATGCATTCCATACACTTTTTTAAAAGAAAAGTCATGTGAAAACCTGCATAAACAGAGTTGACTCACCCCATGCCCAAAACATCCATTTGTTTCTATTTGATGAGGTGGGATATGGGATAATTATCGTTTTATTTCCAATAACATAAATTATACCTTTTCGATATTAGCCTATTACTATCATCAAGAATATCCTACATTCAATAAATAGGTTCAGAGTTCCCGTTGTGGCTCAGTGGTTTACGAATCTGACTCGGAACCATGAGGTTGCGGGTTTGATCCCTGGCCTTGTTCAGTGGGTCAAGGATCTGGCGTTGCTGTGAGCTGTGGTGTAGACATGGCTCGGATCCCGCGATGCTGTGGCTCTGGCACAGGCCAGCAGCTACAGCTCCCATTCAACCCCTAGCCTGAGAACCTCCATATGCCTCGGGAGCAGTCCTAGAAAAGGCAAAAAAAATAAAATAAAATAAATAAAAATATAAATAAATAGGTTCTCCTCTCAAAAAAGTTTTATCTCTAAATAGCAAAATAACTACAGGTACTGTAACTAATGCTGGCAAGTTGGAATATGGAAGTTCTGCTTATCCAACCATCAGACCAAATTAATCTGCAGACATAACTTGGTATACGTGGTATATGCTACTATCATGTGAAGCAAATCCAGGGTATGTTCATTTACATCTCAAATATAAGAGTTTTATTATTAGCTTATTATTAGTAGATCCTTGGGACATGCTACCATGTACACCAAACGATTTTTTTAGATTGCAATAGAAAGAATTATTCCTTCTCACTCATAATGTAGTGTAATAAAGCTGCTCTGAGTCTATATGACACAGCTCTCCAAAAGTAGTGTTCTGTTCACAAATTTAAATGTTTCAGGTCGACTGCCTTCTGTGAAAAACTTTCTCAGCTATCCCAAACTTTTTCTCCTTCCTTTCAAAAATCATCAAAAACAAGCTGCAGGTTCAAAACTAGCAAAGTATTATAAACAAGTTAAAGCCAATTCCATCTGTACCACCTCTAGAAAAAGTGACCCTCCTTTCTTACTCTTAATTTAACAAGGACTACTATACTGCTTCCCTTCCTCCATATCCCTCCTTAGCACATGCATGTTTTTTAGAATTAAATGGAAAACCTGTTAAACAAGATCATCTGCAGAGGTGGGGAGAATTGAAAGGGAACATTTAATTCAGTTATCTTGCACTGTTTGATTTTCTACTACATGCATGTATTTGGTTGATTACTAATGAAACTTTTGGGTCTTTCAGAGGAAATAGACATTCATCCTTTTAAAAATGAGATAAAAGTTATACTTGAAGTGTCACCTAAAGAGAATAATTGGACAAGAATCAGAGCTCTAAGCTTCAAACAATTCTTGTTAGCAGGGGCTCTTCATAAAGAGTTTTATTATTTGGCTTGAGATAAGGTAAATATCAGTCAGTGAGGTTAACAGATGCTGGTTTCAGAGAAACTAAAAGCTACAAATTTTGAAATATGGTCCTAGAATTATAGAGCTGTGAGAATTACTATCCACAAAAAACTGTAGATCTGCAAACCTCCAGCTTGTCTCACCAAAACCAGGCTCATATATATACATCATATATCATTATTAAAACATCACCTGGAGTTCTCGTCGTGGCGCAGTGGTTAACAAATCCGACTAGGAACCGTGAGGTCGTGGGTTCAATCCCTGGCCTTGCTCAGTGGGTTAAGGATCCGGAGTTGCCGTGAGCTGTCGTGTAGGTTGCAGACACGGCTCAGATCCTGCGTTGCTGCGGCTCTGGTGTAGGCCGGTGGCTACAGCTCCGATTCGACCCCTAGCCTGGAAAACACCATATGCCTCGGGAGCAGCCCAAGAAATGGCAAAAAAAAAAAAAAAAAAAAAAAATCCATCACCCAAGGAGTTCCCATCTTGGCTCAGTTGTTAACAAAGCCAACAAGCATCCATGAGGATGAGGGTTCGATCCCTGGCCTCGCTCAGTGGGTTAAGGATCTGGCATTGTAGTGAGCTGTGGTGTAGGTCTCAGATACAGCTCAGATCTGGTGGTGCTGTGGCTGTGGTGTAGGCTGGCAGCTGTAGCTGCAATTGGACCCCTAGCCTGGGAACTTCCATCTGCCACTGGGTACGGGCCTAAAAAAGACTAAATAAATAAATAAATACATACATAAAACATCACCCAAGCCTAAATGGTCTTCATTGTGCACAAACTTATCTTGAATCTGAAGATAACAAAATATTTCTAATTACATTTTAATTCAATGAATTCTTGATCATGGTTAGTTTCATCTATGTTCTACTGGTGGGTCATGTAGCTAATTTATTAAGGTTTCTAATTTTTATCTGGGGCTTCATTTTAATCTGTATTGTTCAGTACAGTAGCTACCAGCCACACGTCACAATTTAAATGGATTAAACTGGAGTTCCCGTCGTGGCGCAGTGGTTAACGAATCCGACTAGGAACCATGAGGTTGCAGGTTCGGTCCCTGCGCTTGCTCAGTGGGTTAACGATCCGGCGTTGCCGTGAGCTGTGGTGTAGGTTGCAGACGAGGCTCGGATCCCGCGTTGCTGTGGCTCTGGCATAGGCCAGTGGCCACAGCTCCGATTCAACCCCTAGCCTGGGAACCTCCATATGCCGCGGGAGCGGCCCAAGAAATAGCAAAAAGCCAAAAAGCCAAAAAAAAAAAAAAGGATTAAACTAAAGTATTAAAATTTCAGTTCCTTAGTCTCACCAGCCACATTTCAAGTTTTCCACAGTTACATACAGTTAATGGTTATGGTATTAGACAATACAGATACAGGTATAGAATATTTCCACCATCATTTCCACAGATACAAAACATTTTTACCATTAAACAGTGCTATTTAGAAACTATAAATAGATTCTCCCTTGTGAATAATGAAGATGTAGTATTCAAAGTTATACTAATCTGCCCTCCCTTTCCTCTTCCAATTTTCAATAGCTGTATTATTTCTAATTCTTTTACAACCTTGTTTGGTAATGTCTGCTTCTAAATCTAGAGTGTAAATTCAACACGAGTGGGGAGTTTGTTTTGTTTACCACTGTATTGCCAATCTCATAAAACAGTGCCTTTGACATAGAGATGTTGCAAAAACCGACCTGATGATTGAAGGACTGTGAGACTTTCGGATAGCTTATACCATTTGACGCTCCCTCTGTAACATGGCTTTAGTGACCTGATCCTCCCTCTGATTCCTCTTTCCCCCATTCCAATGTCCAGTCTTAATTAAGCCTTCCATGCTTTTCTTTTACTTTTTACTTTTTTTTTTTTTTTTCCTTTTTAAGGCTGCACCCACAGCATATAGAAGTTCCTGGGCCAGGGGTCAAATTGGAGCTGCAGCTGCGGCCTACAGCCACGGCAACACCGGATCTGAGCTGCATCTGTGACCTATGCCACAGATTGCAGCAATGCTGGATCTTTAACCCACTGAATGAGGCCAGGGATCGAAACAGCATCCTCACAGAGATAATGGCAGATCCTTAAGTGACATAACCACAGTGGGCACTCCTTTGCATGCTTTTCTACAGATTGATTTTTTAAGAGCTAAAAACACGTAGATAGCCTTTATATTTTAACAGCTATATATGCGTTGATTACGGCAGGGCTAAGGAGTGCTGGGATTGTATTTCCTTCTCCAACAGTGCCGTTATCATTATCTCAGGCTGCCTAAAATCAGATTTTCCTTTTTTACATTGTATCACATGTTAAGAGGCATGTCATGTTTTTCTTTCATTTTTTTTTTGTTTAGACCATGATTTTATTATATAATTATTCCAAATTTTTCTTTCAGTATTTCAATTTTTGAATTTTTAATTACAAATATTTCAAACAAATGCAAAAGCATACAGAATAGGCATCTGTGATTCAGTAGACACTAACTACCCAGATTTGACAGATAATAACTTTTAAAAAATATTTTCTTCAGCTTTTCTCTTTTTCTAACAAAATAAAATAATTGCAGCCAGAACTGCCTCCTACTTTCTCTCCTACTCCTTCATATCCTGGTGTTGTTAAGTGTCTATGTACCACTCCTACACTTGTGTTGATTCATTTTCTACATGTATATATCCATAAATAACATACCATGTTTTAAATCTTCAATAATTTACATAAACGATATCAAATCATAGTTATCTTTTGTCAACTTATTTTTTCACGTTACTCCTGGTTTCTAGTTATTTTGTTTATTTTGGTGTTTTGCGATTTTTTTTAAGAGCATCATTTTCTTATTTTATAAATGAAGTATTTCAAATATCTCTGGGAATATGAGTTAGAGAGTTGTTTTATTTTAGTTTTTCTATTATCCTCTCAAACATCTCTGCTTCCTCTGGGGCAACTGTTCTCTTTATCTTGGCTTTTGTTTTTCATGCTTTTGGTTTTCTGTGTATATCTGTGGTGGTCTTTGGCCATTTCTTTCTTTTTTTTTTTTGGTCTTTTTTTGCTATTTCTTGGGCCGCTCCCGTGGCATATGGAGGTTCCCAGGCTAGGGGTCGAATCGGAGCTGTGGCCACTGGCCTATGCCAGAGCCACAGCAACGCGGGATCCGAGCCTCGTCTGCAACCTACACCACAGCTCACGGCAACGCCGGATCGTTAACCCACTGAGCAAGCGCAGGGACCGAACCTGCAACCTCATGGTTCCTAGTCGGATTCGTTAACCACTGCGCCACGACGGGAACTCCAGTCTTTGGCCATTTCTATGTAAGAACGGAGGTCTGGGTCTGTTATCCTATGCAGCTACGCAGCTTCCTTTGCTTTCAGGTACAGTATGAGTTTGTTTCTTTACTAGTCTTAACTCTGGGCAGAAAAGCTGGCTGGGAGCTCTGGAAACAGGCATCATTTGCTGATGGAAAAGGGTTGGTCCTAGGGTTCCCTGAATACTTGACTGGGGAATGGTTTACTCTAGAGCACACCTCAACAGCAGCCGCAATTCCCTGAACAGGCTGTTTAACGTCTTAGGAGAGCAGTCTTCCTTGTTTGTTTGTTTGTTTGTTTTTCCATGTGAGTGATTGATGATCTGTCATTCTAAATATGAAAGTGAGAAAGAAGTAAAACTGGTCTAGCTGTTCTTGAGACTTCCATTTGAACACCTTGTTGTCAGGCCCCCATTTGGCTCTTGACAATGCTGAGGGGCATCTCCACAACTTCTCTGGTACAAATTTGGCGCTGCATCTTTCTTTAGTCAGTTGTACCCATTAACGCAGTTCCACCCATTTTTTTTTCCCTTGGAAAAAACCGTTTAAAGTTTCTTGTCTGCTCAAGACCCCCTCCCCCAGTCTAATTCTCTTTGCAATGATTTCTTCTCCATTTTAACTCTTCCTCTTCCTCTTCTTTCTGCTTATTTTCCCTGTTCTCACCTTAAATGTGCCTCTTGGGAGAGAAGAAAACAAATACATATGCTGAGTCTATCATCTTGAACAAGAGGCCAAGATTTCTCTTTAATAAACTGCAGATTTTAGTGTCTTGATCTAATATTTTATGGGAAGAGCAACAGATTTCAGGCATCATGATTTTTCTACTAACCACAATTAGATTATTTTTTACCTTACTGATAAAAATAACAAAATCAATGTAAGGTTTAGTAGCTTTAACTGACTCAGATTTGACTCTGGCTAAAATGTGATTATGGGCTAGCTGTATGAGATTAGCACTTATTCATGACATCTGTAATGCCATCTGAGTTAGAATCAAGGCAAGTCAGGACAGTCTCCTCCCTGACCGGTTTGGTAGAAATTTCTTAGACCACTTTGCAACTTTAAATTTGTTTGCTACAGTTTGCGAATTTATTGTATTTCTACCCCTATGCCACTGCAAATGTAAGAACAAGTGCCCCCACATGCTGATGACACGATTTCATTATTGCAAACAAGCAATAGTCTCGAGGCAAACTATTCCAGTCAAGGAAATTGTTTAACAGTGATTATTATTATTATTATTATTATTTGGTCTTTTTGCTTTTTACGGCTGCACCCGCGGCATATGGAGGTTCCCAGGCGAGGGTCTAATCAGAGCTGTTGCCACCAGCCTACAACCACAGCCACAGCAACATGGGATCCCAGCCACGTCTGCAACCTACACCACAGCTCATGGCAACGCCGGATCCTTAACCCGCTGAGCAAGAACAGGGATGGAAATCGCCACCTCATGGTTCCTAGCCGCATTTGTTTCCGCTGCGCCACTACAGGAACTCCAGTTTAACAGTAATTATGACAAAAAGGAAATCACTGGTTTTGGCAAACATTTTCCCCATGCTGCATTCAGCTTTAACAAGCAGTACCTCAAATAAAAATGGTACTTAAAATACTTATCTTGAAAGGCAGGGAGTTTAGTATATAAAAATTAGCATGGCTCTATAGACTCTAAAAACTCGAAGATAATAAGTGCTAAGAAAGTTTAAGTGCAATGTACCACTCAAGTATTAATTTTTTTTTCCTTTGGTTACTAGTTTACCCTGCTTTTCTTCTTGTTGTCAAGTAATGCAGTAGTTCTAAACAGCAGTGGCACCACGGCCAGGAACATTTTGAAAGGCATGATGATGGGGACCACCTAAAGGCTGTTAAGCAGACTAGTAACATGATCAGACTCATGTTTTGGGAAGATGCTCTGGAAGCAGGCTGAAGGGTGAGGGATGAGAGGAAGGACGAAAGCAGATCTATCAGATGACAACTGTACAGGAACAGATGTGACGAAGCTTTACATGAAGACAACTGCAATGGGACTGGGGAGCAGGGGAGAAACTGTAGAGAGATTGAGAGAGTACAATTCACTGATTGCAGTGACCGTAGTACCTGGTGGGGAGTGAAGGAGAAGGGCAGTGTCGGATTATGACTAAGTTTCCAGCTGTACAATGACTGGGACCATGCTCGTCATACATGTTTTCAGGGGAAATAATAAAATCAGTGTAGTGTGGAACTACTTAGGAGGCAGAGGTTTATGTGGGCTCAGAAGTCAGACCCTGGCTGCAGATACAGATGTGAAAGTCAGCAGAGCATGGAAAACATAGGTTATGGATGAGGAGCTATAGAAGAAGGTTAATATCGTGGCAGCGGAGAACCAGACAGGTATTTAACAGGTGAGCTGAAGAATGAGTCAGCAGAGGAGAATAGAAGAGGGCATTCCAAGAAACTGGAGGAGGCCAAGGGAATCAGAACAGAGTCAGATAATAGAAAACTGCTTAAGATCAGAGGGCCAACAGCAGTGACATCATCTTCAGAAAGGACAAGTCAAGTAAAATCTGAGAGGAGTTCGCTGAATTCAATGGTTAGGAGGTCTCAGGAACTTCAGAAGAGCCATTTCAATGTGATGATGATGACAGAAGCTGAACTCTGTTGCATTAAAAAGCATATGTGAAGTGGAGAGAGTGAACAAAGACTGCTCTTTACAAAGCTTGGCAGGGAAGGAAGAGAAGCCAGGTTGATGGCTAGCCAAGAGCATCATGATGTTTGTGTTAAAAGATTTGGGTTCTGGGGGGGGGGGGAGGGTCCCTCCTGCTGATCCCACTTTTCCCTGTTTTCTAATGTGTTTAAAATATTACAAAATTATTTTCCAATTGGAGTCTTTGCAATAAAATGAGTAATGTGAAAAACACTTGGACGTGCTAAAAAATCTTAAATGTCCCTCAAAAACTCCTTAAGATACTGAATAGGAGCTATATTTATAGAAAGATGAGGGAGTGGGATGGACTGGGAGCTTGAGGGAGTGGGAGGGACTGAGAGTTTGGGGTTCATAGATGCAAACTATTGCATTTGGAGTGGATAAGCAATGAGATCCTGCTGCATAGCACGGGGAACTATATCCAGTCACTTATGACAGAACATGATGGAAGATAATGTGAGATAATTTTTATATATATATATAAAATTGGGTCACCTTAGTGTACAGCAGAAATTGACAGAACATTGTAAGTCAACTATAATAAATTTTTTCAAAATAAATAGAAGAGGGTGGTGAAATAGAGAAAAAAAAAATAAAGACTAGTAGACTAAAGTAAAATTCCATTCCTAGAATCATTTTATCTTTAAGTTTATTGTTGTTTTGTTCATGGTATCTTTTGGTCTACCAAACTGAGAGTCATGAGTTGAAGTTTTAAATGACCATGGTAATCTGTCCCACTTTTTGGCACAAAGTTAAGTCACTCAATATGGATGAAAAAAAGGAATCTAGAGCTTTAAGTCTCGGTCGGGTCCCACAGTCAAACATGTTCACAGCACCCAGTACTTTTTCTTCAAAGCAATGGTGGTTTGTGATCACTTATTTATGGGGGTAGTTTTTGATTAATGGCTGCTTCTTTCACGAAGCTCCATGAGACCATGATTGCTTTCTTTACTATTATATCCTCAATGCCTGTCTCAGGGAAATATTTGTTGAATGAATGAATTAATAAAGAAAATACCATAATTCATCATTTAACAACAACATTGGACTGATTTAAAAGATTATCACTTAGTTGAAACATGCCTTTTATTAGGCTGATCAAAAAAAAAATAGACGAAGAAGAATTTCTACTATTTTGCTTTAGGCAATTTTTTTTTTACAAAGATAAACATTTAACCTGATTATTATCCTGCCTATCAAAAACAGTTCATTTCTTCAAACTGATTCTTCGTAATTTCATATGTAGAAGCCGCACAGTCCTATCACCCAGCGGGACTTTAGGCATTTGCATCTATGAAAGGACAGTCTGACTAAAACCGTCAGGAACACGGAGGTGTCCTTTGGGCAGTGTGAACATCTGGTATCTATTCTCTTTGGAGATTAGTAATGTAGCTGTACTGCAGCAGGCTTTACTAATTCCTTTGAGCCCTGCACAGCGTTTTTAAATGGTTCCAAACACACGAGATCTCTAATTGGTATGGATTTCATCCACAGTTTTCTTACAGTCTCAAAATATCTCAGAAACTCCTAACCAGGAATTGACAGTGGAAAGCTTCCCTATTTGCCTTTGTGGGAGCAGCCATTAATAATTTTTTTCAGGTTCAATAAGATTACTGAACTCAAACCATTCCAATGAAAAAACTGGGGAGAGGGACTTTATTTTCCCTGGCCTGAACACTGTCTCTTGCTACTTTAAATCACAGTTAAGGTTTTAAAAAATATATCTTACACATAAGTCAGTTGTAGACCTTTAGCATCAAAGGATCTGAGCAACATCGCATGTAGCGGCCTGACCTTTAGCCATAATTTCTAAGTGCCATTAAAAAATGTCTCTCAAACTGGTTTTAAATTTAGTGTTGACCTAGTAACCTTGATCCCCAAACATTCAACTTTAGATGATTATTTTATTTTGCTTCCAAAAGCTCTTCAGTTCAGTGAGGCATCCATTAGGAAGCTTCACAAAGAGTTTAGAGTTTGCTTAGAATTTATTAGCTACGTCGAACAGGAAGATAGTGATTTGGGTTGCTTGCTGAGCGAAGATTATTTACTGTGCTTAACTGACCTTAAGAATTCCAGGAGGGATATAGAATGGGGAAATTCAAAGAAATACAAGTTCTATTTTCAGCGACATGCAACCCAGACTAAAACTGAAATAATATTCCATTCAGCTGCAGTCTTGAATTAGGTCTATTCACTGCATAGCATCTTTGGGGACTGTCAAACTATCACTTACATTCCTTAGTAGGGTACCTATCAAAAATTTTAGAATAATTCCTCTCAAATATATGTGCCTGATAAAAACGTAAGATGATTTCTAAGAGGGAGTTAAGTACTGAAATTCTTTCACTTTTCTAAATTTCCTCCTGATATTTTTCTCTAACTAAACTCTCTCTAAACTTCTAAACACACTTTAGAACTTTATTCTATTATATACTTTTAGGTACCACAATCCAAAATAAAATATTTCCTTGTTTTCATAAATCTATGATCCTTTACTGCTCTACATCAACTTTTATGACACGTCAAAACTTAGTTCACCTACTACAATTTAAATTTCTGACAGCCCATCCTGAAAAAATATTTTGAAACAGAACAGATTGCTCAGAAAAGCTATTAAACACAAATAATCTAAAACAAAATGATTCCTTAGAGTTGTTGATATGACAAAAATGTTTTTTTCCTTGGTAGCAGACACATGGCAAATCTGAAGCAATTTATAAAACACTGAACATTCCTTATTATACTAAAATTTTTAAATAAATTACACCAAAAAGACATGAAGCAAATTACATCAAATCAAGGCATACTCGGATAACTATTCATTCTTTTTAAAATCCTCTAAGGAAACCTTTTGCCAACACCCAAGTCTCATTACTTCGCTCTTCCTTCTCATATATTTAATTAATCATGTTCCAGTATGCTATAAGTTACTGTTTATAATGTTTTTTGTTTGTTTCTTATCTGTATTCCCCTAAATAGAATGTAAGCTGTATGTGGGTAGAGATAATTGTTTTGTTACAAAGGTATTCAAAGTTCCTAGAACGATGCCTGACATTTAATAAATTTTGGTTGAATAAATTTTTTATACACATTCTTGTTACTCTGGAAATCTCAGATTTAAAAGGAATTCCTGCTTTGGCTTTAAAATACACAGTCACAAAAGTCTCTGTCATAGAGTTAGTTATAGACTCTCTGGGTCACTTACTGATGTTTGTTGAAGATTTTGGCACCTGAGAGTTTCCCTCCATTTTCCCTCCTATCTACAGTCTAGGACCTCTATGAATGTGACCCACTTAACAGCCCTCAGATCAACAGCGCCTTGAGTACCTCACAGAGCTAAAACTAATCTAGTCTATGGAGCCAAGGTCCTGTACTAAGCAAGAGCCAAGTGGCCTCTGCAGCTCAAAAGCTTCAGTGGCTTTGATTCTAAGCACTAATAGGTTTAATGCATTAAAAATTAGATGCCATCACACATGAATAAAGTTGAACTTCGAATAAATGAATTTGGCTAAAGAAGATACAGTATTGCATACATATTTTAATTTGGCACTAGAACATCATGACAAAAAAAAAATTGAGTAAAAGTCCATAAAAGGTCCAAGTACATCCATAGTATATCATCCCTGGCCTATAGGGTGATATATCCTTCTGTCACTGTGCAGTAATATTTAAGTACTACCTCACTGAACCAGTTGTAAATGATGCAAGGTGAAGATGCAAGAGTTGGCTACTTAGTACCGAGTAGACTTTAAATACATATTTGTTGAATAAGTGAACCAAATTGAAGCTGAAGAAAGTATTAACAAAAATTGTGAAAATGATACCACAATTAAGAGACGTATCTATATCAGGCATTTTTTGACAATGATCACCTCTCAAGTATTTATTATTTCTTATGTCACTATACCAGAGTATAGCATTCCATGGGTTACTCTCTCGATAGTACATCATGGGCACCTACATAATTTCTTTGATATTTTCCCATTTGGGGAGCATAATATTTTAGGAGGTGTGGTCAGCATCCATAGACATAAAGCATTCGACCACATCCTATTTAAGTCTCAGCCATGTAATATTATGGCCAAAATCATGGTCTTAAAGGCTAGGCAAAAATAAATTTTAACTATATTTCCCATATTAGGAAACTCCCCTGGGGAATATCACCAAGGTCTGGTGCTATATAATAGATTTTTTAAAATCATCTACTTTGACTTCAGGTATAAATCCAGAGCCAGTATAGTAGCTCTTTGATAATTAACAGTTTTTGTTTTCACGCATTTTTATTTATAATAAAATAATTTATACCCCTCAATCTCAACTTTTTGCTCAGTTCCAGTTATTTCCCTGGGTTTCTGGCCTCCAAGATATCTTAATGTTATTTTTCTCCTAATGCCTTGTTGCTTAGCTCCTGTTACTTTTTAAATATATCATATACACATCTATTAACCATATACAAATGCGCAAATGTGAATATACCCTACGTATTTCAAATGAAAACTTTTTTCCCCCAGTTTTCTTGGCCCCTTTCCTCATCCTGCAAGGAAACTATGCTAACAACCTAATAAGGGTTCTACCACATTTTTGTCCCATGTTCTTATAGCCTTACAAAATCATAAGTAGCTACACACACATAAACATAAATGTTCTAGTAGATGCATAATATTCCACTTTGCAACCATCCCACAAATGACAAGAATGACTTTGTTTCTGATTGTTTTTCCTCCATGAAATATACTGCAATAACAACCTTATACATATGCTGTTACATCTGGTAGAATTTTTCTTCCTACGGGATCGATTCTTAAGAATAGGACTACTAGGTCAAAGTATAAATGTGTTTTTGTGTTTAGAAGATATTACTAGATGGCTTTCCATAACAAATATAGTCAAATACTTCTTTTCCATATCCTCCATCAACAATTGGTGTTGCAGCTTTTAAAAATTTCCATTAAATTATTGCCAGTAGTTCATATAAGAAAAATTTGTGTTTCACTGACTATAAGATAGACAGTTCTTTTTTTTTTTTTTTTTCTTTTAGGGACGCACCTGTGGCATATGAAAGTTCCCAGGCTAGGGGTCGAAGCAGAGCTACAGCTGCCAGCCTACACCACAGCTACAGCAACACCAGATCCAAGCCTCATCTGTGACCTATACCACAGCTCAAGGCAATGCCAGATCCCCAACCCACTGAGTGAGGCCAGAGAGCGAATCTCCATCCTCATGGACACTAGTCAGGTTCATTACTGCTGAGCCACAATGGGAACTCCCAAGATACAAGATACACAGTTCTTAATGTTTGTTGGCATTTTCTTTTTTGGAATTTGTAACTCCATATTTTCACCCTTTTTTTCATAGAGTTATTTGTTACTATTGTTTTTCTTCACAATTGGTAACACTGCATACTGCAGTGTATACTGCAGACATTAATTACTGGCCTTTGCATTACAATTATTCTTCTATATATGTTGCTTCCGTGTGGACTTGGCTTATGATTTTGTCAGTCAAATATGTCTAATCTTTTCTGTGCACTTCCTGGGCTCCTGGCCTTGATTAAGAAGAGTTTCCTGCCTTTGGATTATACACATGGCATCCTACATTTCATGCAGGAGTTGTTTTTTTTTGGGGGGGGGGGTTTGAACTTAGATCTTAATCCATCTGTAATTTCTTTCAGTATGTGGGGTAATATTTCGATTTTATTTTCTTCCAAAAGGAAGAGCAATTGGGCCATCAATAATTTTTAAATTATCTATTCCTGACTGAGTTAAAATACCAGGTTTAACTGATCTTTATAGATTCTCAAGTAGATGCTCCACTGATCTTCATATCTATTTCTATGAAAATATAATTTTATTGTGGTGACTTCATAGCATGTTCTCATGCCAAGAAAGGCAACTATCTACTTACAGTTTTCTCTTTCATAAATATTATGGGTTGGGCTTTTTTTCCCTTAATGTGCCCAGTATAAGTTAATCTATTTTTTCTTTCTTTCAAAGAATCAACTTTGAATTCATTTATTCTTCCTACAATTGTTTAATGTCTTATATTTCATTTTAATTGCAGCTTTTATCTTTACTCCATTTTCCTATTATTTTTATTGTTCTTTTGATAAAATTCCTTTCTTTTTCATCTTTTTTCTTTTAATAATGAAGGTATTCAAGGTTGTAATTTTACCTCTAAGTATAATGTTCACTGTATTCCCACACTTATTTATTTCTAATTTCATTGGATTATCTTAAAAATATGGCCTCTAGAAATCTCTGCTTTTAAAAATTTATTAATATTTTCTTTACAGTCAAGTAAATGATCTATTTTTTAATGTCCCATGAAAATAAAAAATTTCATTTCTTATTTGAGGGATTTTTTTAAATTTAAAAGATACTTTATATCTCTACTAAATAAAGTTTATTGACTATATTATTTGGTTAGTCTTTACTTGATTATGACTACTCACATATCTCAGTCTGAAGGACAGTGAAGTTATCCATTATAATTTGTATTTTTTAATTGTTTTCTTTCATTTCTAAGATTCTTGTTCATATATTTAGTCGTTACGTTATTTTATGCCTACAGGTTTCTAATTGCTCTATGCTCTTTATAAATAATGCCCTTTTAATATCACATAATTTACATTTTTATCCTTTTGTGCTTTTTAGTTTAAATTATACTTTGATAGTAATATGGTCATTTCTACTTTCCCTTTTGTTTTCTTTGACCTAATACCCTTTGACAATCTTTTTATTGTCAAGCTTTTTTTATATTTTGTTTATTTTTCTAAGTAGCAAATAGCTAAATTTTTAATTCAATCTCTGATAATCTCTGTTTTTTTAATGGGGAAATTCAGCTCATTCATATTTGATTTGACAACAATTTGATTTTTTTTTGTCTTTTTGCCTTTTCTTGGGCCGCTCCCACAGTATATAGAGGTTCCCAGGCTAGGGGTCGAATCAGAGCTGCAGCCGCCAGCCTACACCAAAGCCACAGCAACGCGGGATCTGAGCTTCATCTGCGACCTACACCACAGCTCACGGCAACGCCGGAACCTTGACCCACCGAACAAGGGCAGGGATCCAACCCGCAACCTCATGGTTCCTAGTCAGATTCGTTAACCACTGCGCCACAACGGGAACTCCTCTTGTTTCATCTTTCTTCGCATTTACCATTCTTTTTTTGTTGTGTTTTCCCCCTTGTTTCTGCCATTTGCTATTATTCCATTTTCCCCCCTTAAGTCATTCTCCCTTCCTCTGCGCTCACAAACAGAATTAGCTACTATAAACAATGTACTATATACAAGGTACAATTTCCTCACCAAAGACCCATTGTTTTGCAGATCAAGATGCTATAGCTTCCCTTTCTTCCCATGTGAGATTAAACCTTTAGAAAACTCATTTTCCTCCTCTCTGCCTTCCCTCCCCTTCTATACAGGTTATCCTGCCATCTTCCAGTCCAGGGTTGAGAAATCTAAGGCTAATCTGACATTTATAAATTTGGAAGCCTATAAAATTTCCTCTTTATCCTTGAAGCATCAAGTAAGGCTTTGGGTGCCAGCGTTTCTCATTAATCCTATGCGCAATTTGGTGAGCCTGTTCAATCTGCAGGTGATGGAGCATGGGATGTGCTATTCCCAACTATGGCACATTGGCACACTGAACATAAGCTGAAGGAACCTGAGAAATGGAATCTGAGAAATAAATGTCCTCTGAAGCAGGTCACAAAACCTTCGTATGAGAGGTGCTGTCCCTAAACCTACAGAAAAAAGAATATCTTCATCTCCAAGGCTCAGAAAGGAATGAAAGGAATTGGAATGAACAGGCCTTGCTGGCTCATAATCTTTGTCTTCTCACATCTTCCCAAGACTCTCCGCTTTTCCTCAAACCTAGCATGAAAACATTCAAGCAGTTAAGCTTTTTGGGTCTCCTTATAAAGGCTTTTGTGTCATGTAAAATATTTTTTAAAAAATTTGTTTCTCTCCCCACACTCCCTTTTTTTTCCTTAGGGCCACAGGTGTGGCATATGAAAGTTCCCAGGTTAGGGAATCGGACCTACAGCTGCTGGCCTACACCACAGCCACAGCAATGCCAGATCTGAGCTGCGTGTGCCACCAGAGTTTGTGACAACACCAGATCCTTAACTCACCAAGCAAGGGCAGGGATTGAACCTACATCGTCATGGATACTAGTTGAGATTGTTTCCGTGGGAATTCCCTGTTTTGCTCTTGTTAATCTTTGTGATGGGAGCATAAGCTTAGAACTTAGAATACTAGAGAAAAAAGATATTTTTCTTCTACACAGACTTGAATCTTTTGGTCAGAAAAAGAAATTTTTTCAAATATCTGTTATTTACATGTTAAGCCTCCTGGAGCTATCTTCCAAGTCTCATAATTTTTCCTTCATGATACAGACTTCATTTTTTCACTATGTCCTTTCAGATATCTCCTCCAATTTGGGTCTCAGCAGTGGCTTCCTTCATTTCACTTTTTACTGAATTGTTTAGCTGGGAAATCATATTTTCAAATCTCCACTTCTGAGGGGACTGGACATAAAGTCCTTTAATTGTATCAAATAGGATATTTCAGCTGAAAGAAAGAAATGACACAAAATAAAAGTGGTTTTGAAAATATATTTAGGTGGTCCCATGTTGGTGAAGTAAGTGGCACAGCTACTCATAAAGGCCAATGTGTTTTCCTTTCTACCCCCTCACAATGTCAGTGATCTCCTCTCATGGTCACACAATGGCTGCAGCAATTCCAGACACCATAGGCAGATCTGAGAGCATGAGTGAAAATGGAGGCACTTCAACTAGTATGTCTCTTTTTAGCAATGAGGAAAACTTTTACCAGGAACCTCCAATCAGATTTCCCCTGAGATGCAACTGACCAGGAATGGAGTACCTGCATGGCTGAAATCAGCTGTTGACAAGAGGAATTCAATTTTACGATTAGTATAAGTTATGATTAGGAATCTAATCATGATTAGTTATTATTCACCTGGGGAGGGAAGTCACCCTGCCCTAATTAAAAAAAAAAGATGAATATAATTGTATTAGACAGCCAACGTCATCACAGTTTTCTATTGTTGTTGTTTTGGTTTAGTTGTTATTGGTCTCCTCCAGAGGTTCTACTTCATAAGATGTGTGTCTATTTATCTTTATTGATCCTATCTGCATGTTGGACTCCTCTACATGTGTTCTGATTTTTCTTTATTGGCTCACTTGGGCTTAGGACTTGTTATTTAAGTAATCCAGAAGCTGGTAGTCCTGCCAATGATGGAAGCAGAGAGGCAGATGCCTGCCAGATCTTGCTGAAGGAATGAAAGGATAAGAATAAGAGAAATTCTCCATATACCCAAGATTTCCCTCACTATTTAGCTCAGGAGATTCAGAGAAGCTGGGATTGAGAATATAAGGGTAGCAAGTCTTATTTAAGACCAACTTCAATGAATATTATTGCTATTACTTGTCAGATGCTTTGCTAAGTGGTTTACATTTCTTATATATACCCTACAGCAACCCTACTTATTCCCATTTACAGGTGGAGAGACTGAAGTTGAAAAATTATATATATATATCTTTCACAAGGTCATTTTACCATGCACTCTTAAGTGGTGAAGCTGGCCTGTGAACCTGTGTTTGCTTCCAAGTCCTTATTTTTAAACACTACATGAACCTATCTTTGAGGCAGCCCAGAGAGTTGTCAAGCTGAAATAGTCTATGACAGAATACAACTAGTGATGAAAAGAAATAAAATAATAAGAAGCTACAAACATTTCCTGAAAGCCAAAAAGTCTACATTCTACCTGATGATTAGTGATTTTGATAAATATTTTTTCAATAAGTTATATGTATGAAATCCTGAGCTGCATATCCCATGCTCAATGCACTTTAAAAACTAAAAACAACAACAACAAAAAACAAACAAAAACAAACCCTTGGGAATGATAAAATGACAATATAACACTCAAAGCAGGGGTTCTTAAACTTTTTTTGTTCCATGAGGTTTTTGGAAGTCTGGTGAAGACTACAGACCACTCAGGATAATGTTTTTAAATGAATGAGAGGAAATACATGGGATTACAGAGAAGAAACAACTTTAAATAGTGTTTTCAAAATACCAAAAAAAAAAAAAAACCAGCAAATTTACAGTATAGTAGTACATCTGTTTTTTTATCAACACATTACAAAACAAGCTCTAATGGTGGCTCTAGTAATTGCCATAACTTTGAAGCATTTATGAGTATAAATGTTACTATGAGATATCTGTGACAATCATAATACGATAAGAAAATATAGGATTTCTACTGGTGATATAGTCACAACTACTACGGTAGGTTATTATCTACATTTATAATTAATAGAAATTGGGGTTAGTGAAAGTAAATATGTTGGTTTTTTTTTTTTTCTCCCTCCAGATACACAGACCCTTTAAAATCAATCCAAAGGGCCCAAGCTAAGAACTCCTTATCTAAGGCCTATTCCTCAGTATTCCATGGACACTGTTTTGAAACTTCTCAATCCGCCCTAGGCTGATTATCATGACTTTTCCTAGAATAGAAATTTTTTTATACTGAAGTATAGTTGATTTAAAATATTGTGTTAGTTCCAGGTGTATAGCAAAGTGATAGAATAGAATCAGTTTGACTAAGAGGGAAAAGCATGGAACTTGAATTTTAATTTATACATACACGCACACATACAACTAAGTTCAAATCCTAGCTGTGCAATTTGTTATCTGTGAGATAGATCTCTGACAAATACTATAACCTCACTGAGCCTCATCTCCTTCTTCTGTAATTCGAAATAAAAAATCTACTTCTCGAGATCATTGAGGATTATTGAAAAATGGCTGAAATATCTGGACCCTCTCCAAAAAACTATTAATTCAAATGCATATACCAAAATTGCAGAAGTCCATAGACCTTGGGTTACTAGCCCTGTCTTATCTTTTACTTCCACCTTGATAAACTGCTTTCTTATCAAAGCCCTTTATTTTTCAGAGGAGGAAGAATGTTGCCTAGAAGTCCATCAACAATTTCCCAGAAACTTTCACAAAATGTTACCAAAATCTTTCAAAGTGCTTTGCAGAAAATATGACAACTTGAACCTGGCTTATCAGTTTCGTATAGCACTTTACTGCTATGAACAAACAGGTGTACAGATTTTCAGAAACTTGATGTACTATTCTTTATTCAAAATCAATATTGTTCAGGCTGTAACTATAAAGAAGTATTATGACCAAATCTGAATTTAGCATCCAGAGTTATGTGGATAAAGAAAAAGATTCACAAGATAATCACAAATATAAGGAAAGGTTTTTGTTTGTTTTTGTTGTTTTTTAATGGCCCATACAAATGGATAAAGAAGTGGGTACCTAGGATTGTGCAGCCTGACAAATGGAAAGCTAAACTCAAAATAGTCTTGAAATACATAAAAAGATTTTTAAATATAGATTTGGGTTTGGCCGAAAGACGAAAAAGAAACAACAATCAAAATTTTAAATGGGAAAAGTGCAAGGAGTCAGAAAGAGGTCTTTACCTTAACTTATAAGACAAAAGTAACTGGATTGAAATAACAAATTCAGCAATTTGACTTACATATATTTTCCTGCCTCTAATGATGGTATCGCCATTGTTTTATTTACCAATAATCAAAACTCATCTGTTATACTCCCACATCTACTTAGTCATTAACTCCTGTATCGACCACTATCTCTAATTTCCATCCCTCCTTCTCCATTCCTCAGCCGCTATCAAAATTTGAAGCCTCACTATTTTCCAACTAGATAATATTTAATTAGCCTCCCAGACACAAGGCTCTCCCTGCCCAAATCACTTCACAGCTCTACTATTTGTTGTCCCGTAGCCCCTATTTGCTATCTCATTTATGAAAAGATGGAGTATGCTGAGGAGTGTATTTTTATGGTTGCATCAATATGCCTAAAAGCTCATTACCACATTCTTCCCTCATTCACAATCATTCACTTGACTGGAATTTTGCCATCTCCAAATCCCAGCCACGCATAAATACCTTGTTGAAGTTCTATATGTTCCCCTGAAGTGCTCCATAACTATTCCCCACTATTTCCAAATGTCTATAACACCTAGCAACTCTATTATACAACCTGAAACCTATACAATGGCCACTTTAAATTACTGTCTGTTGTTTTACTATGTTAGGCAGATATTAAGCTATTTGTTGGTTAGATTTTAAGCTATCTGCATACAGTGCAGAGACTGTTCTAAAGAATATACTAGAACAGAGTGAGAAGAGTAGATCCAAGCCAAATTCTAAAGGAGGTATCAGAGTTAAGGTAGAAAGATCACAGCAGGAATGCCAACTCCAAAGAAGCAGGGTGGAAGTCAGAGGATAGAGTCAAGTGCTTGTAGAGTCAGATGTTGACATGGATACCAGCTCACAGGTATAGGCACAAAGTAAACAATAAGAATCCATTTGCCCAATTTTCAAAAAAGGAGAAAGAGCAGAACCCAAACACTGTAAAACGTAGGCTTTAAACCAAAGAAGATTCCACAAAGACCACTGCAAGGGTAATTTAAGCATTTTTAGAAAATTAAGCACCTCAAAGAGCAAAGATTCTCCACTACTAAAGATTTTCTATAGATCTTATGCCAGCCTTTGGAAAGAATCTAGGGAAATGATGGAGTTTCTCTCTTCAGATTAGCCTGAGATGCCACATCTAGCTAGGCACCAGGGCAATACAAATAGAGTGGACCTATGTTTTGGGGCTGTGGGGTATGGATCCAGGAAAATACCTTGTAGAGAAAGAAAAACAAAGGCCAAAAAGCAAACTCTGGTCAAAGAAGCAGCAAAGATGCACACCAAGATTTCTTTCAGCAGAAATCAAATAAGTTTTTGAAAAAGTAAGTAATATTTTTTTCAGTCAGGAAAGCTATCGACATCACACACCAACCTTTGAGAAGCATTAGTAAAGCAGAGAGGTGTGAGGACATTCAGAAATGTCCTCTGAGGCTGTGTGTGAGGGGATAGAAGCGTGCACCCAGGGTCTCGCTCAGTATGTGATGGGTAAAGAAAAGACTGGCATCAGAATTACTGAAATTTGACCTTAAAAATTCCTGGTGTGGGTGACTGGGGCTTGGAGAACAATTCTATTACCAGTCCAATAATCCAGGTACACTGAGGGAAATAGGAGGAAGCAGATGATACAGGTTGTCCTCACTGGGGACATTTGTCTGTGTATACCCTTCACTGTGTTTGGCAAATCTTTTATGCCAAGGAACATTTTTTTCCACACATAATTTACTTTTTTGGCCTGGCCTTCTTTCCCAGTATACTATGGGACCATGTCTGGTGTTGTTGGGGACGTGGCTCGGATCGTCAGTATCGAAAAATGAGACACGTGAACCCGGGGTGATCTCGACAAGGCTCTTTACTTCTGCAGAAGGGCGCGCGTACTCCAAAAAGTGTCCGCAAAGAAGAAAAGACCCTCCCTATTTATCCCTAGTGCAAGCGACGTACCTGTCCCCTTCCCATTGGTCAGGTCAGGGCACATACTCTTCTCAGTTGGATAATTTGAAACAAATTATTACCGGGAGAAGAGGGAAAGAGGAGGGGGGTTGCAGGAAGGCGTTTCAGCTGAAACTGGACCAAGATTTCCTTTGATAGAAAAGACATTATGTTACTTTCCACAGTGTCTGTCTGGTTGCTAGCTGCTGCCTGGCCCTTTAAGGAGTCCAAATCCTTACTTATGTTGTGGGATGATAACTGCCTTTAGACCTCTCCATTCAAGGCTTCTCAGTCTTGTTGGAGGATGAGTGGTGAAACGACTTCCAAAATGCAAGTTCTGGGAGTTCCCACTGTGGCGCAGCGGAAACAAATCCAACTAGTAACCATGAGGTTGAGGGTTCGATCCCTGTTTTTGCTCTGCGGGTTAAGGATCCGGCCTTGCCATGAGCTATGGTGTAGGTTGCAGACGTGGCTGGGATCCTGCATTGCTGTGGCTGTGGCGCAGGCCGGCAGCTACAGCTCCGATTGGACCCCTAGCCTGGGAACCTCCATATGCTGTGGGAGCAGCCCTAGAAAAGGCAAAAATGCAAAAAGACAAAGGAAAAAAAATTATTTTACATTGCTTTGGTTATTTTGATTGGAATTTGCTAGCGTATGGGTGGAACATGTCTTTTCATCTTGCCATTGTACCTCAAAGTCTAACTTTCTCCTCTTTAATTTTTAGTTATGATGGCTCTGAAGAAAATTCTTGTATAGCACTTTTAAAAATAACTACTACTAAAAAAGAAAAATAACTACTATTAAAAAAGAGGTAAATAGCATTTGATAATATATATTTCTATATTATGATATTGTGATTATATAATAAGAAGTATGTGTTTTGTCTTAATCCCTGCTCATGACAAGGTTTCCAATGGAAGCAAACCTATGTGGCCTGACCCTGGAACACATTTACGTGGGACATAATGATGGACTAGATAATCACGAAGGGCACTATGGGATCTAGTCATGTGTTAGTACCTTTTGAATTTTATAACCCTTCTGCTGCAAGGGATCAGCGTTTGAAAACCAGGGGGTAGACTGTGATATTGTGACTTATAATAAGAAATATATATTTGGTCTTTGTCCCCTTTCAGGCTGGCTCCTAAAACCCTTGGAATTTCCTAAAGGATCAGAGTAACAAAGGTGTCTTTTGTTATTCGTAACAAGCCTGACCAACCACACCTGAGTTTATGTTAATAAGGTGACTTTTTTAAGCCTGTGGGCTGGTAGCCAGGGGCATTAACCAAGTGATTAGAGGTGAAAAGAGGGGCTGGAGATTGAGTTCCATAAAAAGCCAAAAGGATGGGTTTGGAGAGCTTCCAGTTGATTGACTTGTGGAAGGGCTGGGAGAGTGGTGCTCCTAGACAGGGCGCAGAAGCTCTGCACCAACTTCCCACAGAATTGCCTGTGGATTCCTTCCATCTGGCTGTACCTGAGTCACATCCTTTTCTAACAAACTGGTAATCTAGTAAGTAAATTGTTTTGCTGAATTCTGTGAGCTGCTCTTGCAAATTAATCATACCTGAAAAGGAGGTTGTATTATTTATAGCCATAAGACAGTCAGAAAGGCAAGTAAGAACCTAGCCTTGCAACTGGTATCTAAAGTAAGGGATAGGGCACCTTGTGCGGTTGAGCTCTTAACCAGCCTATGAGATCTGGTGCTACCACCAGGTAAATGTTAGAATTGAGTGAAACTGTACGAGCACTCAGCTCAGCTTGTGTTGCCGAGAATCTCCTGATGTGTGGAAAACCCACATGTCTGCTATCAGAATGGAAGTAGTATTATAACAGGGTATCAAGAGTAGAAGAGATATACACTCAGGAGTGTTTTTCCTTTACATTGACAACCTACACAAATTATTGTGGTAAAACATGCATACATATAAAATTTACCATTTTAGTCATTTTTAGGCATACAGTTCAGTGCCACTAATTCACATTGCTCGGCAACCATCCATCTCCCAGAACTTCTTTCTCTTCTCAAACGGAAACTCTGTACCCATTAAATAATTCCCTACTCCTCCCTCCCGCCAGTCCCTGTTTAACCACCATTCTACTTTCTGGCTCTATGACTTTAGGTCTTTATGAATTTGATTATTATAGGTACCTCATATAAGTGGAAACATACAATATTGGTCCTATTGTGTCTGCTTATTTCACTCAGTATAATATTTCCAAGATTCCTCCATATTGTGGCATGTACCAGAATTCCATTCCTTTTTAAAGCGGAATAATATTCCATTTTAGGTATACGCCACATTTTGTTTATCCATTCATCCTTTGATGGACATTTGCGTTGTCTCCACTTTTTGGCTATGGTGAATAATGCTGCTATGCACACTGGTGTACAAATATCTATTTGAGTCCCTGCTTTCAATTCTTTTGAGTAAATACCTAGAAGTGGAATTGCTATGTTTAACTTTTTTAGGAACTTTCATACAGTTTTCTACACTGGCTGCACCATTTCACATTCTCACCAATAATGTACGAAGATTCTAACTTCTCCGTATCCTCTCCAACACTTGCTATTTAATGTTTTTTTTTTTTTTGGTTTTTGTTAATAATGGCCATTTTAAGGACTCAGAATATCTGAGTCATTCTTAGACTTTTCTCATATTTATATAAGAAGTGGTAAGAGGAGCAATATGCCTGGACAGAGGCCTTTTTCACTGTATGAAAATACTCACATTGGTAATCACACATGTAGCCCTAGCATCATTAGCAAAATATAGCAATTAAGCCAACAAACTCCAACCACTGCATCACTGACTGGTACAGATCTGCCTCTAACTATTAGGAAAAACAACTGGTAAAGAAAGACCACAGAAGGAGATGTACAAAAGGCTGGGGAGAAGTTACATTGCCAGACATCTTTGTTCCTCTCTTTCCTTCCTAAGAAGGTGAGTCAGTTCATTCACCTAAGTGAGGATCAGAAGGGCTAGAAGAGAACACAGATGAAGAAGGGAATTAACTGTTTTAATGTCAGCCTGTGCTAATATATATCTCTAAACCCCCACACCAGGTCTCTTATTTTATTGCGGAACCATCAAGCTTTTAACAATTTTGTTTTTTTGGAATCCATTCATCTTTCCTTACCACAAAACTGTCCTGTGCCAGAATCTGGTTCTTTTCTCATGGGTCTAACATTTCAGCTTGTTATAAACAGCATATGGATATAGATTATGCAATGATAATGTGTGCTACATTCCAAGGACTTATATTTTCTGTATATATGTGAACAGCAAGTAATTACTGCATTGATTTTTCTCTACACTAGAAATAAACAATATACGAATCAACTAAGTTAAAACATTAATCTACTACATATATTCTTTTATTAATTAAAAATATTTTTAAAGTTCTGTTCTGAAAAATTCTCATTTTTCAGAATAGCCATAAAACAAATATATTATATAAGTTCCTCACTTTTTGGATAAGATTTTAGATTTGTCCTTAAAGACACCAAATATACTGAAGTGTAGTAAAAGATTTTCTGGTAATCAACTTCTGAATAATTTGTTAGTGACAGTGTTCTACTAGCCTTCCATTTTTCATTTGTCCCATGTTGGATGAATCTTGCCAAATAGCATATCCAGACAGACTTCAGTCTCCTCTGTGCTTATTCAGCTGCCATTTATTATCAGAACACCGTTAGGCATTATCTTTTAAAACACACAAAGACATGCACATGCAGATGAAGCTCTTCACTTAAGCAAAGTGTATATTAACAATAATCACTAAGAATTTCTGAAACTCACATGTCAAAAAGTATCATCTTTACTTCCCTGGACCTTGCCAACAGGAACACACAAGGGTTCTCTGGCTTTCCACTATAACCCGACTTTCACCTTCTTCAAAAAGAGGAAAAAAAAAAAAAGAGAGAGAGAGAGAGGAGGAAAGGGATATCCAAAGGCATTTCTCATCAATTGCTAAATAGTCCAATATATTTGTAACTCTATCTCCTTTTCCTTTACACCAAGTAAGTGATGAAAACCTGATGGGACAGGCGAGCAACACACTAACATCCAGTCACTGGAGTATACTTACTCACAGAAATGGACAAAAACAGGCCTAAATGCGCACAAAGGTTAATGCTGAGAACTGCATAACCAGCAAGTGAAAATATCTCCATCACAAAAGGAATAGGTTAAAAAGTTTAAGAAAATTTCTGAATAAAATCACTAGGACTAAAGCAGTGAAAGGGATTCATTTTTCAATTTTCTTGAAAAACAGGACTCAATCTGTGACCCAGCCTCCCAGGTATTACACACAGACCTCAAGAATACAGTCATTTAGAAAGTAACTGCTTCAAGGAGTCTGGTTAAAACTACAAAGACGTGAAATTCCAGGCAGACACAGGAAATTCTTTGGGGAATAAAAGAATTTTATGACTCATAAGATTAAAATCTTCTGAATACTAACTGAAGTAATCTAATGAAGTATTGTCACCAGGAAAGGAGTTGGACGAATTTATGTGTTGTGCAGGAATATCTTAAACAAAACAGAAAACTGAACGAATCTGAACTTTTACTCATTTATAATTTTCCCTTCAGGGTAAAACTAACTTCAAGGACATCAGAATTTCTTACAGGGTCTAACATTTTATAGAATGCCACATTTTTAACTACTAGGATTTTGAGCAAAATTTCATATCCATATATTTTTTTTTAAATCCAATATTGTATTCGAGTCAACCCAAGAGTAGGTCCAGGATTCAAACATGGGTCATTTTGAAGGTTCTTAGTCTTCAATTTTAATACCATTTGAAAGAAGTTATAAGAGTTGAAGGTAAAGACTTGGGCCAGGTGCCAATGGAAAGAGAAAGAAGGAGGTCAAGGTTTTCCTGGGGAGACGGACAACAACAACAACCAGACATGGCATTATTTTCTTGACCTGAGACAATGCTTAAACAAAGGAGAAAATCAATACCAAGGAGCTCATCCTTACCTTAAAACAGTTTCCATTTTTTTCTAACTGAATTCGAATTCAAAATTTTGCCTGTTCTAGATGAAATTCGCCTCTAGGAACAGGTTGTAAAAATAACGCACGCAAAGAAGGCCCTCTGTTTAATCTTTCCCAGGGACGAACACAGTGTGATGTACAATATGTAACCATGAGTTAGATTGCAAATTACTTTTATTAAATTTAGTCTAGTGTTTAGCTTCACCTCTGAAATATCAGTCTGCATCCTTCTATTTTGGTTTGATTCTATAGTCCACTTTAAACAGTAAATGTTTACATTAAAAGGACAAGAGAATGTGTGATGTATTTTAACTGTCAGGAGCGTTGTGAACAGTGGCAGCTGGAAGAATGTGTAGCCCGCTTCACTGCTACCCTGAGCCTTTTAGAGTCTTCAGATCAGCAGTTATTTCCTTCATTGCACGTACTAAAAACAAAAACAAATTAATCGCCATCTCCAAAAAACACAGTAAAATTTCTAGAGGTCACTTGTAGTCTTTGCACTGGGCTCTACACTAACTTTCTGCTGGAGTGAACTGGTCATGGAGTTTTTCTTTCATTTTTTAGGTTGCTGGTTCAGATGAAGACAAAAACTAGGAGCAAACGAAAGGATTCCCATCCTGGGTATTACTTAGAAGACACTGAACTGTGCTTCGTTGTTCCTCTGCAGTCATCGTTCGAATCATCCTGAATTCATTGTGATTTGGCTCCTGTCAAGGGCCTGCTCAGAAGACCAGACACTGAAACCAAGTTGACTCCCTTCATGTTTCCAGGTTTGGTGAAATTCCACAAATAAAGCCAAAGAAAGAAATGTTTAACACTCTTACTCTTATTGCAGCAATTTTAGGCCCAGTGGGAACAGTACTGAGAAATGGATCCTAAGGCTGTGCTGGAGGGTGAAGATGACCAACGCATGCATAATTCAACCAGATCTGACACAAACCGTTCAAGAAATATTTGAAGGCAGACAAAAGCCTACATGATCCAGCTCCTACCTACCTCTCCAAACACACCTCGAACCACTCTCCTCACTGTGCTCCAACCACACTAGTCTTCATTCAGTTCCCCTCACATATCAAAGTCATTGCTTACCAGGGTTTGTCAGATTTGTTTTCTCTTCTGCTTAAAACATTCCCCTTTGTTTGGATTCTCATACTTCAGACCTTAGCTCAAATATCTCCTCCTCAGTGAGGTTTCCCAGAAATCCCATCTGAATTAGTAGGACGCACCCCACCCCACCCCACCCGAGGCACCACCACCATCACCATTCCCTATCATCTGATCCTTTCTATTTCCTCTACACCTCTTATCAGATGTCATCATGTTTATTGGTTTACTGGTTTGGTGCCAGACACATATACAAACTAAAATGTAAACTCCTTAAGAGCAGAAGCCCTGCCTGTCTGTTTACCACTCTTTCTACTGTTCCTAAAGCTGTAAATATTTAGTGAATGGATGTGTTTACCACTCTACTAGAGGCTGAGGGTAAAACAACATGAAAAGATACAGATTCATCCTCAAAAACCTTATGAAGAAAATGGAGACTGGCAAGTAATCACAATGCAGTAAGACAATTGTTTTACAGGGGTACATACATCTAGTAGAAAGAGCCTTAATATGCTCATCTTCTGTCTTTTTTTTTTGTCTTTTTAGGGCCACACCCACGGCATATGAAAATTCCCAGGCTAGGGGTGCAATAGGAGCTGTGGGAACTCATCTACACCACAGCCACAGCAACTCGGGATCTGAGCCACATCTGCAATCTACACCACAGCTCACAGCAATGCTGGATCCTTGACCCACTGAGTGAAGCCAATTATGGACAGAGAGCAGAGAGACAGCCAGTAGAGTTTCACAATAAATAGGTATCATAGAGAGGAAGAGGGATTCAACGGTATAAAAAGCTCAGACAAATTTTGCTATTTCCCATCTTCAGGTGGTTTTATTAGGCCATGTATTGTGACATTCACCATAGAATAGCCCTAACCAGAGGTTCTAGAGACTAGGATCTATTTTAAGAAGGGTTATCTATAGCGACTGAGCTGGTCACTAGGAAGCTTTTCTTTCACTTTTAGGTATTTAACGGTCCCAGACTTCTCTGTCTTAATACATGCAGGATTTAGAGGTAGAATGCGGCTTTATCATACAAGGACTTGTTTTCATGGGTGTGTGGTCACTTTTCATCCTTTGAACCTATAGTCTCTAGCTCCAGTACTAGTGGGAATAGTGTAACCTACCCAATGTACTCAGGTAAACCGCAAGACATCACGTATGCAGGACCAAAATGTAGAGGCAAGAAGGTTGGAAGTAGTACAAAGTCAAGCACAGGAAAACCAGTGAAGTACAGGGTAGGACAGTAGCTTCATGCACTTGAGCTTTCAACAATACAATGGGTTAAAAGCACTAGGCACCTATCACTAAATTCCTAAGACTGCCAGGCAGACTGGAAGTAAAATGAGCTGATGATGTAATCTCCAACTCAGAAAAGAGGATTTGTGACCTATTAGCGGTGACCTTCCACACTCATAGCCTCTCTCAACCAGAGTTCCCAGGGAGAAGTAAGTTTGAAATCCCTGATATGCGGCATAACCCAAGGCATCCACTGCATGTAATTAACTTTTCTCCTAAGCATCTAGAGTGGTCCTCATATGTATCATCCTTGGGGAAACTGAAAAATAGTCACTAAATCTTTTTCCATAGCCTATGTTTCAGACAAGAAATCCAAGGTAAGGAAGGCAACAGGGGGTTGCTATGTTCTCTCTTACGTAAAGACTTTTGCTTAGTCTCACTACATTGCTTAGGACTTTTCTCACTCAACACCCCCTATCCCCGCTCCCTTTGCCAGCTGTCTCCTACTCATCCTCCAGGTTCCAGCTTAAAGCTAGAGTCCTTCCTTGACCTCTTTCACAGAGTATGCCTAGAACTTGGACAGAAAAGGGTCCGTCATGAAAGCCCTTCCATGTCATGCAAAGGGAAAGTGATGTCACCCTACAGCCAAAAAGAAGCCACTGAAAACTTCTGGGCAAGAGGCTGACACAATCAGATTTGCTAGTTCCAAAAATCTTATACCACCTCTTTGTAATCGTATTTTTTTCCTTTTTTTTTTTTTTTTCCAGGGCCGCAACATGGCATAAGGAAGTTCTCAGGTTAGGGGCTGAATCAGAACTACAGCTGCCGGGCTACCCGACAGCAACACCAGATCTGAACCACATCTGCGACCTAGTACCACAGCTCACAACAGTGCCAGATCCCTGACTCACTGAGTGAGGTCAGAGATCAAGCCCGCGCCCTCACAGGTACTAGTTGGGTTCGTTTCTACTGGCCACAATGGGAACTCCTGTAATCTTATTTTTAAAATTCATTCAATTAAGGCAGGGGCTGAGTCTATGCTATACCATACATACTCAGTGCCCAGCCTCTTAGAACACATACGGTACTGGTGTTTAAAAGAAAGAATGAATGGATAAAGCCTGATCTGATATTTGAACAAATGTGCCTTGATTGGAAGGTAGGAAAGAGGGCCTTTTAGCAATTTAAAGAGACATTATTAATATATGGGAAACTGTCAAGCACTACTTGGTAAAACAGAGTACTACATACCTCACAAGGAATGGGTATCATGATCAATATAATTAAACAAAGTTAGTTGTACTTTTAATAACATTGTTTAATGAAAAGGCATGGCCATCGGCCATCGAAACATCATTTTCAGTCCTATTAAGCCTAACCAATTAATTATAATGGTTTTGGGCTTTGAACACAGCATACAATTTCAAAGCCCACAATAAGCAGAACGAAGGGCACAGGTGAAGGCAAAATAACCACTTATTCTTTTACTGAGGCTGCAAAATGGGAATATACATAACATACTACAAGTATTGGGTGGCTATTGAACATTTTCAGTGAGAGAAACCTTGCTAATTTTTTTTTTTTTAGTAGCTTTAGTGGTATCTCATAAGCCTACTGCCTAAATTTTTTAAAGGAAATCTACGAAATTACTGGATAGGAATAACTGGAAAAAGCTTAACCACACACACATGCACACACACACACATAATAATAATAATAATAATAATTCTGACATTAAAAATGAAAAAGTTTGGAATTGAGTGATAATATGACTATAGTAATGGTAGCATTCACACAGCCCTGAATTCTTGACTAGGTTCTCCCACATAAGACTTTGGGGAATCCATGTGCTGCCTTTCTAGCTCATATCATTTTTGAATGAGAGCACTGGATTACATCATCTTTAATGTTCTTTTTTCAAATGCTAACATTCTGTTCCTATAAAATCAAATCATGACAAATTATACCCTCTGTTTTACATATATGTATACAGATGTACTATATATTATATATCATATATTTAATATATACTAAATATAATCTATAAATGTAAATACAAAGTAGATATTATAAATAATCTAGTTTATGACACAACAGATTATGGTGTAACAATACAACAATAATTCTTCTCTTTCACAAGAACCATATGTGTATATATATATATATATGTATATAGTCTTTCTAAAAGCATGTGTGATTGAACATTTGAAGACTAAATATAGCTAAACATTTATAAAGGGAATTTTGTGAGAATTTACTCATTTGCCAATCTAATGATCAAAAAGATATGGTGATCATTACAAATTTTTAAAAGGTAAAAGGGTACAAAATTTGCATTCATTTGTAAACATGGGGTTTTAAGAAGGAGATCTGAATATAATGGGTAGCATATGCACAAAGGTTACACTTGTGACCATAAAAAAGACATATTTTTATTCAACCGCAGAATAGACAGATGCATAAAATATATAAAAAGAAACAACACAAGTAAGACTTCCCCATGGAAAGCTCAAGTTCCCATTTCTCCAAGGGTTTGGAAGAGAAAAAAAATGTCACTAATCAAAAAAAATAATAAAGTCTCCATGGCATATTCAGAGCTAGGAACACCCTTTTTTACTTATACAAATGCCATTATTATGTAAGTAGGAAAAACATTTAATGATGTATACACTATATCTGAAAAAAGTACTCTATTTTGCTGAGCTTTATTTCTTTGAAAAGTACACAACTGAAAACCTACACAATGAGTACCCAACAAATCCCAAGTTGTTGAAACAAAATAAGAACGAGATTGAATACCAAATATGCTACTCCACAAAAGGAAGAGGAGGTCCACCAGTAGTAATTCTAATAAACAGACCCAAATGCCACAGTGTAGAAGGGTCTCCTGCAAGTTCACCTGTGGGAAAGGTTAATGAGGAAAAACCAGAGAGGCAGCAAGTGTAACTAATATACTCATTCATTCCACATCAGTCTCTTCATCTTTGCTTAGCTCACCTGTTAGAAAGAACACAAACAGGAGTTCCAGTCATGGCTCAGAGCTAGAAAAACCAACTAGTATCCATGAAGATACAGGTTTGATCCCTGGCCCAGCTCGGTGGGTTAAGGATCCAGCACTGCCTTGAGCTGCAGTGCTGGATCATATCTGGTGTTGCTGTGGCTATGGCACAGGCTGGCAGCTGCAGCTCCAATTTGACCCCTACTCTGAGAACTTCCATATGCTGTGGGTGAGGCCTGAGAGAAAGAAAGAAAGAAAGAAAGAAAGAAAGAAAGAAAGAAAGAAAGAAAGAAAGAAAGAAAGAAAGAAAGAAAGAAAGAAAGAAAGGAAAGGAAGGAAGGAAGGAAGGAAGGAAGGAAGGAAGGAAGGAAGGAAGGAAGGAAGGAAGGAAGGAGGAAGGAAGATGAAAGAAAAAAGAACACATATAGTAACAACCAGAAATGACCAATTGTTTACTAAATTATGACAAGTATTATGCCAAGCTCTTCAAGTCATTCAATCCTCTCAACAATCCCATGAAGTTGATACTATTGCTTTATATCAGTTTTAGCAGGATTTAAGTGAGATTAAGAATTTCCCAATATTACACAATGAACACGTACCTCAGCTGGGATTTGATGCTCTTAACCATCTCCCTAATGAAATCTCAACAACTTTTGATCCAGTGTCCACCATAAAACAGCATAAATAAATTAAATAAAATATCAACTGCATGAAGTATTTAACATACATATATGATATCCTTAGTATAAAGAGAAATTACATAGCAATAAGATACATAAATACTTCAATAAAACAAGGCATACGACCTAAACCAGCAATACATAAAAGAAAAAAATGAATGTTCAATAATTATATTTAAAAATTTAAACTCAATTAAAGAATGCAAATTAAAACATTAATGAAATACTAGCTTTCAAATATGACATACATTTTCAGGTATTAAATAGTATAAAAATATTCAGTATTGAAGAAAGAGAACACGGAGAAATGGAAATACCCACAAAATCCACATGGAAGTTAAATTAGTACAAATTTTCTGGAAAGCAATTTGTTTGGCAGTAACTATCAAAATCCTTTAAAGTGCTGGTAACAAGACAAGGAAACACTCATAAAGTATACCACTCCTGCGGCGGTTCTAAACAATGTTATTTAAAAATTAGAAATAAAGCTCAAGACAGGGGAAAACTTACTATGTAAGAAATAGCAGTGATAAAACTCAAACAAAAGTTATTTTAATACAAAAATCAATATATTCATTAATATATATGATTTGAAAAACAATGTAACATACAAAAAGATTTTATAAATGGACGAGGAACTTTATAAGAAAAAAATTGCTAATAGTCTAAAACCTAAATCCCTAATTATTTCAAAGAACATATAAAGGTGGAAGAGCTGTATCCATTAGCAGTCATGCTCTATTTCCCCCAAAGTCCCCTAGGCAACCACTAATCCATTTTCTGCCTCTACAAATTTAACTATTCTGGACATTTCATATCAACATAATCATGTAATATGTCCTCCTTCATTACTGACTTTTTTCACAAAAGACTTTTTTTCCAAGGCTCATCATGTTCTACAACATGCATCAGTACTTCATTTGTTTTTACGGCTGAGTAATATTCCACTAAATGGATTTACCACATTTTATTTATCCATTCATTAATTGATAGACATTTGAATTGTCACATCTTTTTTTTTTTATGGCCACACCCAGGGCATATGGAAATTCCCAGGCTAGGGTAGAATTGGAGCTGCAGCTGCCAGCCTACGCAGCCACAGCAATGCCAGAGCTGAGCCTGCACCCTACACAACAGCTCATGGCAATGCCATATCCTTAACCCACTGAGAAAGGCCAGGGATCAAATCCGTGTCCTCCTGGATACTAGTCGGGTTAGTTACAGCTAAGCCACAACGGTAACTCCTGAATTGTTTCCATCTTTTGGCTATTATGAACAATGCTGCTCTGAACATTTGTGTACAAGTTTTCATGTGGACCTATGTTTTCAATTCTCTTGGTTATATCCTAGGCGTGGAATATGCCAGAAGGATCATATGTTAACTCTATTTAACATTTGAAGAACTGCCAAACTGTTTGGCTGTATCATTTATACTTCCTCCAGCAATGCACGAGGGTTTCAATTTTTATGCATCCTTGCCAACATTTGTTATTGTCTGTCTTTTTTAATATAACCATCCTATTGGGTGAGAAGTGGTGTCTCACCGGGGTTTCCACTTACATTTTCCAAATGGCTAATGTTTTGAATTTTTTCAAAAGCGCATATTGGCTATTTGTGTATCTTTCTTGGAATAATGTCTATTCATATCCTTTGCCCTTATTTTTAACTCTGGTCAATGAATAAGGTTTATTTTTCCCAACTCATGAAAATCAAACTAAGTTCTTGAAGTTTCGTTTAAATCTAAATTATTTAAGGAATAAATGTATGCAAAGAGCTAAAAGAAATTCTTTTTGAAATATATTTTCTGTATCATCCTTTAAAAAAATGATTTAATAGACCAATAAATTCAATAACACCTTAAATGATTAATAGTAAGCAATTCCTCAGCAATGTCTATTTATAGCAACAGACAAATCATTTTTTTGTTGTTGTTGTTGTTGTTTTAGGGCTGTACTCGCGGCATATGAAGTCCAAGGCTAGGGGTCAAATTGGAGCTGTAGATGCTAGCCTACACCACAGCCAGAGAATGCCAGATCCTTAACCCACTGAAAGAGACCAGGGATCAAACCTGTGTTCTCATGGATACTAGTCGGGTTCATTACCACTGAGCCACAATGGGAACTCAACAAATCTATTTTTTTGACAAATAAAATTGTATTTACTTAAAGAGTACATTCTAATGATTTATCACACATATACTTTGTGACACGATTACCATAATCAGGTTAATTAACACATCCATCACCTCTTAGAGTTAACCTTGTCTTCTTTGTGGTGAGAATACTTAAGGTCTACTCTCTTAGCACATTTCAAGCACAAACAGTATTATTAACCATGGCTACACCACATCATACATGAGATCCCCAGAGCTGATTCACCTTATAAGTGAAGGCTTGAACTCTTCGACCAGCACCTCCCCATCTTCCACACTTCCTAGCCCTTGGTAATCAGCATTCTACTTTCTGTTTCTAGGAGTTAGACTTAAGATTATATACATAAATGAGATCATACAGCATTTGTTTTTTTGTCTGGTTAATTTCACTTAGGATAATGTTCACCCATGTTATTGCAAGTTTCATGATTTCCTCCTTTCTTATGGATTAATAATATTCCATTATACACAAACACACACACACACATAAATACCACATCTTCCTTATCTATGCATCCATCAGCACTTAGGTTGTTTCCATATCCTGGCTATTGTGAAAAATGCTGCAATGAACATGAGAGTGCAAATATCACATTTCCTTCAGATACACAGCCAAAAGTGTGATTGCTGGATCATATAGCAGTTCTATATTTAATTTTTTAAAAAATCTCCATACTGTTTTCCATAGCAGCTATACTATTTACATTCCTATCAATAGTGCACCAGCATTCCCTTTTTTCCACATCCTCATTAACATTTGCTGTCTCTTGTCTTTTTGATAAAAGCCATTCTAACAGATGTAAGTCAGTATCTCAGTGTGGTTTTGATTTACATTTCCTTGATGATTAGTGATGATGAGTGTCTTTTCATGTATTTTTTGTCCATTTGCATGTATTCTGTAGAAAAATGTCTATTTAAGTTCTTTGCCCACTTTTAATCAGATTGTTTGGTTTTTGGCCAAGTTGTCTGAATTCCTTACATATTTTGGATGTTAACCCCTCATCAGACATA
The DNA here is from genome assembly GCF_016906955.1 of Phacochoerus africanus. NCBI lineage: Eukaryota > Metazoa > Chordata > Mammalia > Artiodactyla > Suidae > Phacochoerus > Phacochoerus africanus. The sequence goes on along the minus strand of NC_062550.1, from coordinate 33,529,722 downwards.
CGGTTTGCAAATATTTTCTCCAGTTCTGTAAGTTGCCTTTTAATTTTCCTGATTGTTTCTTTTGCTGAACAGAAGCTTTTTTAGTTTGGTGTATCCCCACTTGTTTATTTTTTGCTGTTGTTGCTTGTGCTTCAGTGTCATGTCCAAAAATTGCTGCCAAGAACCATGCCAAGGAGCTTTTTCCCTGTGTTTTCTTCTAGTAGTTTTATAGTTTCAGGTCTTACCTTTAAATCTTTAATTCATTTCAAGTTAATTTTTGTGAGTGGTATTAAGATGAGAGTCCAATTTCATCATTTTTCATGTGAATATCCAGTTTTCCCAACACCATGTTGATTACTACAGCTTTGTAATATAATTTGAGAGCAGAAAGTGTGATGCCTCCTGTATATTCTTCTTTCACAGGATTGCTTTTGCAATTTGGGGTCTTCTGTGGTTCCATACAAATTTTAGAGTTAATTAGTCTAGGATGGGCCCAGACACACATGTTCTTTAAAAGTTCTTCAGAAAATTCATGTGTGGCTAGGATTGAGAAAAACTGCTCTAATGGAAATTGAACCTGATAACCAAAACTTAAAGTGGATGTAAATAACTTTAGGTATAAGTAACCAGATTACTTACCATCCACCCATTTGCCCATTCCCCCCAACCCCTCCCCTCTAGTAACCACCAAACAATTCTTTGTATATATGAGCTTTGTTTTGTTTTTCAGATTCCACACATAAGTGAAATCATACAGTATTTGCTTTTGTCTGACTTATTTCACTTTACATAATACTCTCCAGATCCATCCATGTTGTTGCAAATGGCAAGATTTCTTACTTTTTTATGGCTGGGTAATGTTCCATTGTGTGGAATATTCCATGTGTATATACAGCACATCTTCTTTATCCATTCATCCACAGATGGACATTTAGATTTTCTCCATGTAATTGGCTGTTTTAAATAATGCTGCAACAAACATGATGATGCATAAATCTTTTGAATTATTATTTTCATATTCTTTAGATAAATACCCAGAAGTGGAATAGCTGGATCATGTAGTAGTTCTATTTTTAACTTTTGAGGAACCTCCATGGTGTTTTCCATAGTGGCTGCACCACTTTATGTTCCCACCCACCATGTAGGAAGGATCCCTTTTTTTCACGTCCTCTCCAACACTTGTTAGTTCTTGTCTTTTTGATAATAGCCATTCTAACAGTATGAGGTGATATTACAGTGTGGTTTTGATTTGCATTTCTCTGATAAGTAGTGATGTTATACATCTTTTCATGTCTCTGTTGACCATCTGTATAATTTCCTTGAAAAAAATGTCTGTTTAGAGCCTCTGCCCATTTTTTAATCAGATTGCTTATTTTTTTTGCTACTGAGTTAATTGAGTTATTTATATAGTTTGGATATTAACCCTTTACTTGATATAATGATTTGCAAATGTTTTCTTCTGTTTAGTGGGTTGTATTTTCATTTTGTTGATGACTTCCTTTGCTGTGCAGAAGCTTTTCTGTAATGTAGTCCCACAGGCTTATTTTTGCTTTTGTTGCCTTTGCTTTTGGAGTCAGATCCAAAAACTCAATGCCAAGACCAAAGTCAAGGAGCTTACTGCCTATGTTTTCATCTAGGGGCTTTATGGTTTTAAGCCTAAGAAAGACTACTTTTGAAGTCTTCAATTATCCTCTTCTTTCCTCTGTCTGTAGATTCCTGGGATATTCTCCCAAATCCTTTTAGCACTTGGCTCAAATTTTCTCCCTCTAATCCAACTTTTCATGGTCCTATATAACTTCTATGATCATGTTGATAACTCTTCCAGTACCCTGGCTTCATGCTTCCTCCAGCTCCACCACTCCAGAGGCATTCATTTTCATTTCTCTGTTGTTAACCACTGGCTTGGACAAACTTTGTATGTAATCATCTAAATCATCCTTGTCATCTAATCATCTATAAAAACTGCTCGAAACTCCTGTAGGAGCTTACTGCTGAGGGAATCCTTTTTGAAAAACAAAACACCATAAAATAGAGGAATGGGAAATTGATTCTTGGCATCCCAACCTGAAATTCTGAATAAAATTTTCACTGAAACTTATGAATTCTCAAGTACATGATAGTTTAAACGTGTTTGGTGACCTGGCCTTTAAATCTAAATTTTCTATTATGCTCACGCTATATAAAATGCATTTTACACTCAAAACAACCAAGCTACAAACTACTGACAAACTATTCATCTCTTTGAAAACATTCTATATATCATATTCTGACCAGTGTTTGATATGACAGTTATCACTTATGTGAATATGAATTATAAGGCCAGTTTAATAAAAATTATTTTATTTAACTAACAGCTGCTTCTAACCCCTAAATAGGAATATTCTACCATCACTAATCACATTTTCTGGGGAAGGAGCCAACTCATCCTTATTTCCAACTAAACAATATTTTGGCTATCAATATTAATATTCAGGAAAATTACAAGGGGACAACTTATCCAACACTGATGGTGCACCTGCCACCTATGAGCTTGAGATGAGTTGGTTCCTTTGTTTCTAGCTGGCTCTCTTTCTTCTCCTTTAATGCTCCCACACATCTTTCATTGGTGAGTTCCTCTCTTCTCTCCTCTAACATTCTATACAGGTCACCACATTGGATGTCCAAACATTTGATGAAAAAAGTATGTTCCTCCTACTTTTCACAATGTACTCCAATGACTCAGCAATAACTGGGACACACTGAAAGCTTATGGATGTATAAACACTTTTACAAAAATCTCTATTCTTTGGTCAGAGGCAGAATATATATTAATATTAACATTTCCATTTCTCTGATTATCATGCAATACATGTTCCTGTAAATTAAACTAGAATTTTACAATAAAGTATAGGAAGATAATAAAATCACCTGTAATCTTATCACTCTGAAGTAACTACCATTACCATTTTGGTGAACTTATTTTTGAACTGCTTTTCATGTAGATAGAATGTGGTAACCTGCCTCTATTATTGCATATTTAGGCTGTTTTTCTTTTTGCTACTATAAATAATGCTTCGTGAACATTCTTGTATATTAGTTCCTAAATACTTTCTTTATAAAGTCTCCTAAAGTGGAATTATAAGATTAATAAATTACCAAATTGCCTATACAGAAAGAGTCTATCAATTTACATTCCCCTTAGTAATATTTGAGAGTAAACATCTCCCCATACAGTTGAAGCTCTAATTTTTTGGTAAGCATTTTTGTAGTTGATATGATTTGCATTTTATCAAATGATTAACAGTAAGGTTGAAATTTTGCAAATGCTTATTGGTCTTTAATAAGTATTCCCTTCTCCTTTGTCCTTTTTTATTTCTCCTTTGAATGGGAGAGATTAGAAACAGTTAGTGTAGTGTACTGAAAACCTTGATTCCAATAGAAAGAACAGATATAGAGTGTTAGAAGAGAACAAATGTGTGGCTGAACCACACTGACTCCATTTTGTCAGCTCCATCTTAGGCTTACAGTCCTACCCCTCCCCTTTCTGCATGACTGAGCTTTAGCCTTACTCACAGAGAACGCACCCAAGCCTGCTAAGTTCCCTCCCAAGGTTTACTCTTGCCTTCATCTGATAGGAAACCTGGAAGAGTACCTTTTCCTGAAGAAGATGGTTAATGGTTATGAGACCCCCAAGGGGAGGAAAAATACTCCTTTTCCCATTGGTTTGGATGTGCTTCTCCCTAGTAGTCAGATTCCACTTTGTCTCCTTTAAACTCCCCTGTACCCCTTTCAACAGTGCAGAGTGCAGCTGTGAATGCCTCTGGATGGTTGTCCGCCTGATCCTGCCTATATAAAATTTACCCACAATAAACTTCAAAATTGAACTTTATGGAGTTGCCTGCTTCATTTTTCAGTCTAAAAGTTCCTTCTCAGTTCAGAAGATATCATTCAATATCTCTGCCTCCAGAGTGAGTTTTGATTTTTTTTTTTAAGTGGGATGATTTGAGCTCATCTTCAGGCTGTAAAGAAGTAAACAGAATCAAAGAACTTCAGAATTCAAGAATTAGAGTAAATAAGTGATGGAATAACATTCTAGGGAAGCAGAGTTGTTGGGATTACTAGGAGAAAGAACATCTCTTCTTTCAATTATATAGGAAAGGAGGTGAGTGTAGGTAGAGATATTTGTAGTTAAAGGAGGGAAAATTTGAAAGAACTCAAGCTTCGTAGCCTCAAATTTCTCTATGAAAAAAGGGTAGTAGAAAAGGGAATTTGAGGAAAGTGATAAAGATGTAGAAGGACTGCAGAACAGTGCCAAGAGCTGATATGAAATGAAAGGCCATAACTCTCTGGCGGAAACTGTCCAATAATTATACTCTTTCCTTTAAGAGGACCATACATTCTGGGCAAAGGAGCTATTCAACATAAGGAAACCAAATCCAGAACCCAGAGGGTAGTGGCAAAAATGACAAAATGGTCAACAGAGGATCTAGGATGGACAGAGAAGAAAGTAAACCAATGAGGGGCATAATAGACTGGGAAGAAAAGGAAGGTACCAGAACACTGAGGTTGAAGAAGTCCAGATGTTGGCTGGACTGTCTACATGGTCCCCGAAATGGCCTATGAGGATGGCAAGAATTAGAGTGGGAGACTAAAATCCTCACTAAATGAAGGGCACTACCAAGGGACTGACAGATCACAGCAATAATGATGGGCAATATATGGTTGTGTGAGATGGCAAACTTCAAAAGAAGAGTTCTTAACATGAGAAAGGAAAACTGGGGTTTTGAAGGAGGTAATCAAAAATTGTTACTGACACTGCCTCTAGGTGTGGAGAGAAAATTGCAGTTGCAGGAAGGACCTTGTGACAGAGATGCATTTCAAAGCAAGAAAATGAAGAAAATATTTTGTGAAAAGATTTGAGGGTAAAAAAGAATATATTGACAAAGGGATGAGAGTTCCAAAGAGCAAAGTAAAAATGGCTGCAAGGCTAGCAAGAAAAAAGCATGAATAAGAGGCAACAGAAGAATACGGAGGTGAGAAAGAGGAGCACCATGGGATGGTTAAGCACAGTTAGAGAGTGAGACTTCTGCAAAGCACATTGTGCTGGAGATGCAACATAATACCTATCAATTTTCCCATAACAAGAAAAACATTCAAAAAGACATGGCATTAGATGGGTCATTAACATCACTATTTACTGGGAGGAAGAAATCAACCCTTAAGAGAACATGAATTAACACCCAGGGTAGAAGAATAGAGGGCCGTATAACTTGCGCCAGTGCTCTCTTATTTTCTGCCCACAATATTCAAACAAAAATGCATTTTTCTTTTTTAAAAGAAAAGTACCTGTATAAAAGGTTACTCAATTCAGTTGAATTATGCAGGTGGCTGTAGATAAATTAATCTGATTTCAAGAGCTGTGATAACACTGAAACATAGGACCATCTCATCGCATGGTACGATCTGGGCAGTATAAATGGTGGAAGAGTCACATGGAAGCTAAACTCTACCTCATGCTCCCTCACATCCGAGGCTGTGTACTCACCTTGAGCCAGAGAAGTCATTCAGCTGTGTGTGTGTGTGTGTGTGTGTGTGTGGCAGGAGGTGGGGGTGGTGGTGGCTTTTTCTAATTCATCGACCTAAGGACAGCACCATTTTCCAATGGACATGAAGGTATTGTACAAAATAGCTCAGGCCCCTCCTAATCATACAGATAATCCAGGGGAATGTATTATCAAAGTCTTAAAAAATAAAAATTAGTATAACTTATTAAATATGTGAACTAATGTTTTCTAAATTTTTTCAACAAGAGTGAAAGATAAGGTTTTCTTAAAAACATAAAATAAATCCTATTATCAGTCTACTTCCTTAGTCTGAGTTACTAAAATTAATGATTCCATTTACAGCTCAGTCACATAAAAAATTACTTCCATCATATTTTTATAATATTGGGTGTGGAGAACAATTTTCTTAACATAATCATGAAGTAAATATTATAAAAGAAAAGACTGACATATGCTACTAATGAAAAATTTTAAATTTCCGTAGAGAAAAAAAATCTTAAACATTAAGCAATCAATTGGGAAAATATTTAATGCATTATCCTTTTTTATTTTATTTTATTTTATTTTATTTTATTTTATTTTATTTTATTTATTTATTTGTAAACAAGTGGCTGCACCTGCAGCATATGGAAGTTCCCAGGCCAGGGGTCGAGCCACAGCCACTGTAGAAGCAACATCGAGTAGTTATGTTGTGAGCCACATGGGAAGTCCCATTATCCTTTTTTAAATCAGCAGCATCACTAATATGTACCAAACACTCGATAAGTGCTTTAACTGTATATTTTATTTAGTACTCATAACATTGAGGTAGGTATTATAATTTCAAGTATTCTTGTTCTACAAATGAAGAAACTAGGCTCAGAAAGATTACATTGCTTGCCCCAAAATATACAATGCTTACAAGACAGAGCCAGGGCCCAAATGATGGTCTGTCTGCCTCAAGTCTGGCTCTTACTTCCAGTCTTTGAGACACACACACACACACACACACACACAATTTACAAGAGAATAAGTAAAAAATATGTATAATTATGTATAATTATAAATAAAAAATAATACATAAGAAAAATTCACTCTCTCTAGTCATTAAAAATGCAAATTAAAACAATTAGATCCTACTTTTTACCTAACAGATTGGTAAATGGGAGGACAGTAATACTCAGAGTTGATCACTGTATTCAGAAAAAGTAATACTTTTAACACAACTGGTGAGTACAAATTGGTACATTTTTTTCTGGAAGCCTATTTCACAGTAAAACTCAGAAGTCTTTAAAATGGGCAGACTGTTTGCCCTTTATTTTCATTCATTTTATTTTGGCTTATTCACATGGCCCAATTTTCCCCTTATTTCCCTTTGTTCATTGCCCTTCATTTTCAAGCTATATTCTTTGTTGGGTCAAACTAACTCCCTGAATGCTTTTAAAATGAGATACTGATGTTGTACTATAATCCTGTCATCCATTAACTCTACAATAGACTTATATAAATAAACCCAAAAGTTGAAATAATGAGATAAGACTGAAAAATATCAGAAAATATAGTCTATATTAAAGGCACATATATCTGCATAACAGATAAGTCAGTTTCCTTTACTTACAACAAAGCTGACATGAAAGGTCTTTGCCACATTAATCTTTGTGAACTAAAAAAAAAAAACCAAGTGAAATCCTCTCATCCCTTGAATTGCTCTAATTTAGCTAAGTATCCAAAAATGGATAATGACATTTAAAAAGTGGTGCACCTCACTTTTGCACTCCAATTTGATCAAAGATGAAAATAATATATCTTTAAAATTTACTTTTCATATGTTTAACTTAAAAATATTTTAAAGCAAAACTCAAGAATTATAAAGGCCAAATTTAAGCTGTAATATGAAAAATGCATATATTAATACATGTTTACCATGTATGGTATTTAATATATTCCTGCCCAATACTGGGGAGTATTTTTGCATAGAAAGGATGCTTAATAGTATTTGTTGAAGTGCATATTTTTAACTCTATGACAACTAAAAAAGTGCTTTTTTTCTGCAAGAAGAAATTCTTAGCAAATGAGTAATAAACTAAATTCAAATCACACCTGTAAAAATGTTGGGCATATAAAAGAAAAATTAAAAGTCCACCCGTAAGGAACACATATGCAAAGATCTTAGAATTCCATAAGTTCTCTTCACCAACATCCACACTTGAAAAAACACACAACGCGTCCTCTGCCTTGAATCCTTTTTGATAACAGGAGAAGTGAGAATAAATAATCTCTATATAAATTAACTCACATAATTTGCTGTCTAGAACCATTTCTGACAAAATGCCAAAAAAAGCACTATAGCAAAATGAAAAATAGAGCTAAGAAAGAACAGGACACAAGTAGCAGTGATGAGTAAGCAGGTAAAATTAAATAGTTAATTCTAAATAGCAATTGATAATAATAGTTGTAACACAATAGAATTCTTCAGAAATGATTTTTAAGAAAGCAGAAGCATAACGAAAAGCATTATAAATATTCCAGATTGGAGGCAGCCTAAGGGCACAGGGGTCAGAGACAAATTAAAAGTACTAAAGAGGAGTTCCCGTCGTGGCGCAGTGGTTAACGAATCCGACTAGGAACCATGAGGTTGCGGGTTCAGTGCCTGCCCTTGCTCAGTGGGTTAAGGATCCAGCGTTGCCGTGAGCTGTGGTGTAGGTTGCAGACGCGGCTCGGATCCTGCGTTGCTGTGGCTCTGGCGTAGGCCGGTGGCTACAGCTCCGATTGGACCCCTAGCCTGGGAACCTCCATATGCCGCAGGAGCGGCCCAAGAAATAGCAAAAAGACAAATAAATAAATAAATAAATAAAAGTACTAAAGATCTTACATTGGGAGAAGCGGAATGAGATTATAGAATTTAATTAATTCCCAACATTCACAAAAAATTCCAAGGTAAAATATGTCTCAAAATTAACTGGTAGGCAGATAAATAGAAACAATGTGTTTAACTTATAACTACAAGTTTTTTTTTAAAGAGTAAAAATTTAATCGATCCAATCAAAGGAAAGAAAAGGACAAGGACAATAAGCATAATAAAAAGAAAACAAGATGTGTCAGGCACAATACCAAATATATCAGTTTTCATAATAAATTTAATTAACTGAATGTAGGCAAGTAACAATTGATTCATTTGGCATTATCTTAG